>NW_027141098.1:625000-937500 GCF_036365525.1 Heterodontus francisci
CTCTCCCTGTGGAGATACTACAATAACAGACCCACTCAGTGAATCTCCCTGTGGAGATACTATAAGAACAGACCCACTCAGTGAATCTCCCTGTGGAGATACTATAATAACAGACCCACTCAGTTACTCTCCCTGTGGAGAAACAATAATAACAGACCCACTGAGTGACTCTCCCTGTGGAGCTGCTACAATAACAGACCCACTCAGTGACTCTCCCTGTGGAGATACTATAATAACAGACCCACTCAGTGACTCTCCCTGTGGAGATACTATAATAACAGACCCACTCAGTGACTCTCCCTGTGGAGATACTATAATAACAGACCCACTCAGTGACTCTCCCTGTGGAGATACTATAATAACAGAGCCACTCAGTGACTCTCCCTGTGGAGAAACAATAGTAGCAGACGCACTCTGAGACTCTTCCTGTGGAGAAACAATAATAACAGACCCACTCAGTGACTCTCCCTGTGGAGATACGAGAATAACAGACCCACTCTGTGACTCTCCCTGTGGAGAAACAATAATAACAGACCCACTCAGTGACTCACCCTGTGGAGAAACAATAATAACAGACCCACTCAGTGAGTCTCCCGGTGGAGATACAATAATAACAGACCCACTCAGTGACTCACCCTGTGGAGATACTATAATAACAGACCCACTCAGTGACTCTCCCTCTGGAGATACTATAATAACAGACCCACTCAGTGACTGTCCCTGTGGAGATACTATAATAACAGACCAACACAGTGACTCTCCCTGTGGAGATACTATAATAACAGACCCACTCAGTGACTCTCCCTGTGGTGATACTATAATAACAGACCCACTCAGAGACTCTCCCTGTGGTGATACTATAATAACAGACCCACTCAGTGACTCTCCCTGTCGAGATACTATAATAACAAACCAACTCAGTGACTCTCCCTGTGGAGGAAAAAAATAATAACAGACCCACTCAGTGACTCTCCCTGTGGAGATACTATAATAACAGACCCACTCAGTGACTCTCCCTGTCGAGATACTATAATAACAGACCAACTCAGTGACTCTCCCTGTGGAGATACTATAATAACAGACCCACTCAGTGACTCTCCCTGTGGAGATACTATAATAACAGACCCACTCAGTGACTCTCCCTGTGGAGATATTATAATAACAGACCCACTCAGTGACTCTCCCTGTGGAGATACTATAATAACAGACCCACTCAGTGCCTCTCCCTGTGGAGATACTATAATAACAGACCCACTCAGTGACAGTCCCTGTGGAGATTCTATAATAACAGACTCACTCAGTGACTCTCCCTGTGGAGATACTATAATAACAGACCCACTCAGTGACTCTCCCTGTGGAAATACTATAATAACATACCCACTCAGTGACTCTCCCTGTGGAGATACGAGAATAACAGACACACTCTGTGACTCTCTCTGTGGAGAAACAATAATAACAGACCCACTCAGTGACTCTCCCTGTGGAGATACTATAATAACAGGCCAACTCAGAAACTCTCCCTGTGGAGAAACAATAATAACAGACCCACTCAGTGACTCACCCTGTGGAGAAACAATAATAACAGACCCACTCAGTGAGTCTCCCGGTGGAGATACAATAATAACAGACCCACTCAGTGACTCACCCTGTGGAGATACTATAATAACAGACCCACTCAGTGACTCTCCCTCTGGAGATACTATAATAACAGACCCACTCAGTGACAGTCCCTGTGGAGATACTATAATAACAGACCAACTCAGTGACTCTCCCTGTGGAGAAACAATAATAAGAGACACACTCAGGGACTCTCCCTGTGGAGATACTATAATAACAGACCCACTCAGTGACTCACCCTGTGGAGATACTGTAATAACAGACCCACTCAGTGACTCTCTCTGTGGAGATACTATAATAAGAAACCCACTCAGTGACACTCCCTGTGGAGATACTATAATAACAGACCCACTCAGTGACTCTCCCTCTGGAGATACTATAATAACAGACCCACTCAGTGACAGTCCCTGTGGAGATACTATAATAACAGACCAACTCAGTGACTCTCCCTGTGGAGATACTATAATAACAGACCCACTCAGTGACTCTCCCTGTGGAGATACTATAATAACAGAGCCACTCAGTGACTCTCCCTGTGGAGAAACAATAATAACAGACCCACTCAGTGACTCTCCCTGTGGAGATACTATAATAACAGACCCACTCAGTGCCTCCCCCTGTGGAGATACTATAATAACAGACCCACTCAGTGACTCTCCCTGTGGAGATACTATAATAACAGACCCACTCAGTGACTCTCCCTGTGGAGATACTATAATAGCTGCCCCACTCAGTTACTCTCCCTGTGGAGATACTATAATAACAGACAGACTCAGTGACTCTCCCTGCCGAGATACTATAATAACAGACCCACTCAGTGACTCTCCCTGTGGAGATACTATAATAACAGACACACTCAGTGACTCTCCCTGTGGAGATACTATAATATAAGACCCACTCAGAGACTCTCCCTCTGGAGATACTATAATAACAGACCCACTCAGTGACTCTCCCTGGAGAGATTCTATAATAACAGACCCACTCAGTGACTCTCCATCTGGAGACACTGTAATAACAGACCCACTCGGTGATTCTCCCTGGGGAGATTGTATAATAACAGACCCACTCAGTTACTCTCCCTGTGGAGATACTATGAAAAAGACCTACTCAATGACTCTCCCTGTGGTGATACTATAATAACAGACCCACTCAGTGACACTCCCTGTGGAGATACTATAATAACTGACCCACTCAGTGACTCACCCTGTGGAGATACTATAATAACATACCCACTCAGTGACTCTCCCTGTGGAGATACTATAATAACAGACCCACTCAGTGAATCTCCCTGTGGAGATAACATAATAACAGACCCAGTCAGTGTCTCTCCCTGTGGAGATACTACAATAACAGACCCACTCAGTGACTCTCCCTGTGGAGATACTATAATAACAGACCCACTCAATGACTCTCCCTGTGGATATACTATAATAACAGACCCACTCCGTGACTCTCCCTGTGGAGATACTATAATAACAGAGCCACTCAGTGACTCTCCCTGTGGAGAAACAATAATAACAGACTCACTCAGAGACTCTCCCTGTGGAGAAACAATAATAACAGACCCACTCAGTGACTCTCCCTGTGGAGATACGAGAATAACAGACCCACTCTGTGACTCTCCCTGTGGAGAAACAATAATAACAGACCCAGTCAGTGACTCTCCCTGTGGAGATACTATAATAACAGACCCACTCAGTGACTCTCCCTGTGGAGATACTATAATAACAGACCCACTCAGTGACTCTCCCTGTGGAGATACTATAATAACAGACCCACTCAGTGACTCTCCCTGTGGAAATACTATAATAACATACCCACTCAGTTACTCTCCCTGTGGAAATACGAGAATAACAGACACACTCTGTGACTCTCCCTGTGGAGAAACAATAATAACAGACCCACTCAGTGACTCTCCCTGTGGAGATACTATAATAACAGACCCACTCAGTGAGTCTCCCGGTGGAGATACAATAATAACAGACCCACTCAGTGACTCACCCTGTGGAGATACTATAATAACAGACCCACTCAGTGACTCTCCCTCTGGAGATACTATAATAACAGACCCACTCACTGACAGTCCCTGTGGAGATACTATAATAACAGACCAACTCAGTGACTCTCCCTGTGGAGAAACAATAATAACAGACCCACTCAGGGACTCTCCCTGTGGAGATACTATAATAACAGACCCACTCAGTGACTCTCTCTGTGGAAATACTATAATAACAGAGCCACTCAGTGACTCTCCCTGTGGTGATACTATAATAACAGACCCACTCAGGGACTCTCCCTGTGGTGATACTATAATAACAGACCCACTCAGTGACTCTCCCTGTGGAGATACTATAATAACAGACCCAATCAGTGACTCACCCTGTGGAGATACTAAAATAACAGACCCACTCAGTGACTCTCCCTGTGGAGATACTATAATAACAGACCCACTCAGTGACTCTCTCTGTGGAGATACTATAATAACAGACCCACTCAGTGACTCTCCCTGTGGAGATAGTATAATAACAGACCCACTCAGTGACTCTCCCTGTGGAGGAAAAAAATAATAACAGACCCACTCAGTGACTCTCCCTGTGGAGATACTAAAAAAACAGACCCACTCAGTGACTCTCCCTGTGGAGATACTATAATAACAGACCCACTCAGTGACTCTCCCTGTGGAGATACTATAACAACAGACCCACTCAGTGACTCTCCCTGTGGAGATACTATAATAACAGACCCACTCAGTGACTCTCACTTTGGTGATACTATAATAACAGATCCACTCAGTGACTCTCCCTGTGGAGATACTATAATAACAGACCAACTCAGAGACTCTCCCTGTGGAGAAACAATAATAACAGACCCACTCAGTGACTCTCCCTGTGGAGATACTATAATAAGAGACCCACTCAGTGACTCTCCCTGTGGAGATACTATAATAAGAGACCCACTCAGTGACTCTCCCTGTGGAATTACTATAATAACAGACCCACTCAGTGACTCTACCTGTGGAATTACTATAATAACACACCCACTCAGTGACTCTCCCTGTGGAGATACTATAATAAGAGACCCACTCAGTGACTCTCCCTCTGGAAATACTATAATAACAGACAGACTCAGTGACTCTCCCTGGAGAGATACTATAATAACAGACCCACTCAGTGACTCTCCCTGTGGAGATACTATAATAACAGACACACTCAGTGACTCTCTCTGTGGAGATACTATAATATCAGACCCACTCAGAGACTCTCCCTCTGGAGATACTATAATGACAGACCCACTCAGTGACTCTCCATCTGGAGACACTATTATAACAGACCCACTCAGTGATTCTCCCTGGGGAGATTGTATAGTAACAGACCCACTCAGTTACTCTCCCTGTGGAGATACTATAATAAAAGACCTACTCAATGACTCTCCCTGTGGTGATACTATAATAACAGAGCCACTCAGTGAATCTCCCTGTGGAGATAACATAATAACAGACCCAGTCAGTGTCTCTCCCTGTGGAGATACTACAATAACAGACCCACTCAGTGACTCTCCCTGTGGAGATACTATAATAACAGAACCACTCAGTGACTCTCCCTGTGGAGATACTATAATAACAGACCTACTCAGTGAATCTCCCTGTGGATATACTATAATAACAGACCCACCCAGTGACTCTCCCTGTGGAGAATCAATAATAACAGACCCACACAGAGACTCTCCCTGTGGAGATGCTATAATAACAGACCCACTCAATGACTCTCCCTGTGGGGAAACAATAATAACAGAACCACTCAGTGACTCTCCCTGTGGAGATACAATAATAACATACCCACTCAGTGACTCTCCCTGTGGAGACGCGATAATAACTAACCCACTTAGTGACTCTCCCTGTGGTGATACTATAATAAAAGAGCCACTGAGTGAATCTCCCTGTGGAGAGAACATAATAACAGACCCAGTCAGTGTCTCTCCCTGTGGAGATACTAGAATAACAGACCCACTCAGTGACTCTCCCTGTGGAGAAACAATAATAACAGACCCACTCAGTGACTCTCCCTGTGGAGATACTATAATAACAGACCCACTCAGAGACTCTCCCTGTGGAGATACTATAATAACAGACCCACTCAGTGACTCTCCCTGTGGAGATACTATAATAACAGACCCACTCAGTGACTCTCCCTGTGGAGATACTATAATAACAGACCCACTCAGTGACTCTCCCTGTGGAGATACTATAATAACAGACCCACTCAGTGACTCTCCCTGTGGAGATACCATAACAGACCCACTCAGTGACTCTCCCTGTGGAGATAGTATAATAACAGACCCACTCAGTGACTCTCCCTGTTGAGAACCAATAATAACAGACCCACTCAGTGACTCTCCCTGTGGAGAAACAATAATAACGGACCCACTCAGTGACTCTCCCTGTGGAGATACTATAATAACAGACCCACTCAGTGACTCTCCCTGTGGAGATACTAGAATAACAGACCCACTCAGTGACTCTCCCTGTGGAGATACTATAATAACAGACCCACTCAGTGAATCTCCCTGTGGAGATACTATAATAACAGACCCACTCAGTGACTCTCCCTGTGGAGATACTATAATAACAGACCCACTCAGTGACTCTCCCTGTGGAGATACTATAATAACAGACCCACTCAATGACTCTCCCTGTGGAGATACTATAATAACAGACCCACTCAGAAACTCTCCCTGTGGAGATACGAGAATAACAGACCCACTCTGTGACTCTCCCTGTGGAGAAACAATAATAACAGACCCACTCAGTGACTCTCCCTGTGGAGATACTATAATAACAGACCCACTCAGTGACTCTCCCTGTGGAGAAACAGTAATAACAGTCCCTCTCAGTGACTCACCCTGTGGGGAATCAATAATAACAGACCCACTCAGTGAGTCTCCCGGTGGAGATACAATAATAACAGACCAACTCAGTGACTCACCCTGTGGAGAGACTTATAATAACAGACCCACTCAGTGACTCTGCCTGTGGAGATACTATAATAACAGACCCACTCAGTGACTCTCCCTGTGGAGAAACAATAATAACAGACTCACTCAGTGACTCTCCCTGTGGAGAATCAATAATAACAGACCCACTCAGTGACTCTCCCTGTGGAGATAAGAGAATAACAGACCCACTCTGTGACTCTCCCTGTGGAGAAACAATAATAACGGACCCACTCAGTGACTCTCCCTGTGGAGATACTATAATAACAGACCCACTCAGTGACTCTCCCTGTGGAGATACTATAATAACAGACCCACTCAGTGACTCTCCCTGCGGAGATACTATAATAACAGACCCACTCAGTGACTCTCCCAGCGGAGATACTATAATAACAGACCCACTCAGTGACTCTCCCTGTGGAGATACTATAATAACAGACCCACTCAGTGACTCTCCCTGCGGAGATACTATAATAACAGACCCACTCAGTGACTCTCCCTGTGGAGATACTATAATAACATACCCACCCAGTGACTCTCCCTGTGGAGATACGAGAATAACAGACCCACTCAGTGACTCACCCTGTGGAGATACTATAATAACAGAAACACTCAGTGACTCTCCCTGTGGAGAAACAATAATAACAGACCCACTCAGTGAGTCTCCCGGTGGAGATACAATAATAACAGACCCACTCAGTGACTCACCCTGTGGAGATACTATCATAACAGAAACACTCAGTGACTCTCCCTGTGGAGAAACAATAATAACAGACCCACTCAGTGAGTCTCCCGGTGGAGACACAATAATAACAGACCCACTCAGTGACTCACCCTGTGGAGATACTATAATAACAGAAATACTCAATGAATCTCCCTCTGGAGATACTCTAATAACAGACCCACTCAGTGACAGTCCCTGTGGAGATACTATAATTACAGACCAACTCAGTGACTCTCCCTGTGGAGAAACAATAATAACAGACCCACTCAGTGACTCTCCCTGTGGAGATACTATAATAACAGACCCACTCAGTGACTCTCTCTGTGGACATACTATAATAACAGACCCACTCAGTGACTCTCCCTGTGGAGATACTATAATAACAGACACACTCAGAGACTCTCCCTGTGGAGATACTATAATAACAGACCCACTCAGTGACTCTCCCTGTGGAGATACTATAATAACAGACCCACTCAGTGACTCTCCCTGTGGAGATACTAAAATAACAGACCCACTCAGTGACTCTCCCTGTGGAGTAAAAAATAATAACAGACCCACTCAGTGACTCTCCCTGTGGAGCTACTATAATAACAGACCCACTCAGAGACTCTCCCTGTGGAGATACTATAACAACAGACCCACTCAGTGACTCCCCCTGTGGAGATACTATGATAACAGACCCACTCAGTGACTCTCACTTTGGTGATACTATAATAACAGATCCACTCAGTGACTCTCCCTGTGGAGATACTATAATAACAAACCAACGCAGAGACTCTCCCTGTGGAGAAACAATAATAACAGACCCACTCAGTGACTCTCAATGTGGAGATACTATAATAACAGACCCACTCAGAGACTCTCCCTGTGGAGATACTATAACAACAGACCCACTCAGTGACTCCCCCTGTGGAGATACTATGATAACAGACCCACTCAGTGACTCTCACTTTGGTGACACTATAATAACAGATCCACTCAGTGACTATCCCTGTGGAGATACTATAATAACAAACCAACTCAGAGACTCTACCTGTGGAGAAACAATAACAACAGACCCACTCAGTGAATCTCAATGTGGAGATACTATAATAACAGACCCACTCAGTGACTCTCCCTGTGGAGATACTATAATAACAGACCCACTCAGTGACTCTCACCTGTGGAATTACTATAATAACAGACCCACTCAGTGACTTTCCCTGTGGAGATACTATAATAACAGACCAACTCAGTGCCTCTCCCTCTGGAGATACTATAATAACAGACCCACTCAGTGACTCTCCCTGTGGAGATACTATAATAACAGACCCACTCAGTGACTCTCTCTGTGGAGATACTATAATAACAGACCCACTCAGTGACCCTCCCTGTGGAGATACTATAATAACAGACCCACTCAGTGACAGTCCCTGTGGAGATACTATAATAACAGACCAACTCAGTGACTCTCCCTGTGGAGAAACAATAATAACAGACCCACTCAGTGACTCTCCCTGTGGAGATACTATAATAACAGACCCACTCAGTGACTCTCTCTGTGAACATACTATAATAACAGACCCACTCAGTGACTCTCCCTGTGGAGCTACTATAATAACAGACCCACTCAGAGACTCTCCCTGTGGAGATACTATAACAACAGACCCACTCAGTGACTCCCCCTGTGGAGATACTATGATAACAGACCCACTCAGTGACTCTCACTTTGGTGATACTATAATAACAGATCCACTCAGTGACTCTCCCTGTGGAGATACTATAATAACAAACCAACGCAGAGACTCTCCCTGTGGAGAAACAATAATAACAGACCCACTCAGTGACTCTCAATGTGGAGATACTATAATAACAGACCCACTCAGAGACTCTCCCTGTGGAGATACTATAACAACAGACCCACTCAGTGACTCCCCCTGTGGAGATACTATGATAACAGACCCACTCAGTGACTCTCACTTTGGTGACACTATAATAACAGATCCACTCAGTGACTATCCCTGTGGAGATACTATAATAACAAACCAACTCAGAGACTCTACCTGTGGAGAAACAATAACAACAGACCCACTCAGTGAATCTCAATGTGGAGATACTATAATAACAGACCCACTCAGTGACTCTCCCTGTGGAGATACTATAATAACAGACCCACTCAGTGACTCTCACCTGTGGAATTACTATAATAACAGACCCACTCAGTGACTTTCCCTGTGGAGATACTATAATAACAGACCAACTCAGTGCCTCTCCCTCTGGAGATACTATAATAACAGACCCACTCAGTGACTCTCCCTGTGGAGATACTATAATAACAGACCCACTCAGTGACTCTCTCTGTGGAGATACTATAATAACAGACCCACTCAGTGACCCTCCCTGTGGAGATACTATAATAACAGACCCACTCAGTGACAGTCCCTGTGGAGATACTATAATAACAGACCAACTCAGTGACTCTCCCTGTGGAGAAACAATAATAACAGACCCACTCAGTGACTCTCCCTGTGGAGATACTATAATAACAGACCCACTCAGTGACTCTCTCTGTGAACATACTATAATAACAGACCCACTCAGTGACTCTCCCTGTGGAGATACTATAATAACAGACCCACTCAGAGACTCTCCCTGTGGAGATACTATAATAACAGACCCACTCAGTGACTCTCCCTGTGGAGATACTATAATAACAGACCCACTCAGTGACTCTCCCTGTGGAGTAAAAAATAATAACAGACCCACTCAGTGACTCTCCCTTTGGAGATACTAAAAAAACAGACCCACTCAGTGACTCTCCCTGTGGAGCTACTATAATAACAGACCCACTCGATGACTCTCCCTGTGGAGATACTATAACAACAGACCCACTCAGTGACTCTCCCTGTGGAGATATTATAATAACAGACCCACTCAGTGACTCTCACTTTGGTGATACTATAATAACAGATCCACTCAGTGACTCTCCCTGTGGAGATACTATAATAACAGACCAACTCAGAGACTCTCACTGTGGAGAAACAATAATAACAGACCCACTCAGTGACTCTCCCTGTGGAGATACTATAATAACAGACCCACTCAGTTACTCTCCCTGTGGAGATACTACAATAACAGACCCACTCTGTGACTCTCCCTGTGGAATTACTATAATAACAGACCCACTCAGTGACTCTCCCTGTGGAGATACTAAAATAATAGACCAACTCAGTGCCTCTCCCTGTGGAGATACTATAATAACAGACCCACTCAGTGACTCTCCCTGTGGAGATACTATAATAACAGACCCACTCAGTGACTCTCTCTGTGGAGATACTATAATAACAGACCCACTCAGTGACTCTCCCTGTGGAGACACTATAATAACAGACCCACTCAGTGACCCTCCCTGTGGAGATACCATAATAACAGACCCACTCAGTGACTCTCCCTGTGGAGATACTATAATATCAGACCAACTCAGCGACTCTCTCTGTGGAGATACTATAATAACAGACCCACTGAGTGACTCTCCCTGTGGAGATACTGTAATAACAGACCCACTCAGTGACTCTCCCTGTGGAGATACTATAATAGCAGACCCACTCAGTGACAGTCCCTGTGGAGATACTATAAAATGAGACCCACTCAGTGACTCTCCCTGTGGAGATGCTATAATAACAGACCCACTCAGTGACTCTCCCTGTGGAGACACTATAATAACAGACCCACTCAGTGACTCTCCCTGTGGAGATACAATAATAACAGACCCACTCAGTGACTCTCTCTGTGGAGACACTATAATAACAGACCCACTCAGTGATTCTCCCTGTGGAGATACCATAATAACAGACCCACTCAGTGACTCTCCCTGTGGAGATACAATAATAACAGAGCCACTCAGTGACTCTCTCTGTGGAGATACTATAATAACAGACCTACTCAGTGACTCTCCCTGTGGAGATACCATAATAACAGACCCACTCAGTGACTCTCCCTGTGGAGATACTATAATAACAGACTCACTCAGTGACTCTCCCTGTTGAGATACTATAATAACAGACCCACTCAGAGACTCTCCCTGTGGAGATACTATAATAACAGACTCACTCAGTGACTCTCCCTGTGGAGATACCATAATAACAGACACACTCAGTGACTCTCCCTGTGGAGATACTATAATAACAGACCCACTCAGTGACTCTCTCTGTGGAGAATCTATAATAACAGACCTACTCAGTGACTCTCCCTGTGGAGATACTGTAATAACAGATCCACTCAGTGACTCTCCTTGTGGAGACAGTATAATAACAGACCAACTCAGTGACTCTCCCTGTAGAGATACTATAAAATGAGACCCACTCAGTGACTCTCCCTGTGGAGATACTATAACAACAGACCCACTCAGTGACTCTCCCTGTGGAGATACTATAATAACAGACCCACTCAGTGACTCTCCCTGTGCAGATACTATAATAACAGACCCACTCAGTGACTCTCCCTGTTGAGATACTATAATAACAGAAACACTCAGTGACTCTCACTGTGGAGTAAAAAAATAATAACAGACCCACTCAGTGACTCTCCCTGTGGAGCTACTATAATAACAGACCCACTCAGAGACTCTCCCTGTGGAGATACTATAACAACAGAACCACTCAGTGACTCCCCCTGTGGAGATACTATGATAACAGACCCACTCAGTGACTCTCACTTTGGTGAATATATAATAACAGATCCACTCAGTGACTCTCCCTGTGGAGATACTATAATAACAAACCAACTCAGAGACTCTCCCTGTGGAGAAACAATAATAACAGACCCACTCTGTGACTCTCAATGTGGAGATACTATAATAACAGACCCACTCAGAGACTCTCCCTGTGGAGATACTATAACAACAGACCCACTCAGTGACTCCCCCTGTGGAGATACTATGATAACAGACCCACTCAGTGACTCTCACTTTGGTGATACTATAATAACAGATCCACTCAGTGACTATCCCTGTGGAGATACTATAATAACAAACCAACTCAGAGACTCTCCCTGTGGAGAAACAATAATAACAGACCCACTCAGTGACTCTCAATGTGGAGATACTATAATAACAGACCCACTCAGTGACTCTCCCTGTGGAGATACTATAATAACAGACCCACTCAGTGACTCTCACCTGTGGAATTACTATAATAACAGAACCACTCAGTGACTCTCCCTGTGGAGATACTATAATAACAGACCAACTCAGTGCCTCTCCCTCTGGAGATACTATAATAACAGACCCACTCAGTGACTCTCCCTGTGGAGATACTATAATAACAGACCCACTCAGTGACTCTCTCTGTGGAGATACTATAATAACAGACCCACTCAGTGACTCTCCCTGTGGAGATACTATAATAACAGACCCACTCAGTGACAGTCCCTGTGGAGATACTATAATAACAGACCAACTCAGTGACTCTCCCTGTGGAGAAACAATAATAACAGACCCACTCAGTGACTCTCCCTGTGGAGATACTATAATAACAGACCCACTCAGTGACTCTCTCTGTGAACATACTATAATAACAGACCCACTCAGTGACTCTCCCTGTGGAGATACTATAATAACAGAACCACTCAGAGACTCTCCATGTGGAGATACTATAATAACAGACCCACTCAGTGACTCTCCCTGTGGAGATACTATAATAACAGACCCACTCAGTGACTCTCCCTGTGGAGTAAAAAATAATAACAGACCCACTCAGTGACTCTCCCTTTGGAGATACTAAAAAAACAGACCCACTCAGTGACTCTCCCTGTGGAGCTACTATAATAACAGACCCACTCAGTGACTCTGCCTGTGGAGATACTATAACAACAGACCCACTCAGTGACTCTCCCTGTGGAGATATTATAATAACAGACCCACTCAGTGACTCTCACTTTGGTGATACTATAATAACAGATCCACTCAGTGACTCTCCCTGTGGAGATACTATAATAACAGACCAACTCAGAGACTCTCACTGTGGAGAAACAATAATAACAGACCCACTCAGTGACACTCCCTGTGGAGATACTATAATAACAGACCCACTCAGTTACTCTCCCTGTGGAGATACTATAATAACAGACCCACTCTGTGACTATCCCTGTGGAATTACTATAATAACAGACCCACTCAGTGACTCTCCCTGTGGAGATACTATAATAATAGACCAACTTAGTGCCTCTCCCTGTGGAGATACTATAATAACAGACCCACTCAGTGACTCTCCCTGTGGAGATACTATAATAACAGACCCACTCTGTGACTCTCTCTGTGGAGATACTATAATAACAGACCCACTCAGTGACTCTCCCTGTGGAGACACTATAATAACAGACCCACTCAGTGACCCTCCCTGTGGAGATACTATAATAACAGACCCACTCAGTGACTCTCCCTGTGGAGATACTATAATAACAGACCCACTCAGCGACTCTCTCTGTGGAGATACTATAATAACAGACCCACTGAGTGACTCTCCCTGTGGAGATACTGTAATAACAGACCCACTCAGTGACTCTCCCTGTGGAGATACTATAATAACAGACCCACTCAGTGACAGTCCCTGTGGAGATACTATAAAATGAGACCCACTCAGTGACTCTCCCTGTGGAGATACTATAATAACAGACCCACTCAGTGACTCTCCCTGTGGAGACACTATAATAACAGACCCACTCAGTGACTCTCCCTGTGGAGATACTATAATAACAGACCCACTCAGTGACTCTCCCTGTGGAGACACTATAATAACAGACCCACTCAGTGATTCTCCCTGTGGAGATACTATAATAACAGACCACTCAGTGACTCTCCCAATGGAGATACTATAATAACAGACTCACTCAGTGACTCTCCCTGTGGAGATACTATAATAACAAACCCACTCAGTGACTCTCTCTGTGGAGATACTATAATAACAGACCCACTCAGTGACTCTCCCTGTGGAGACACTATAATAACAGACCCACTCAGTGCTTCTCCCTGTGGAGATACTATAATAACAGACCACTCAGTGACTCTCCCAATGGAGATACTATAATAACAGACTCACTCAGTGACTCTCCCTGTGGAGATACTATAATAACAGACCCACTCTGTGACTCTCCCTGTGGAAATACTATAATAACAGACCCACTCAGTGACTCTCCCTGTGGAGATACAATAATAACAGAGCCACTCAGTGACTCTCTCTGTGGAGATACTATAATAACAGACCTACTCAGTGACTCTCCCTGTGGAGATACCATAATAACAGACCCACTCAGTGACTCTCCCGTGGAGATACTATAATAACAGACTCACTCAGTGACTCTCCCTGTTGAGATACTATAATAACAGACCCACTCAGAGACTCTCCCTGTGGAGATACTATAATAACAGACTCACTCAGTGACTCTCCCTGTGGAGATACCATAATAACAGACACACTCAGTGACTCTCCCTGTGGAGATACTATAATAACAGACCCACTCAGTGACTCTCTCTGTGGAGAATCTATAACAAACAGACCTACTCAGTGACTCTCCCTGTGGAGATACTATAATAACAGATCCACTCAGTGACTCTCCTTGTGGAGACAGTATAATAACAGACCAACTCAGTGACTCTCCCTGTGGAGATACTATAAAATGAGACCCACTCAGTGACTCTCCCTGTGGAGATACTATAATAACAGACCCACTCAGTGACTCTCCCTGTGGAGATACTATAACAACAGACCCACTCAGTGACTCTCCCTGTGCAGATACTATAATAACAGACCCACTCAGTGACTCTCCCTGTTGAGATACTATAATAACAGAAACACTCAGTGACTCTCACTGTGGAGACACTATAATAACAGACCCACTCAGTGACTCTCCCTGTGGAGATACTAAAATACCAGACCCACTCAGTCACTCTCCCTGTGGAGATACTATAATAACAGACCCACTCAGTGATTCTCCCTGTGGAGATACTATAATAATGGAAACACTCAGTGACTCTCCCAATGGAGATACTATAATTACAGATTCACTCAGTGACTCTCCCTGTCGAGATACTATAATTACAGACTCACTCAGTGACTCTCCCTGTCGAGATACTATAATAACAGACCCACTCTGTGACTCTCCCTGTGGAAATACTATAATAACAGACCCACTCAGTGACTCTCCCTGTGGAGATACAATAATAACAGAGCCACTCAATGACTCTCTCTGTGGAGATACTATAATAACAGACCCACTCACTGACTCTCCCTGTGGAGATACTATAATAACAGACCCACACAGTGACTCTCCCTGTGGAGATACTATAATAACAGACTCACTCTGTGACTCTCCCTGTGGAGATACTATAATAACAGACCCACTCAGAGACTCTCCCTGTGGAGATACGATAATAACAGACTCACTCAGTGACTCTCCCTGTGGAGATACTATAATAACAGACCCAGTCAGTGATTCTCCCTGTGGAGATACTATAGTAACAGACCCACTCAGTGACTCTCCTAATGGAGATACTATAAGAACAGACTCACTCAGTGACTCTCCCTGTGGAGATACTATAATAACAGACCCACTCAGTGACTCTCTCTGTGGAGATACTATAATAACAGACCCACTCTGTGACTCTCCCTGTGGAAATACTATAATAACAGACCCACTCATTGACTCTCCCTGTGGAGATACAATAATAACAGAGCCATTCAGTGACTCTCTCTGTGGAGATACTATAATAACAGACCCACTCAGTGACTCTCCCTGTGGAGATACCATAATAACAGACCCACTCAGTGACTCTCCCTGTGAAGATACCATAATAACAGACTCACTCAGTGACTCTCCCTGTGGCGATACGAGAATAACAGACCCACTCAGAGACTCTCCCTGTGGAGATACTATAATTACAGACACACTCAGTGACTCTCCCTGTGGAGATACCATAATAACAGACACACTCAGTGACTCTCCGTGTGGAGATACAATAATAACAGACCCACTCAGTGACTCTCTCTGTGGAGAATCTATAATAACAGACCTACTCAGTGACTCTCCCTGTGGAGATACTATAATAACAGATCCACTCAGTGACTCTCCTTGTGGAGAAACTATAATAACAGACCCACTCAGTGACTATCCCTGTGGAGATACTATAAAATGAGTCCCACTCAGTGACTCTCCCTGTGGAGATACTATAATAACAGACCCACTCAGTGACTTTCACTGTGGAGACACTATTATAACAGACCCACTCAGTGACTCTCCCAGTGGAGATACTATAATAACAGACCCACTCAGTGACTCTTCCTCTGGAGACACTATAATAACTGACCCACTCAGTGACTCTCAATGTGGAGATACTATAATAACAGACCCACTCAGTGACTCTCCCTGTGGAGATACTAAAATAACGGAAACACCCAGTGACTCTCCCTGTGGAGACACTATAATAACAGACCCACTCAGTAACTCTCCCTGTGGAGATACTATAAAATGAGACCCACTCAGTGACTCTCCCTGTGGAGATACTATAATAACAGACCCACTCAGTGACTCTCCCTGTGGAGACACTATAATAACAGACCCACTCAGTGACTCTCCCTGTGGAGATACTATAATAACAGACCCACTCAGTGACTCTCCCTGTGGAGACACTATAATAACAGACCCACTCAGTGATTCTCCCTGTGGAGATACTATAATAACAGACCCACTCAGTGACTCTCCCAATGGAGATACTATAATAACAGACTCACTCAGTGACTCTCCCTGTGGAGATACTACAATAACAAACCAACTCAGTGACTCTCTCTGTGGAGATACTATAATAACAGACCCACTCTGTGACTCTCCCTGTGGAAATACTATAATAACAGACTCACTCAGTGACTCTCCCTGTTGAGATACTATTATAACAGACCCACTCAGAGACTCTCCCTGTGGAGATACTATAATAACAGACTCACTCAGTGACTCTCCCTGTGGAGATACCATAATAACAGACACACTCAGTGACTCTCCCTGTGGAGATACTATAATAACAGACCCACTCAGTGACTCTCTCTGTGTAGAATCTATAATAACAGACCTACTCAGTGACTCTCCCTGTGGAGATACTATAATAACGGATCCACTCAGTGACTCTCCTTGTGGAGACAGTATAATAACAGACCAACTCAGTGACTCTCCCTGTGGAGATACTATAAAATGAGACCCACTCAGTGACTCTCCCTGTGGAGATACTATAATAACAGACCCACTCAGTGACTCTCCCTGTGGAGATACTATAATAACAGACCCACTCAGTGACTCTCCCTGTGCAGATACTATAATAACAGACCCACTCAGTGACTCTCCCTGTTGAGATACTATAATAACAGAAACACTCAGTGACTCTCACTGTGGAGACACTATAATAACAGACCCACTCAGTGACTCTCCCTGTGGAGATACTAAAATACCAGACCCACTCAGTCACTCTCCCTGTGGAGATACTATAATAACAGACCCACTCAGTGATTCTCCCTGTGGAGATACGATAATAATGGAAACACTCAGTGACTCTCCCAATGGAGATACTATAATTACAGATTCACTCAGTGACTCTCCCTGTCGAGATACTATAATTACAGACTCACTCAGTGACTCTCCCTGTCGAGATACTATAATAACAGACCCACTCTGTGACTCTCCCTGTGGAAATACTATAATAACAGACCCACTCAGTGACTCTCCCTGTGGAGATACAATAATAACAGACCCACTCAGTGACTCTCTCTGTGGAGATACTATAATAACAGACCCACTCACTGACTCTCCCTGTGGAGATACTATAATAACAGACCCACACAGTGACTCTCCCTGTGGAGATACTATAATAACAGACTCACTCCGTGACTCTCCCTGTGGAGATACTATAATAACAGACCCACTCAGAGACTCTCCCTGTGGAGATACGATAATAACAGACTCACTCAGTGACTCTCCCTGTGGAGATACTATAATAACAGACCCAGTCAGTGATTCTCCCTGTGGAGTTACTATAGTAACAGACTCACTCAGTGACTCTCCCTGTGGAGATACTATAATAACAGACCCACTCAGTGACTCTCTCTGTGGAGATACTATAATAACAGACCCACTCTGTGACTCTCCCTGTGGAAATACTATAATAACAGACCCACTCAGTGACTCTCCCTGTGGAGATACAATAATAACAGAGCCATTCAGTGACTCTCTCTGTGGAGATACTATAATAACAGACCCACTCAGTGACTCTCCCTGTGGAGATACCATAATAACAGACCCACTCAGTGACTCTCCCTGTGAAGATACTATAATAACAGACTCACTCAGTGACTCTACCTGTGGAGATACGAGAATAACAGACCCACTCAGAGACTCTCCCTGTGGAGATACTATAATTACAGACACACTCAGTGACTCTCCCTGTGGAGATACCATAATAACAGACACACTCAGTGACTCTCCGTGTGGAGATACTGTAATAACAGACCCACTCAGTGACTCTCTCTGTGGAGAATCTATAATAACAGACCTACTCAGTGACTCTCCCTGTGGAGATACTATAATAACAGACCCACTCAGTGACTCTCCCTGTGGAGATACTATAATAACAGATCCACTCAGTGACTCTCCTTGTGGAGAAACTATAATAACAGACCCACTCAGTGACTATCCCTGTGGAGATACTATAAAATGAGACCCACTCAGTGACTCTCCCTGTGGAGATACTATAATAACAGACCCACTCAGTGACTTTCCCTGTGGAGACACTATAATAACAGACCCACTCAGTGACTCTTCCTCTGGAGACACTATATTAACTGACCCACTCAGTGACTCTCAATGTGGAGATACTATAATAACAGACCCACTCAGTGACTCTCCCTGTGGAGATACTAAAATAACAGAAACACCCAGTGACTCTCCCTGTGGAGACACAATAATAACAGACCCACTCAGTAACTCTCCCTGTGGAGATACTAAAATACCAGACCCACTCAGTGATTCTCCCTGTGGAGATACTATAATAATAGAAACACTCAGTGACTCTCCCAATGGAGATACTATAATAACAGACTCACTCAGTGACTCTCCCTGTGGAGATACTATAATAACAGTCCCATTCAGTGACTCTCTCTGTGGAGAAACTATAATAACAGACCCACTCAGTGACTCTCCCTGTGGAAATACTATAATAACAGACCCACTCAGTGACTCTCCCTGTGGAGATACAATAATAAGAGAGCCACTCAGTGACTCTCTCTGTGGAGATACTATAATAACAGACCCACTCAGTGACTCTCCCTGTGGAGATACTATAATAACAGACCCACACAGTGACTCTCCCTGTGGAGATACTAAAATAACAGACTCACTCAGTGACTCTCTCTGTGGAGATACTATAATAACAGACCCACTCAGAGACTCTACCTGTGGAGATACTATAATAACAGACTCACTCAGTGACTCTCCCTATGGAGATACTATAATAACGGACCCACTCAGTGACTCTCTCTGTGGAGAAACTATAATAACAGACCCACTCAGTGACTCTCCCTGTGGAAATACTATAATAACAGACCCACTCAGTGACTCTCCCTGTGGAGATACAATAATAACAGAGCCACTCAGTGACTCTCTCTGTGGAGATACTACAATAACAGACCCACTCAGTGACTCTCCCTGTGGAGATACTATAATAACAGACCCACACAGTGACACTCTCTGTGGAGATACTATAATAACAGACTCACTCAGTGACTCTCCCTGTGGAGATACTATAATAACAGACCCACTCAGAGACTCTCCCTGTGGAGATACTATAATAACAGACTCACTCAGTGACTCTCCCTGTGGAGATACTATAATAACAGACCCACTCAGTGACTCTCCCTCTGGAGATACTATAATAACAGACCCACTCAGTGACTCTATCTGTGGAGAGTCTATAATAACAGACCTACTCAGTGACTCTCCCTGTGGAGATACTATAATAACAGATCCACTCAGTGACTCTCCTTGTGGAGACAATATAATAACAGACACCATCAGTGACTCTCCTTGTGGAGATACTATAATAACAGATCCACTCAGTGACTCTCCCTGTGGAGATACTATAATAACAGACCCACTCAGTGACTCTCCCTGTGGAGATACTATAATAACAGACCCACTCAGTGACTCTCCCTGTGGAGATACTATAATAACAGACCCACTCAGTGACTCTCCCTGTGGAGATTCTGTAATAACAGACCCACTCAGTGACTCTCCCTGTGGAGATACTATAATAACAGACCCACTCAGTGACTCTCCCTGTGGAGATACTATAATAACAGATCCACTCAATGACTCTCCCTGTGGAGAAACAATAATAACAGACCCACTCAGTGACTCTCCCTGTGGAGATACTATAATAACAGACTCACTCAGTGACTCTCCCTGTGGAGATACTATAATAACAGACCCACTCAGTAACTCTCCCTGTGAAGATACTATAATAACAGACCCACTCAGTGACTCTCCCTGTGGAGATACTATAATAACAGACCCACTCAGAGACTCTCCCTGTGGAGATACTATGATAACAGACCCACTCAGTGACTCTCCCTGTGGAGATACAATAATAACAGAGCCACTCAGTGACTCTCTCTGTGGAGATACTATAATAACAGACCCACTCAGTGACTCTCCCTGTGGAGATACTATAATAACAGACCCACTCACTGACTCTCCCTGTGGAGATACTATAATAACAGACCCACTCAGTGACTCTCCCTGTGGAGATACTATAATAACAGACCCACTCACTGACTCTCCCTGTGGACATACTATAATAACAGACTCACTCAGTGACTCTCCCTGTGGAGATACTTAAATAACAGACCCACTCAGTGACTCTCTCTGTGGAGAATCTATAATAACAGACCTACTCAGTGACTCTCCCTGTGGAGATACTATAATAACAGACCCACTCAGTGACTCTCCCTGTGGAGATACTATAATAACTGATCCACTCAGTGACTATCCTTGTGGAGACACTATAATAACAGACCCACTCAGTGACTCTCCCTGTGGAGATAATATAATAACAGATCCACTCAGTGACTCTCCCTGTGGAGATACTATAATAACAGACCCACTCAGTGACTCTCCCTGTGGAGATACTATAATAACAGACCCACTCAGGGACTCTCCCTGTGGAGAAACAATAATAACAGACCCACTCAATGACTCTCCCTGTGGAGAAACAATAATAACAGACCCACTCAGTGACTCTCCCTGTGGAGATACTATAATAACAGACTCACTCAGTGACTCTCCCTGTGGAGATACTATAATAACATACCCACTCAGTGACTCTCCCTGTGGAGATACTATAATAACGGACCCACTCACTGACTCTCCCTGTGGAGATACTATAATAACAGACCCACTCAATGACTCTCCCTGAGGAGAAACAATAATAACAGACCCACTCAGTGACTCTCCCTGTGGAGATACTATAATAACAGACTCACTCAGTGACTCTCCCTGTGGAGATACTATAATAACATACCCACTCAGTGACTCTCCCTGTGGAGATACTATAATAACGGACCCACTCAGTGACTCTCCCTGTGGAGATACGATAATAACAGACCCACTCAGTGACTCTCCCTGTGGAGATACTATAATAACAGACCCACTCAGTGACTCTCCCTGTGGAGATACTATAATAACAGACCCACTCAGAGACTCTCCCTGTGGAGATACTATGATAACAGTCCCACTCAGTGACTCTCCCTGTGGAGATACTATAATAACAGACCCACTCAGAGACTCTCCCTGTGGAGATACTATAATAACAGACACACTCAGTGACTCTCTCTGTGGAGATACTATAATAACAGACCCACTCAGTGACTCTCTCTGTGGACATACTATAATAACAGACCCACTCAGTGACTCTCCCTGTGGAGATACTATAATAACAGACCAACTCAGTGACTCACCCTGTGGAGAAACAATAATAACAGACCCACTCAGTGACTCTCCCTGTGGCGATACTATAATAACAGACCCACTCAGTGACTCTCCCTGTGGAGATACTATAATAACAGACCCACTCAGTGACTCTCCCTGTGGAGAAACAATAATAACCGACTCACTCAGTGACTCTCCCTGTGGAGAAACAATAATAACAGACCCACTCAGTGACTCTCCCTGTGGAGATACTATAATAACAGACCCACTCAGTGACTCTCCCTGTGGAGATACTATAATAACAGAACCACTCAGTGACTCTCCCTGTGGAGATACTATAATAACAGACCCACTCAGTGACTCTCCCTGTGGAGATACTATAATAACAGACCCACTCAGTGACTCTCCCTGTGGAGATACTATAATAACAGACCCACTCAGTGACTCTCCCTGTGGAGATACTATAATAACAGACCCACTCAGTGACTCTCCCTGTGGAGATACTATAATAACAGACCCACTCAGTGACTCTCCCTGTGGAGATACGAGAATAACAGACCCACTCTGTGACTCTCCCTGTGGAGAAACAACAATAACAGACCCACTCAGTGACTCTCCATGTGGAGAAACAGTAAAAGCAGACCCACTCTGTGACTCACCCTGTGTAGAAACTATAATAACAGACCCACTCAGTGAGTCTCCCGGTGGAGATACTATAATAACAGACCCACTCAGTGACAGTCCCTGTGGAGATACAATAATAACAGACCCACTCAGTGACTCTCCCTGTGGAGATACTATAATAACAGACCAACTCAGTGACTCTCCCTGTGGAGAAACAATAATAACAGACCCACTCAGTGACTCACCCTGTGGAGAAACAATAATAACAGACCCACTCAGTGACAGTCCCTGTGGAGATACTATAATAACAGACCCACTCAGTGACTCTCCCTGTGGAGATACAATAATAACAGACCCACTCAGTGACTTTCCCTGTGGAGAATCAATAATAACAGACCCACTCAGTGACTCACCCTGTGGAGAAACAATAATAACAGACCCACTCAGTGAGTCTGCCGGTGGAGATACTATAATAACAGACCCACTCAGTGACTCTCCCTGTGGAGATACTATAATAACAGACCAACTCAGTGACTCTCCCTGTGGAGATACTATAATAACAGACCCACTCAGTGACTCTCCCTGTGGAGAAACAATAATAACAGACCCACTCAGTGACTCTCCCTGTGGAGATACTATAATAACAGACCCACTCAGTGACTCTCCCTGTGGAGATACTATAATAACAGACCCACTCAGTGACTCTCCCTGTGGAGAAACAATAATAACCGACTCACTCAGTGACTCTCCCTGTGGAGAAACAATAATAACAGACCCACTCAGTGACTCTCCCTGTGGAGATACTATAATAACAGACCCACTCAGTTACTCTCCCTGTGGAGATACTATAATAACAGACCCACTCAGTGACTCTCCCTGTGGAGATACTATAATAACAGACCCACTCAGTGACTCTCCCTGTGGAGATACAAGAATAACAGACCCACTCTGTGACTCTCCCTGTGGAGAGACAATAATAACAGACCCACTCAGTGACTCTCCCTGTGGAGAAACAGTAAAAGCAGACCCACTCTGTGACTCATCCTGTGGAGAAACTATAATAACAGACCCACTCAGTGACAGTCCCTGTGGAGATACTATAATAACAGACCAACTCAGTGACACACCCTGTGGAGATACTATGATAACAGACCAACTCAGTGACTCTCCCTGTGGAGAAACAATAATAACAGACCCACTCAGTGACTCACCCTGTGGAGAAACAATAATAACAGACCCACTCAGTGAGTCTGCCGGTGGAGATACTATAATAACAGACCCACTCAGTGACAGTCCCTGTGGAGATACTATAATAACAGACCAACTCAGTGTCTCACCCTGTGGAGATAGTATAATAACAGACCCACTCAGTGACTCACCCTGTGGAGATACTATAATAACAGACCCACTCAGTGACTCTCCCTCTGGAGATACTATAATAACAGACCCACTCAGTGACAGTCCCTGTGGAGATACTATAATAACAGACCAACTCAGTGACTCCCTGTGGAGAAACAATAATAACAGACCCACTCAGTGACTCTCCCTGTGGAGATACTATAATAACAGACCCACTCAGTGACTCTCTCTGTGGACATACTATAATAACAGACCCACTCAGTGACTCTCCCTGTGGAGATACTATAATAACAGATCCACTCAGAGACTCTCCCTGTGGAGATACTATAATAACAGACCCACTCAGTGACTCTCCCTGTGGAGATACTATAATAACAGACCCACTCAGTGACTCTCCCTGTGGAGATACTATAATAACAGACCAACTCAGAGACTCTCCCTGTGGAGAAACAATAATAACAGACCCACTCAGTGACTCTCCCTGTTGAGATACTATAATAACAGACCCACTCAGTGACTCTCCCTGTGGAGATACTATAATAACAGACCCACTCAGTGACTCTCCCTGTGGAATTACTATAATAACAGACCCACTCAGTGACTCTCCCTGTGGAGAAACAATAATAACAGACCCACTCAGTGACTCTCCCTGTGGAGATACTATAATAACAGACTCACTCAGTGACTCTCCCTGTGGAGATACTATAATAACAGACCCACTCAGTGACTCTCCCTGTGGAGATACTATAATAACAGACCCACTCAGTGACTCTCCCTGTGGAGATACTGTAATAACAGACCCACTGAGTGACTCTCCCTGTGGCGGTACTATAATAACAGACCCACTCAGTGACTCTCCCTGTGGAGATACTATAATAACAGACCCACTCAGAGACTCTCCCTGTGGAGATACTATAATAACAGACCCACTCAGTGACTCTCCCTGTGGAGATACTATAATAACAGACCCACTCAGTGACTCTCCCCGTGGAGATACTATAATAACAGACCCACTCAGTGACTCTCCCTGTGGAGATACTATAATAACAGACCCACTCAGTGACTCTCCCTGTGGAGATACTATAACAGACCCACTCAGTGACTCTCCCTGTGGAGATACTATAATAACAGACCCACTCAGTGACTCTCCCTGTGGAGATACTGTAATAACAGACCCACTCAGTGACTCTCCATGTGGAGATACTATAATAACAGACCAACTCAGTGACTCACCCTGTGGAGAAACAATAATAACAGACCCACTCAGTGACTCTCCCTGTGGAGATACTATAATAACAGACCCACTCAGTGACTCTCCCTGTGGAGATACTATAATAACAGACCAACTCAGTGACTCACCCTGTGGAGAAACAATATTAACAGACTCACTCAGTGACTCTCCCTGTGGAGAAACAATAATAACAGACCCACTCAGTGACGCTCCCTGTGGAAATACGAGAATAACAGACCCAGTCTGTGACTCTTCCTGTGGAGAAACAATAATAACAGACCTACTCAGTGACTCTCCCTGTGGAGATACTATAATAACAGACCCACTCAGTGACTCTCCCTGTGGAGATACTATAATAACAGACCCACTCAGTGACTCTCGCTGTGGAGATACTATAATAACAGACCCACTCAGTGACTCTCCCTGTGGAGATACTATAATAACATACCCACTCAGTGACTCTCCCTGTGGAGATACGAGAATAACAGTTCCACTCTGTGACTCTCCCTGCGGAGAAACAATAATAACAGACCCACTCAGTGACTCTCCCTGTGGAGATACTATAATAACTGGCCTACTCAGTGACTCTCCCTGTGGAGAAACAATAATAACAGACCCACTCAGTGACTCACCCTGTGGAGAAACAATAATAACAGACCCACTCAGTGAGTCTCCCGGTGGATATACAATAATAACAGACCCACTCAGTGACTCTCCCTGTGGAGATAATATAATAACAGACCCACTCAGTGACTCTCTCTGTGGACATACTATAATAACAGACC
Organism: Heterodontus francisci; assembly: GCF_036365525.1. NCBI lineage: Eukaryota > Metazoa > Chordata > Chondrichthyes > Heterodontiformes > Heterodontidae > Heterodontus > Heterodontus francisci. The sequence goes on from NW_027141098.1 coordinate 651,327, forward strand.
CACTCAGTGACTCTCCCTGTGGAATTACTATAATAACAGACCCACTCAGTGACTCTCCCTGTGGAGAAACAATAATAACAGACCCACTCAGTGACTCTCCCTGTGGAGATACTATAATAACAGACTCACTCAGTGACTCTCCCTGTGGAGATACTATAATAACAGACCCACTCAGTGACTCTCCCTGTGGAGTTACTATAATAACAGACCCACTCAGTGACTCTCCCTGTGGAGATACTGTAATAACAGACCCACTGAGTGACTCTCCCTGTGGCGGTACTATAATAACAGACCCACTCAGTGACTCTCCCTGTGGAGATACTATAATAACAGACCCACTCAGAGACTCTCCCTGTGGAGATACTATAATAACAGACCCACTCAGTGACTCTCCCTGTGGAGATACTATAATAACAGACCCACTCAGTGACTCTCCCCGTGGAGATACTATAATAACAGACCCACTCAGTGACTCTCCCTGTGGAGATACTATAATAACAGACCCACTCAGTGACTCTCCCTGTGGAGATACTATAACAGACCCACTCAGTGACTCTCCCTGTGGAGATACTATAATAACAGACCCACTCAGTGACTCTCCCTGTGGAGATACTGTAATAACAGACCCACTCAGTGACTCTCCATGTGGAGATACTATAATAACAGACCAACTCAGTGACTCACCCTGTGGAGAAACAATAATAACAGACCCACTCAGTGACTCTCCCTGTGGAGATACTATAATAACAGACCCACTCAGTGACTCTCCCTGTGGAGATACTATAATAACAGACCAACTCAGTGACTCACCCTGTGGAGAAACAATATTAACAGACTCACTCAGTGACTCTCCCTGTGGAGAAACAATAATAACAGACCCACTCAGTGACGCTCCCTGTGGAAATACGAGAATAACAGACCCAGTCTGTGACTCTTCCTGTGGAGAAACAATAATAACAGACCTACTCAGTGACTCTCCCTGTGGAGATACTATAATAACAGACCCACTCAGTGACTCTCCCTGTGGAGATACTATAATAACAGACCCACTCAGTGACTCTCGCTGTGGAGATACTATAATAACAGACCCACTCAGTGACTCTCCCTGTGGAGATACTATAATAACATACCCACTCAGTGACTCTCCCTGTGGAGATACGAGAATAACAGTTCCACTCTGTGACTCTCCCTGCGGAGAAACAATAATAACAGACCCACTCAGTGACTCTCCCTGTGGAGATACTATAATAACTGGCCTACTCAGTGACTCTCCCTGTGGAGAAACAATAATAACAGACCCACTCAGTGACTCACCCTGTGGAGAAACAATAATAACAGACCCACTCAGTGAGTCTCCCGGTGGATATACAATAATAACAGACCCACTCAGTGACTCTCCCTGTGGAGATAATATAATAACAGACCCACTCAGTGACTCTCTCTGTGGACATACTATAATAACAGACCCACTCAGTGACTCTCCCTGTGGAGATACTATAATAACAGACCAACTCAGTGACTCACCCTGTGGAGAAACAATAATAACAGACCCACTCAGTGACTCTCCCTGTGGAGATACTATAATAACAGACCCACTCAGTGACTCTCCCTGTGGAGATACTATAATAACAGACCCACTCAGTGACTCTCCCTGTGGAGAAACAATAATAACCGACTCACTCAGTGACTCTCCCTGTGGAGAAACAATAATAACAGACCCACTCAGTGACTCTCCCTGTGGAGATACTATAATAACAGACCCACTCAGTTACTCTCCCTGTGGAGATACTATAATAACAGACCCACTCAGTGACTCTCCCTGTGGAGATACTATAATAACAGAACCAATCAGTGACTCTCCCTGTGGAGATACTATAATAACAGACCCACTCAGTGACTCTCTCTGTGGAGATACTATAATAACAGACCCACTCAGTGACTCTCCCTGTGGAGATACTATAATAACAGACCCACTCAGTGACTCTCCCTGTGGAGATACTATAATAACAGACCCACTCAGTGACTCTCCCTGTGGAGATACTATAATAACAGACCCACTCAGTGACTGTCCCTGTGGAGATACGAGAATAACAGACCCACTCTGTGACTCTCCCTGTGGAGAAACAATAATAACAGACCCACTCAGTGACTCTCCCTGTGGAGATACTATAATAACAGACCCACTCAGTGACTCTCCCTGTGGAGATACTATAATAACAGTCCCACTCAGTGACTCTCCCTGTGGAGAAACAATAATAACCGACTCACTCAGTGACTCTCCCTGTGGAGAAACAATAATAACAGACCCACTCAGTGACTCTCCCTGTGGAGATACTATAATAACAGACCCACTCAGTTACTCTCCCTGTGGAGATACTATAATAACAGACCCACTCAGTGACTCTCCCTGTGGAGATACTATTATAACAGAACCAATCAGTGACTCTCCCTGTGGAGATACTATAATAACAGACCAACTCAGTGACTCACCCTGTGGAGAAACAATATTAACAGACTCACTCAGTGACTCTCCCTGTGGAGAAACAATAATAACAGACCCACTCAGTGACGCTCCCTGTGGAAATACGAGAATAACAGACCCAGTCTGTGACTCTTCCTGTGGAGAAACAATAATAACAGACCTACTCAGTGACTCTCCCTGTGGAGATACTATAATAACAGACCCACTCAGTGACTCTCCCTGTGGAGATACTATAATAACAGACCCACTCAGTGACTCTCGCTGTGGAGATACTATAATAACAGACCCACTCAGTGACTCTCCCTGTGGAGATACTATAATAACATACCCACTCAGTGACTCTCCCTGTGGAGATACGAGAATAACAGTTCCACTCTGTGACTCTCCCTGCGGAGAAACAATAATAACAGACCCACTCAGTGACTCTCCCTGTGGAGAAACAATAATAACAGACCCACTCAGTGACTCTCCCTGTGGAGATACTATAATAACAGACCCACTCAGTGACTCTCCCTGTGGAGATACTATAATAACAGACCAACTCAGTGACTCACCCTGTGGAGAAACAATATTAACAGACTCACTCAGTGACTCTCCCTGTGGAGAAACAATAATAACAGACCTACTCAGTGACGCTCCCTGTGGAAATACGAGAATAACAGACCCAGTCTGTGACTCTTCCTGTGGAGAAACAATAATAACAGACCTACTCAGTGACTCTCCCTGTGGAGATACTATAATAACAGACCCACTCAGTGACTCTCCCTGTGGAGATACTATAATAACAGACCCACTCAGTGACTCTCGCTGTGGAGATACTATAATAACAGACCCACTCAGTGACTCTCCCTGTGGAGATACTATAATAACATACCCACTCAGTGACTCTCCCTGTGGAGATACGAGAATAACAGTTCCACTCTGTGACTCTCCCTGCGGAGAAACAATAATAACAGACCCACTCAGTGACTCTCCCTGTGGAGATACTATAATAACTGGCCTACTCAGTGACTCTCCCTGTGGAGAAACAATAATAACAGACCCACTCAGTGACTCACCCTGTGGAGAAACAATAATAACAGACCCACTCAGTGAGTCTCCCGGTGGATATACAATAATAACAGACCCACTCAGTGACTCTCCCTGTGGAGATACTATAATAACAGACCCACTCAGTGACTCTCTCTGTGGACATACTATAATAACAGACCCACTCAGTGACTCTCCCTGTGGAGATACTATAATAACAGACCAACTCAGTGACTCACCCTGTGGAGAAACAATAATAACAGACCCACTCAGTGACTCTCCCTGTGGAGATACTATAATAACAGACCCACTCAGTGACTCTCCCTGTGGAGATACTATAATAACAGACCCACTCAGTGACTCTCCCTGTGGAGAAACAATAATAACCGACTCACTCAGTGACTCTCCCTGTGGAGAAACAATAATAACAGACCCACTCAGTGACTCTCCCTGTGGAGATACTATAATAACAGACCCACTCAGTTACTCTCCCTGTGGAGATACTATAATAACAGACCCACTCAGTGACTCTCCCTGTGGAGATACTATAATAACAGAACCAATCAGTGACTCTCCCTGTGGAGATACTATAATAACAGACCCACTCAGTGACTCTCTCTGTGGAGATACTATAATAACAGACCCACTCAGTGACTCTCCCTGTGGAGATACTATAATAACAGACCCACTCAGTGACTCTCCCTGTGGAGATACTATAATAACAGACCCACTCAGTGACTCTCCCTGTGGAGATACTATAATAACAGACCCACTCAGTGACTCTCCCTGTGGAGATACGAGAATAACAGACCCACTCTGTGACACTCCCTGTGGAGAAACAATAATAACAGACCCACTCAGTGACTCTCCCTGTGGAGATACTATAATAACAGACCCACTCAGTGACTCTCCCTGTGGAGATACTATAATAACAGACCCACTCAGTGACTCTCCCTGTGGAGAAACAATAATAACCGACTCACTCAGTGACTCTCCCTGTGGAGAAACAATAATAACAGACCCACTCAGTGACTCTCCCTGTGGAGATACTATAATAACAGACCCACTCAGTGACTCTCCCTGTGGAGATACTATTATAACAGAACCAATCAGTGACTCTCCCTGTGGAGATACTATAATAACAGACCCACTCAGTGACTCTCCCTGTGGAGATACTATAATAACAGACCCACTCTGTGACTCACCCTGTGTAGAAACTATAATAACAGACCCACTCAGTGACAGTCCCTGTGGAGATACAATAATAACAGACCCACTCAGTGACTCTCCCTGTGGAGATACTATAATAACAGACCAACTCAGTGACTCTCCCCGTGGAGAAACAATAATAACAGACCCACTCAGTGACTCACCCTGTGGAGAAACAATAATAACAGACCCACTCAGTGAGTCTGCCGGTGGAGATACTATAATAACAGACCCACTCAGTGACAGTCCCTGTGGAGATACTATAATAACAGACCCACTCAGTGACTCTCCCTGTGGAGATACAATAATAACAGACCCACTCAGTGACTCTCCCTGTGGAGAAACAATAATAACAGACCCACTCAGTGACTCACCCTGTGGAGAAACAATAATAACAGACCCACTCAGTGAGTCTGCCGGTGGAGATACTATAATAACAGACCCACTCAGTGACTCTCCCTGTGGAGATACTATAATAACAGACCAACTCAGTGACTCTCCCTGTGGAGATACTATAATAACAGACCCACTCAGTGACTCACCCTGTGGAGATACTATAATAACAGACCCAATCAGTGACTCACCCTGTGGAGAAACAATAAAAACAGACCCACTCAGTGACTCTCCCTGTGGAGATACTATAATAACAGACCCACTCAGTGACTCTCCTTGTGGAGATACTATAATAACAGACCCACTCAGTGACTCTCCCTGTGGAGAAACAATAATAACCGACTCACTCAGTGACTCTCCCTGTGGAGATACTATAATAACAGACCCACTCAGTTACTCTCCCTGTGGAGATACTATAATAACAGACCCACTCAGTGACTCTCCCTGTGGAGATACTATAATAACAGACCCACTCAGTGACTCTCCCTGTGGAGAAACAGTAAAAGCAGACCCACTCTGTGACTCACCCTGTGGAGAAACTATAATAACAGACCCACTCAGTGAGACTCCCGGTGGAGATACTATAATAACAGACCCACTCAGTGACAGTCCCTGTGGAGATACTATAATAACAGACCAACTCAGTGACACACCCTGCGGAGATACTATGATAACAGACCAAGTCAGTGACTCTCCCTGTGGAGAAACAATAATAACAGACCCACTCAGTGACTCACCCTGTGGAGAAACAATAATAGCAGATCCACTCAGTGAGTCTGCCGGTGGAGATACTATAATAACAGACCCACTCAGTGACAGTCCCTGTGGAGATACTATAATAACAGACCAACTCAGTGACTCTCCCTGTGGAGATAGTATAATAACAGACCCACTCAGTTACTCTCCCTGTGGAGATACTATAATAACAGACCCACTCAGTGACTCTCCCTGTGGAGATACTATAATAACAGACCCACTCAGTGACTCTCCCTGTGGAGATACTATAATAACAGACCCACTCAGTGACTCTCCCTGTGGAGATACTATAATAACAGACCCACTCGGTGACTCTCCCTGTGGAGATACGAGAATAACAGACCCACTCTGTGACTCTCCCTGTGGAGAAACAATAATAACAGACCCACTCAGTGACTCTCCCTGTGGAGAAACAGTAAAAGCAGACCCACTCTGTGACTCACCCTGTGGAGAAACTATAATAACAGACCCACTCAGTGAGACTCCCGGTGGAGATATTATAATAAAAGACCCACTCAGTGACAGTCCCTGTGGAGATACTATAATAACAGACCAACTCAGTGACACACCCTGCGGAGATACTATGATAACAGACCAAGTCAGTGACTCTCCCTGTGGAGAAACAATAATAACGGACCCACTCAGTGACTCACCCTGTGGAGAAACAATAATAGCAGATCCACTCAGTGAGTCTGCCGGTGGAGATACTATAATAACAGACCCACTCAGTGACAGTCCCTGTGGAGATACTATAATAACAGACCAACTCAGTGACTCTCCCTGTGGAGATAGTATAATAACAGACCCACTCAGTGACTCACCCTGTGGAGATACTATAATAACAGACCCACTCAGTGACTCTCCCTGTGGAGATACTATAATAACAGACCCACTCAGTGACTCTCCCTGTGGACATACTATAATAACAGACCCACTCAGTGACTCTCCCTGTGGAGATACTATAATAACAGATCCACTCAGAGACTCTCCCTGTGGAGATACTATAATAACAGACCCACTCAGTGACTCTCCCTGTGGAGATACTATAATAACAGACCCACTCAGTGACTCTCTCTGTGGACATACTATAATAACAGACCCACTCAGTGACTCTCCCTGTGGAGATACTATAATAACAGACCAACTCAGTGACTCACCCTGTGGAGAAACAATAATAACAGACCCACTCAGTGACTCTCCCTGTGGAGATACTATAATAACAGACCCACTCAGTGACTCTCCCTGTGGAGATACTATAATAACAGACCCACTCAGTGACTCTCCCTGTGGAGAAACAATAATAACCGACTCACTCAGTGACTCTCCCTGTGGAGAAACAATAATAACAGACCCACTCAGTGACTCTCCCTGTGGAGATACTATAATAACAGACCCACTCAGTTACTCTCCCTGTGGAGATACTATAATAACTGACCCACTCAGTGACTCTCCCTGTGGAGATACTATAATAACAGACCCACTCAGTGACTCTCCCTGTGGAGATACTATAATAACAGACCCACTCAGTGACTCTCCCTGTGGAGATACTATAATAACAGACCCACTCAGTGACTCTCTCTGTGGAGATACTATAATAACAGACCCACTCAGTGACTCTCCCTGTGGAGATACTATAATAACAGACCCACTCAGTGACTCTCCCTGTGGAGATACTATAATAACAGACCCACTCAGTGACTCTCCCTGTGGAGATACTATAATAACAGACCCACTCAGTGACTCTCCCTGTGGAGATACGAGAATAACAGACCCACTCTGTGACTCTCCCTGTGGAGAAACAATAATAACAGACCCACTCAGTGACTCTCCATGTGGAGAAACAGTAAAAGCAGACCCACTCTGTGACTCACCCTGTGTAGAAACTATAATAACAGACCCACTCAGTGACAGTCCCTGTGGAGATACAATAATAACAGACCCACTCATTGACTCTCCCTGTGGAGATACTATAATAACAGACCAACTCAGTGACTCTCCCCGTGGAGAAACAATAATAACAGACCCACTCAGTGACTCACCCTGTGGAGAAACAATAATAACAGACCCACTCAGTGAGTCTGCCGGTGGAGATACTATAATAACAGACCCACTCAGTGACAGTCCCTGTGGAGATACTATAATAACAGACCCACTCAGTGACTCTCCCTGTGGAGATACAATAATAACAGACCCACTCAGTGACTCTCCCTGTGGAGAAACAATAATAACAGACCCACTCAGTGACTCACCCTGTGGGGAAACAATAATAACAGACCCACTCAGTGAGTCTGCCGGTGGAGATACTATAATAACAGACCCACTCAGTGACTCTCCCTGTGGAGATACTATAATAACAGACCAACTCAGTGACTCTCCCTGTGGAGATACTATAATAACAGACCCACTCAGTGACTCACCCTGTGGAGATACTATAATAACAGACCCACTCAGTGACTCACCCTGTGGAGAAACAATAATAACAGACCCACTCAGTGACTCTCCCTGTGGAGATACTATAATAACAGACCCACTCAGTGACTCTCCTTGTGGAGATACTATAATAACAGACCCACTCAGTGACTCTCCCTGTGGAGAAACAATAATACCCGACTCACTCAGTGACTCTCCCTGTGGAGAAACAATAATGACAGACCCACTCAGTGACTCTCCCTGTGGAGATACTATAATAACAGACCCACTCAGTTACTCTCCCTGTGGAGATACTATAATAACAGACCCACTCAGTGACTCTCCCTGTGGAGATACTATAATAACAGACCCACTCAGTGACTCTCCCTGTGGAGATACGAGAATAACAGACCCACTCTGTGACTCTCCCTGTGGAGAAACAATAATAACAGACCCACTCAGTGACTCTCCCTGTGGAGAAACAGTAAAAGCAGACCCACTCTGTGACTCACCCTGTGGAGAAACTATAATAACAGACCCACTCAGTGAGACTCCCGGTGGAGATACTATAATAACAGACCCACTCAGTGACAGTCCCTGTGGAGATACTATAATAACAGACCAACTCAGTGACACACCCTGCGGAGATACTATGATAACAGACCAACTCAGTGACTCTCCCTGTGGAGAAACAATAATAACAGACCCACACAGTGACTCACCCTGTGGAGAAACAATAATAGCAGATCCACTCAGTGAGTCTGCCGGTGGAGATACTATAATAACAGACCCACTCAGTGACAGTCCCTGTGGAGATACTATAATAACAGACCAACTCAGTGACTCTCCCTGTGGAGATAGTATAATAACAGACCCACTCAGTGACTCACCCTGTGGAGATACTATAATAACAGACCCACTCAGTGACTCTCCCTGTGGAGATACTATAATAACAGACCCACTCAGTGACTCTCCCTGTGGACATACTATAATAACAGACCCACTCAGTGACTCTCCCTGTGGAGATACTATAATAACAGATCCACTCAGAGACTCTCCCTGTGGAGATACTATAATAACAGACCCACTCAGTGACTCTCCCTGTGGAGATACTATAATAACAGACCCACTCAGTGACTCTCCCTGTGGAGATACTATAATAACAGACCAACTCAGAGACTCTCCCTGTGGAGAAACAATAATAACAGACCCACTCAGTGACTCTCTCTGTGGACATACTATAATAACAGACCCACTCAGTGACTCTCCCTGTGGAGTTACTATAATAACAGACCCACTCAGAGACTCTCCCTGTGGAATTACTATAATAACAGACCCACTCAGTGACTCTCCCTGTGGAGAAACAATAATAACAGACCCACTCAGTGACTCTCCCTGTGGAGATACTATAATAACAGACTCACTCAGTGACTCTCCCTGTGGAGATACTATAATAACAGACCCACTCAGTGACTCTCCCTGTGGAGATACTATAATAACAGACCCACTCAGTGACTCTCCCTGTGGAGATACTGTAATAACAGACCCACTGAGTGACTCTCCCTGTGGCGGTACTATAATAACAGACCCACTCAGTGACTCTCCCTGTGGAGATACTATAATAACAGACCCACTCAGAGACTCTCCCTGTGGAGATACTATAATAACAGACCCACTCAGTGACTCTCCCTGTGGAGATACTATAATAACAGACCCACTCAGTGACTCTCCCCGTGGAGATACTATAATAACAGACCCACTCAGTGACTCTCCCTGTGGAGATACTATAATAACAGACCCACTCAGTGACTCTCCCTGTGGAGATACTATAACAGACCCACTCAGTGACTCTCCCTGTGGAGATACTATAATAACAGACCCACTCAGTGACTCTCCCTGTGGAGATACTATTATAACAGACCCACTCAGTGACTCTCCCTGTGGAGATACTATAATAACAGACCAACTCAGTGACTCACCCTGTGGAGAAACAATAATAACAGACCCACTCAGTGACTCTCCCTGTGGAGATACTATAATAACAGATCCACTCAGTGACTCTCCCTGTGGAGATACTATAATAACAGACCCACTCAGTGACTCTCCATGTGGAGAAACAATATTAACAGACTCACTCAGTGACTCTCCCTGTGGAGAAACAATAATAACAGACCCACTCAGTGACGCTACCTGTGGAAATACGAGAATAACAGACCCAGTCTGTGACTCTCCCTGTGGAGAAACAATAATAACAGACCCACTCAGTGACTCTCCCTGTGGAGATACTATAATAACAGACCCACACAGTGACTCTCCCTGTGGAGATACTATAATAACAGACCCACTCAGTGACTCTCCCTGTGGAGATACTATAATAACAGACCCACTCAGTGACTCTCCCTGTGGAGATACTATAATAACATACCCACTCAGTGACTCTCCCTGTGGAGATACGAGAATAACAGTTCCACTCTGTGACTCTCCCTGCGGAGAAACAATAATAACAGACCCACTCAGTGACTCTCCCTGTGGAGATACTATAATAACTGGCCTACTCAGTGACTCTCCCTGTGGAGAAACAATAATAACAGACCCACTCAGTGACTCACCCTGTGGAGAAACAATAATAACAGACCCACTCAGTGAGTCTCCCGGTGGAGATACAATAATAACAGACCCACTCAGTGACTCTCCCTGTGGAGATACTATAATAACAGACCCACTCAGTGACTCTCCCTCTGGAGATACTATAATAACAGACCCAGTCTGTGACTCTCCCTGTGGAGAAACAATAATAACAGACCCACTCAGTGACTCTCCCTGTGGAGATACTATAATAACAGACCCACTCAGTGACTCTCCCTGTGGAGATACTATAATAACAGACCCACTCAGTGACTCTCCCTGTGGAGATACTATAATAACAGACCCACTCAGTGACTCTCCCTGTGGAGATACTATAATAACATACCCACTCAGTGACTCTCCCTGTGGAGATACGAGAATAACAGTTCCACTCTGTGACTCTCCCTGCGGAGAAACAATAATAACAGACCCACTCAGTGACTCACCCTGTGGAGAAACAATAACAACAGACCCACCCAGTGAGTCTTACGGTGGATATACAATAATAACAGACCCACTCAGTGACTCTCCCTCTGGAGATACTATAATAACAGACCCACTCAGTGACAGTCCCTGTGGAGATACTATAATAACAGACCCACTCAGTGACTCTCCCTGTGGAGATACTCTAATAACAGACCCACTCAGTGACGCTCCCAGTGGAGATACTCTAATAACAGACCCACTCAGTGACACTCCCTGTGGTGATACTATAATAACAGACCCACTCAGTGACTCTCCCTGTGGCGATACTATAATAACAGACCCACTCTGTGACTCTCCCTGTGGAGATACTATAATAACAGACCCACTCAGTGACTCTCCCTGTGGAGATACTATAATAACAGACCCACTCAGTGACTCTCCCTCTGGAGATACTATAATAACAGACCCACTCAGTGACAGTCCCTGTGGAGATACTATAATAACAGACCAACTCAGTGACTCTCCCTGTGGAGAAACAATAATAACAGACCCACTCAGTGACTCCGCCTGTGGAGATACTATAATAACTGACCCACTCAGTGACTCTCTCTGTGGAGATACTATAATAACAGAACCACTCAGAGACTCTCCCTGCGGAGACACTATAATAACAGACCCACTCAGTGACTCTCCCTGTGGAGATACAATAATAACAGACCCACTCAGTGACTCTCCCTGTGGAGATACTATAATAACAGACCCACTCAGTGACTCTCTCTGTGGAGATACTATAATAACAGACCCACTCAGAGACTCTCCCTGCGGAGATACTATAATAACAGACCCACTCAGTGACTCTCCCTGCGGAGATACTAAAATAACAGACCCACTCAGTGACTCTACCTGTGGATTAAAAAAAAAATAACAGACCCACTCAGTGACTCTGCCTGTGGAGATACTAAAAAAACAGACCCACTCAGTGACTCTCACTTTGGTGATACTATAATAACAGATCCACTCAGTGACTCTCCCCGTGGAGATACTGTAATAATAGACCAACTCAGAGACGTTCCCTGTGGAGAAACAATAATAACAGACCCACTCAGTGACTCTCCCTCTGGAGATGCTATAATAACAGACCCACTCAGTGACTCTCCCTGTGGAGATACTATAATAACAGACCCACTCAGTGACTCTCCCTGTGGAATTACTATAATAACAGAGCCACTCAGTGACTCTCCCTGTGGAGACACTATAATAACAGACCCACTCAGTGACTCTCCCTGTGGAGATACTATAATAACAGACCCACTCAGTGACTCTCTCTGTGGAGATACTATAATAACAGACCCACTCAGAGACTCTCCCTGCGGAGATACTATAATAACAGACCCACTCAGTGACTCTCCCTGCGGAGATACTAAAATAACAGAACCACTCAGTGACTCTACCTGTGGATTAAAAAATAATAACAGACCCACTCAGTGACTCTCCCTGTGGAGATACTAAAAAAACAGACCCACTCAGTGAATCTCACTTTGGTGATACTATAATAACAGATCCACTCAGTGACTCTCCCTGTGGAGATACTGTAATAACAGACCAACTCAGAGACGCTCCCTGTGGAGAAACAATAATAACAGACCCACTCAGTGACTCTCCCTCTGGAGATGCTATAATAACAGACCCACTCAGTGACTCTCCCTGTGGAGATACTATAATAACAGACCCACTCAGTGACTCTCCCTGTGGAATTACTATAATAACAGAGCCACTCAGTGACTCTCCCTGTGGAGACACTATAATAACAGACCCACTCAGTGACTCTCCCTGTGGAGAAACCATAATAACAGAACCACTCAGCGACTCTCTCTGTGGAGATACTATAATAACAGACCCACTGAGTGACTCTCCGTGTGGAGATACTATAATAACAGACCCACTCAGTGACTCTCCCTGTGGAGATACTATAAAATGAGACCCACTCAGTGACTCTCCCTGTGGAGATACTATAATAACAGACCCACTCAGTGACTCTCCCTGTGGAGACACTATAATAACAGACCCACTCAGTGACTCTCCCTGTGGAGATACTATAATAACAGACCCACTCAGTGACTCTCCCTGTGGAGATAATATAATAACAGACCCACTCAGTGACTCTCCCTGTGGAGATAATATAATAACAGACCCACTCAGTGACTCTCCCTGTGGAGATACTATAATAACAGACACACTCAGTGACTCTCCCTGTGGAGACACTATAATAACAGACCCACTCAGTGACTCTCCCTGTGGCGATACTAAAATAACAGACCCACTCAGTGACTCTCCCTGTGGAGATACTATAATAACAGGTCCACTCAGTGACTCTCCCTGTGGAGATACTATAATAACAGACCCACTCAGCGATTCTCCCTGTGGAGATACTATGATAACAGACCCACTCAGCGATTCTCCCTGTGGAGATACTATAATAACAGACCCACTCAGTGATTCTCCCTGTGGAGATACTATAATAACAGACCCACTCAGTGACTCTCCCAATGGAGATACTATAAAAACAGACTCACTCAGTGACTCTCCCCGTGAAGATACTATAACAACAGACCCACTCAGTGACTCTCTCTGTGGAGATACTATAATAACAGACCCACTCTGTGACTCTCCCTGTGGAAATACTATAATAACAGACCCACTCAGTGACTCTCCCTGTGGAGAAACAATAACAACAGACCCACTCCGTGACTCTCCCTGTGGAGATACGAGAATAACAGACCCACTCTGTGACTCTCCATGTGGAGAAACAATAATAACAGACCCACTCAGTGACTCTCCCTGTGGAGATACTATAATAACAGACCCACTCAGTGACTCTCCCTGTGGAGATACTATAATAACAGACCCACTCAGTGACTCTCCTTGTGGAGATACTATAATAACAGACCCACTCAGTGACTCTCCCTGTGGGGATACTATAATAACAGACCCACTCAGTGACTCTCCCTGTGGAGATACTATAATAACAGACCCACTCAGTGACTCTCCCTGTGGAGATACGAGAATAACAGACCCACTCTGTGACTCTCCCTGTGGAGAAACAATAATAACAGACCCACTCAGTGACTCTCCCTGTGGAGATACTATAATAACAGGCCAACTCAGTGACTCTCCCTGTGGAGAAACAATAATAACAGACCCACTCAGTGACTCACCCTGTGGAGAAACAATAATAACAGACACACTCAGTGATTCTCCCGGTGGAGATACAATAATAACAGACCCACTCAGTGACTCACCCTGTGGAGATACTATAACAACAGACCCACTCAGTGACTCTCCCTCTGGAGATACTATAATAACAGACCCACTCAGTGACAGTCCCTGTGGAGATACTATAATAACAGACCAACTCAGTGACTCTCCCTGTGGAGAAACAATAATAACAGACCCACTCAGTGACTCTCCCTGTGGAGATACTATAATAACAGACCCACTCAGTGACTCTCTCTGTGGACATACTATAATAACAGACCCACTCAGTGACTCTCCCTGTGGAGATACTATAATAACAGACCCATTCAGAGACACTCCCTGTGGAGATACTATAATAACAGACCAACTCAGTGACTCTCCCTGTGGAGAAACAATAATAACAGACCCACTCAGTGACTCTCCCTGTGGAGATACTATAATAACAGACCCACTCAGTGAATCTCCCTGTGGAGATACTATAATAACAGACCCACTCAGTGACTCTCCCTGTGGAGATACTAAAATAACAGACCCACTCAGTGACTCTCCCTGCGGAGTAAAAAATAATAACAGACCCACTCAGTGACTCTCCCTGTGGAGATACTAAAAAAACAGACCCACTCAGTGACTCTCCCTGTGGAGATACTATAATAACAGACCCACTCAGTGACTCTCCCTGTGGAGATACTATAACAACAGACACACTCAGTGACTCTCCCTGTGGAGATACTATAATAACAGACCCACTCAGTGAGTCTCCCTCTGGAGATACTATAATAACAGACCCACTCAGTGACAGTCCCTGTGGAGATACTATAATAACAGACCAACTCAGTGACTCTCCCTGTGGAGAAACAATAATAACAGACCCACTCAGTGACTCTCCCTGTGGAGATACTATAATAACAGACCCACTCAGTGACTCTCTCTGTGGACATACTATAATAACAGACCCACTCAGTGACTCTCCCTGTGGAGATACTATAATAACAGACCCACTCAGAGACACTCCCTGTGGAGATACTATAATAACAGACCCACTCAGTGACTCTCCCTGTGGAGATACTAAAATAACAGACCCACTCAGTGACTCTCCCTGCGGAGTAAAAAATAATAACAGACCCACTCAGTGACTCTCCCTGTGTATATACTAAAAAAACAGACCCACTCAGTGACTCTCCCTGTGGAGATACTATAATAACAGACCCACTCAGTGACTCTCCCTGTGGAGATACTATAACAACAGACACACTCAGTGAATCTCCCTGTGGAGATACTATAATAACAGACCCACTCAGTGACTCTCACTTTGGTGATACTATAATAACAGATCCACTCAGTGACTCTCCCTGTGGAGATACTATAATAACAGACCCACTCAGTGACTCTCCCTGTGGAGATACTATAATAACAGATCCACTCAGTGACTCTCCCTGTGGAGATACTATAATAACAGAGCCACTCAGTGACTCTCCCTGTGGAATTACTATAATAACAGACCCACTCAGTGACTCTCCCTGTGGAGATACTATAATAACAGACCAACTCAGTGCCTCTCCCTGTGGAGATACTATAATAACAGACCCACTCAGTGACTCTCCCTGTGGAGATACTATAATAACAGACCCACTCAGTGACTCACCCTGTGGAGATACTATAATAACAGACACACTCAGCGACTCTCTCTGTGGAGATACTACAATAACAGACCCACTGAGTGCATCTCCCTGTGGAGATACTATAATAACAGACCCACTCAGTGACTCTCCCTGTGGAGATACTATAATAACAGACCCACTCAGTGACTCTCCCTGTGGAGACACTATAAAATGAGACCCACTCAGTGACTCTCCCTGTGGAGATACTATAATAACAGACCCACTCAGTGACTCTCCCTGTGGAGACACTATAATAACAGACCCACTCAGTGACTCTCCCTGTGGAGATACTATAATAACAGACCCACTCAGTGACTCTCCCTGTGGAGACACTATAATAACAGACCCACTCAGTGACTCTCCCTGTGGAGATACTATAATAACAGACCCACTCAGTGACTCTCCCTGTGGAGATACTATAATAACAGACCCACTCAGTGACTCTCCCTGTGGAGACACTATAATAACAGACCCACTCAGTGACTCTCCCTGTGGAGATACTATAATAACAGACCCACTCAGTGACTCTCCCTGTGGAGACACTATAATAACAGACCCACTCAGTGACTCTCCCTGTGGAGATACTATAATAACAGACCCACTCAGTGACTCTCCCTGTGGAGATACTATAATAACAGACCCACTCAGTGACTCTCCCTGTGGAGATACTATAATAACAGACCCACTCAGTGACTCACCCTGTGGAGATACTATAATAACAGACCCACTCAGCGACTCTCTCTGTGGAGATACTACAATAACAGACCCACTGAGTGCATCTCCCTGTGGAGATACTATAATAACAGACCCACTCAGTGACTCTCCCTGTGGAGATACTATAATAACAGACCCACTCAGTGACTCTCCCTGTGGAGATACTATAAAATGAGACCCACTCAGTGACTCTCCCTGTGGAGATACTATAATAACAGACCCACTCAGTGACTCTCCCTGTGGAGACACTATAATAACAGACCCACTCAGTGACTCTCCCTGTGGAGATACTATAATAACAGACCCACTCAGTGACTCTCCCTGTGGAGACACTATAATAACAGACCCACTCAGTGACTCTCCCTGTGGAGATACTATAATAACAGACCCACTCAGTGACTCTCCCTGTGGAGATACTATAATAACAGACCCACTCAGTGACTCTCCCTGTGGAGACACTATAATAACAGACCCACACAGTGACTCTCCCTGTGGAGATACTATAATAACAGACCCACTCAGTGACTCTCCCTGTGGAAACACTATAATAACAGACCCACTCAGTGAATCGCCCTGTGGATATACTATAATAACAGACCCACTCAGTGACTCTCCCTGTGGAGATACTATAATAACAGACCCACTCAGTGACTCACCCTGTGGAGATACTATAATAACAGACCCACTCAGCGACTCTCTCTGTGGAGATACTACAATAACAGACCCACTGAGTGCATCTCCCTGTGGAGATACTATAATAACAGACCCACTCAGTGACTCTCCCTGTGGAGATACTATAATAACAGACCCACTCAGTGACTCTCCCTGTGGAGATACTATAAAATGAGACCCACTCAGTGACTCTCCCTGTGGAGATACTATAATAACAGACCCACTCAGTGACTCTTCCTGTGGAGACACTATAATAACAGACCCACTCAGTGACTCTCCCTGTGGAGATACTATAATAACAGACCCACTCAGTGACTCTCCCTGTGGAGACACTATAATAACAGACCCACTCAGTGACTCTCCCTGTGGAGATACTATAATAACAGACCCACTCAGTGACTCTCCCTGTGGAGATACTATAATAACAGACCCACTCAGTGACTCTCCCTGTGGAGACACTATAATAACAGACCCACACAGTGACTCTCCCTGTGGAGATACTATAATAACAGACCCACTCAGTGACTCTCCCTGTGGAAACACTATAATAACAGACCCACTCAGTGAATCGCCCTGTGGATATACTATAATAACAGACCCATTCAGTGACTCTCCCTGTGGAGATACTATAATAACAGACCCACTCAGTGACTCTCCCTGTGGAGACACTATAATAACAGACCCACTCAGTGACTCTCCCTGTGGAGATACTAAAAAAACAGACCCACTCAGTGACTCTCCCTGTGGAGATTCTATAATAACAGACCCACTTAGCGATTCTCCCTGTGGATTTACTATAATAACAGACCCACTCAGTGACTCTCCCAATGGAGATACTATAATAACAGACTCACTCAGTAACTCTCCCTGTGGAGATACTATAATAACAGAACCACTCAGTGACTCTCTCTGTGGAGATACTATAATAACAGACCCACTCTGTGACTCTCCCTGTGGAGATACAATAATAACAGACCCACTCAGTGATTCTCTCTGTGGAAATACTATAATAACAGACCCACTCAGTGACTCTCCCTGTGGAGATACAATAATAACAGAGCCACTCAGTGACTCTCTCTGTGGGGATACGATAATAACAGAACCACTCAGTGACTCTCCCTGTGGAGATACTAAAATAACAGACCCACTCAGTGACTCTCCCTGTGGAGATACTATAATAACAGACCCACTCAGTGCCTCTCCCTGTGGAGACACTATAATAACAGACCCACTCAGTGACTCTCCCTGTGGAGATACTAAAATAACAGACCCACTCAGTGACTCTCCCTGTGGAGATACTATAATAACAGACCCACTCAGCGATTCTCCCTGTGGAGATACTATAATAACAGACCCACTCAGTGACTCTCCCAATGGAGATACTATAATAACAGACTCACTCAGTGACTCTCCCTGTGGAGATACTAGAATAACAGACCCACTCAGTGACTCTCTCTGTGGAGATACTATAATAACAGACCCACTGTGTGACTCTCCCTGTTTAGATACAATAATAACAATCCCACTCAGTGACTCTCTCTGTGGAAATACTATAATAACAGACCCACTCAGTGACTCTCCCTGTGGAGATACAATAATAACACATCCACTCAGTGACTCTCTCTGTGGGGATACTATAATAACAGACCCACTCAGTGACTCTCCCTGTGGAGATACTAAAATAACAGACCCACTCAGTGACTCTCCCTGTGGAGTAAAAAATAATAACAGACCCACTCAGTGACTCTCCCTGTGGAGATACTATAATAACAGACCAACTCAGTGACTCTCCCTCTGGAGATACTATAATAACAGACCCGCTCAGTGACAGTCCCTGTGGAGATACTATAATAACAGACCAACTCAGTGACTCTCCCTGTGGAGAAACAATAATAACAGACCCACTCAGTGACTCTCCCTGTGGAGATACTATAATAACAGACCCACTCAGTGACTCTCTCTGTGGACATACTATAATAACAGACCCACTCAGTGACTCTCCCTGTGGAGATACTATAATAACAGACCCACTCAGAGACACTCCCTGTGGAGATACTATAATAACAGACCCACTCAGTGAATCTCCCTGTGGAGATACTATAATAACAGACCCACTCAGTGACTCTCCCTGTGGAGATACTATAATAACAGACCCACTCAGTGACTCTCCCTGTGGAGATACTAAAAAAACACACTCACTCAGTGACTCTCCCTGTGGAGATACTATAATAACAGACCCACTCAGTGACAGTCCCTGTGGAGATACTATAATAACAGACCAACTCAGTGACTCTCCCTGTGGAGAAACAATAATAACAGACCCACTCAGTGACTCTCCCTGTGGAGATACTATAATAACAGACCCACTCAGTGACTCTCCCTGTGGAGATACTATATTAACAGACCCACTCAGAGACTCTCCCTGTGGAGATACTATGATAACAGACCCACTCGGTCAATCTCCCTGTGGAGATACTATAATAACAGACCCACTCAGTGACTCTCCCTGTGGAGACACTATAATAACAGACCCACACAGTGACTCTCCCTGTGGAGATACTATAATAACAGACCCACTCAGTGACTCTCCCTGTGGAAACACTATAATAACAGACCCACTCAGTGAATCGCCCTGTGGATATACTATAATAACAGACCCACTCAGTGACTCTCCCTGTGGAGATACTATAATAACAGACCCACTCAGTGACTCACCCTGTGGAGATACTATAATAACAGACCCACTCAGCGACTCTCTCTGTGGAGATACTACAATAACAGACCCACTGAGTGCATCTCCCTGTGGAGATACTATAATAACAGACCCACTCAGTGACTCTCCCTGTGGAGATACTATAATAACAGACCCACTCAGTGACTCTCCCTGTGGAGATACTATAAAATGAGACCCACTCAGTGACTCTCCCTGTGGAGATACTATAATAACAGACCCACTCAGTGACTCTTCCTGTGGAGACACTATAATAACAGACCCACTCAGTGACTCTCCCTGTGGAGATACTATAATAACAGACCCACTCAGTGACTCTCCCTGTGGAGACACTATAATAACAGACCCACTCAGTGACTCTCCCTGTGGAGATACTATAATAACAGACCCACTCAGTGACTCTCCCTGTGGAGATACTATAATAACAGACCCACTCAGTGACTCTCCCTGTGGAGACACTATAATAACAGACCCACACAGTGACTCTCCCTGTGGAGATACTATAATAACAGACCCACTCAGTGACTCTCCCTGTGGAAACACTATAATAACAGACCCACTCAGTGAATCGCCCTGTGGATATACTATAATAACAGACCCATTCAGTGACTCTCCCTGTGGAGATACTATAATAACAGACCCACTCAGTGACTCTCCCTGTGGAGACACTATAATAACAGACCCACTCAGTGACTCTCCCTGTGGAGATACTAAAAAAACAGACCCACTCAGTGACTCTCCCTGTGGAGATTCTATAATAACAGACCCACTTAGCGATTCTCCCTGTGGATTTACTATAATAACAGACCCACTCAGTGACTCTCCCAATGGAGATACTATAATAACAGACTCACTCAGTAACTCTCCCTGTGGAGATACTATAATAACAGAACCACTCAGTGACTCTCTCTGTGGAGATACTATAATAACAGACCCACTCTGTGACTCTCCCTGTGGAGATACAATAATAACAGACCCACTCAGTGATTCTCTCTGTGGAAATACTATAATAACAGACCCACTCAGTGACTCTCCCTGTGGAGATACAATAATAACAGAGCCACTCAGTGACTCTCTCTGTGGGGATACGATAATAACAGAACCACTCAGTGACTCTCCCTGTGGAGATACTAAAATAACAGACCCACTCAGTGACTCTCCCTGTGGAGATACTATAATAACAGACCCACTCAGTGCCTCTCCCTGTGGAGACACTATAATAACAGACCCACTCAGTGACTCTCCCTGTGGAGATACTAAAATAACAGACCCACTCAGTGACTCTCCCTGTGGAGATACTATAATAACAGACCCACTCAGCGATTCTCCCTGTGGAGATACTATAATAACAGACCCACTCAGTGACTCTCCCAATGGAGATACTATAATAACAGACTCACTCAGTGACTCTCCCTGTGGAGATACTAGAATAACAGACCCACTCAGTGACTCTCTCTGTGGAGATACTATAATAACAGACCCACTGTGTGACTCTCCCTGTGGAGATACAATAATAACAATCCCACTCAGTGACTCTCTCTGTGGAAATACTATAATAACAGACCCACTCAGTGACTCTCCCTGTGGAGATACAATAATAACACATCCACTCAGTGACTCTCTCTGTGGGGATACTATAATAACAGACCCACTCAGTGACTCTCCCTGTGGAGATACTAAAATAACAGACCCACTCAGTGACTCTCCCTGTGGAGTAAAAAATAATAACAGACCCACTCAGTGACTCTCCCTGTGGAGATACTATAATAACAGACCAACTCAGTGACTCTCCCTCTGGAGATACTATAATAACAGACCCGCTCAGTGACAGTCCCTGTGGAGATACTATAATAACAGACCAACTCAGTGACTCTCCCTGTGGAGAAACAATAATAACAGACCCACTCAGTGACTCTCCCTGTGGAGATACTATAATAACAGACCCACTCAGTGACTCTCTCTGTGGACATACTATAATAACAGACCCACTCAGTGACTCTCCCTGTGGAGATACTATAATAACAGACCCACTCAGAGACACTCCCTGTGGAGATACTATAATAACAGACCCACTCAGTGAATCTCCCTGTGGAGATACTATAATAACAGACCCACTCAGTGACTCTCCCTGTGGAGATACTATAATAACAGACCCACTCAGTGACTCTCCCTGTGGAGATACTAAAAAAACACACTCACTCAGTGACTCTCCCTGTGGAGATACTATAATAACAGACCCACTCAGTGACAGTCCCTGTGGAGATACTATAATAACAGACCAACTCAGTGACTCTCCCTGTGGAGAAACAATAATAACAGACCCACTCAGTGACTCTCCCTGTGGAGATACTATAATAACAGACCCACTCAGTGACTCTCCCTGTGGAGATACTATATTAACAGACCCACTCAGAGACTCTCCCTGTGGAGATACTATGATAACAGACCCACTCGGTCAATCTCCCTGTGGAGATACTATAATAACAGACCCACTCAGTGACTCTCCCTGTGGAGATACGAGAATAACAGACCCACTCTGTGACTCTCACTTTGGTGATACTATAATAACAGACCCACTCAGTGACTCTCCCTGTGGAGATACTTTAATAACAGACCCACTCAGTGACTCTCACTTTGGTGATACTATAATAACAGATCCACTCAGTGACTCTCCCTGTGGAGATACTATAACAACAGACCAACTCACAGACTCTCCCTGTGGAGAAACAATAATAACAGACCCACTCAGTGACCCTTCCTGTGGAGATACTATAATAACAGACCCACTCAGTGACTCTCCCTGTGGAGATACTATAATAACAGACCCACTCAGTGACTCTCCCAGTGGAATTACTATAATAACATTCCCACTCAGTGACTCTCCCTGTGGAGATACTATAATAACAGACCCACTCAGTGACTCTCCCTGTGGAATTACTATAATAAGATTCCCACTCAGTGACTCTCCCTGTGGAGATACTATAATAACAGACCAACTCAGTACCTCTCCCTGTGGAGATACTATAACAACAGACCCACTCAGTGACACTCCCTGTGGACATACTATAATAACAGACCCACTCAGTGACTCTCCCTGTGGAGATATTATAATAACAGACCCACTCAGTGACTCTCCCTGTGGAGATACTATAATAACAGACCCACTCAGTGACTCTCCCTGTGGAGACACTATAATAACAGACCCACTCAGTGACTCTCCCTGTGGAGATACTATGATAACAGACCCACTCAGTGACTCTCCCTGTGGAGACACTATAATAACAGACCAACTCAGTGACTCTCCCTGTGGAGATACTATAATAACAGGCCCACTCAGTGACTCTCCCTGTGGAGATACTATAATAACAGACCCACTCAGTGACTCTCCCTGTGGAGACACTATAATAACAGACCCACTCAGTGACTCTCCCTGTGGAGATACTAAAATAACAGACCCACTCAGTGACTCTCCCTGTGGAGATACTATAATAACAGACCCACTCAGCGATTCTCCCTGTGGAGATACTATAATAACAGACCCACTCAGTGACTCTCCCAATGGAGATACTATAATAACAGACTCACTCAGTGACTCTCCCTGTGGAGATACTATAATAACAGACCCACTCAGTGACGCTCCCTGTGGAGATACTATAACAACAGACCCACTCAGTGACTCTCCCTGTGGAGATACTTTAATAACAGACCCACTCAGTGACTCTCACTTTGGTGATACTATAATAACAGATCCACTCAGTGACTCTCCCTGTGGAGATACTATAACAACAGACCAACTCACAGACTCTCCCTGTGGAGAAACAATAATAACAGACCCACTCAGTGGCCCTTCCTGTGGAGATACTATAATAACAGACCCACTCAGTGACTCTCCCTGTGGAGATACTATAATAACAGACCCACTCAGTGACTCTCCCTGTGGAATTACTATCATAACATTCCCACTCAGTGACTCTCCCTGTGGAGATACTATAATAACAGACCCACTCAGTGACTCTCCCTGTGGAATTACTATAATAACATTCCCACTCAGTGACTCTCCCTGTGGAGATACTATAATAACAGACCAACTCAGTGCCTCTCCCTGTGTGAGATACTATAACAACAGACCCACTCAGTGACACTCCCTGTGGAGATACTATAATAACAGACCCACTCAGTGACTCTCCCTGTGGAGATATTATAATAACAGACCCACTCAGTGACTCTCCCTGTGGAGATACTATAATAACAGACCCACTCAGTGACTCTCCCTGTGGAGACACTATAATAACAGACCCACTCAGTGACTCTCCCTGTGGAGATACTATGATAACAGACCCACTCAGTGACTCTCCCTGTGGAGACACTATAATAACAGACCCACTCAGTGACTCTCCCTGTGGAGATACTATAATAACAGGCCCACTCAGTGACTCTCCCTGTGGAGATACTATAATAACAGACCCACTCAGTGACTCTCCCTGTGGAGACACTATAATAACAGACCCACTCAGTGACTCTCCCTGTGGAGATACTAAAATAACAGACCCACTCAGTGACTCTCCCTGTGGAGATACTATAATAACAGACCCACTCAGCGATTCTCCCTGTGGAGATACTAATATAACAGACCCACTCAGTGACTCTCCCAATGGAGATACTATAATAACAGACTCACTCAGTGACTCTCCCTGTGGAGATACTATAATAACAGACCCACTCAGTGACTCTCTCTGTGGAGATACTATAATAACAGACCCACTCTGTGACTCTCCCTCTGGAAATACTATAATAACAGACCCACTCAGTGACTCTCCCTGTGGTGATACAATAATAACAGAGCCACTCAGTGACTCTCTCTGTGGAGATACTATAATAACAGACCCACTCAGTGACTCTCCCTGTGGAGATACTATAATAACAGACCCACTCAGTGACTCTCCCTGTGGAGATACTATAATAACAGACTCACTCAGTGACTCTCCCTGTGGAGATACTATAATAGCAGACCCACTCAGTGACTCTCCCTCTGGAGATACTATAATAACAGACCCACTCAGTGACTCTCCCTGTGGAGAATCTATAATAACAGACCGACTCAGTGACTCTCCCTGTGGAGATACTATAATAATAGACCCACTCAGTGACTCTCCCTGTGGAGATACTATAATAACAGACCCACTCAGTGACTCTCCCTGTGGAGATACTGTAATAATAGACCCACTCAGTGACTCTCCCTGTGAAGATACTATAATAACAGACCCACTCAGTGACTCTCCCTGTGGAGATACTATAATAACAGACCCACTCAGTGACTCTCCCTGTGGAGACACTATAATAACAGACCCAGTCAGTTACTCTCCCTGTGGAGATACTATAATAACAGATCCACTCAGTGACTCTCCCTGTGGAGAGACTATAATAACAGACCCACTCAGTGACGCTCCCTGTGGAGATTCTGTAATAACAGACCCACTCAGTGACTCTCCCTGTGGAGATACTATAATAACAGACCCACTCAGTGACTCTCCCTGTGGAGATACTATAATAACAGACCCACTCAATGACTCTCCCTGTGGAGAAACAATAATAACAGACCCACTCAGTGACTCTACCTGTGGAGATACTATAATAACAGACTCACGCAGTGACTCTCCCTGTGGAGATACTATAATAACAGACCAACTCAGTGACTCTCCCTGTGGAGATACTATAATAACAGACCCACTCAGTGACTCTCCCTGTGGAGATACTATAATAACAGACCCACTCAGTGACTCTCCCTGTGGAGATACTATAATAACAGACCCACTCAGTGACTCTCCCTGTGGAGATACTATAATAACAGACCCACTCAGTGACTCTCCCTGTGGAGATACTATAATAACAGACCCACTCCGTGACTCTCCCTGTGGAGGTACTATAATAACAGACCCACTCAGAGACTCTCCCTGTGGAGATACTATGATAACAGACCCACTCAGTGACTCTCCCTGTGGAGATACTATAATAACAGACCCACTCAGTGACTCTCCCTGTGGAGATACTATAATAACAGACCCACTCAGTGACTCTCCCTGTGGAGATACTATAATAACAGACCCACTCAGTGACTCTCCCTGTGGAGATACTATAATAACAGACCCACTCAGTGACTCTCCCTGTGGAGATACTATAATAACAGACCTACTCAGTGACTCTCCCTGTGGAGATACTATAATAACAGACCCACTCAGTGACTCTCCCTGTGGAGAGACTATAATAACAGACCCACTCAGTGACGCTCCCTGTGGAGATTCTGTAATAACAGACCCACTCAGTGACTCTCCCTGTGGAGATACTATAATAACAGACCCACTCAGTGACTCTCCCTGTGGAGATACTATAATAACAGACCCACTCAATGACTCTCCCTGTGGAGAAACAATAATAACAGACCCACTCAGTGACTCTCCCTGTGGAGATACTATAATAACAGACTCACTCAGTGACTCTCCCTGTGGAGATACTATAATAACAGACCCACTCAGTGACTCTCCCTGTGGAGATACTATAATAACAGACCCACTCAGTGACTCTCCCTGTGGAGATACTATAATAACAGACCCACTCAGTGACTCTCCCTGTGGAGATACTATAATAACAGACCCACTCCGTGACTCTCCCTGTGGAGATACTATAATAACAGACCCACTCAGAGACTCTCCCTGTGGAGATACTATGATAACAGACCCACTCAGTGACTCTCCCTGTGGAGATACTATAATAACAGACCCACTCAGAGACTCTCCCTGTGGAGATACTATGATAACAGACCCACTCAGTGACTCTCCCTGTGGAGATACTATAATAACAGACCCACTCAGTGACTCTCCCTGTGGAGATACTATAATAACAGACCCACTCAGTGACTCTCCCTGTGGAGATACTATAACAGACCCACTCAGTGACTCTCCCTGTGGAGATACTATAATAACAGACCCACTCAGTGACTCTCCCTGTGGAGATACTATAACAGACCCACTCAGTGACTCTCCCTGTGGAGATACTATAATAACAGACCCACTCAGTGACTCTCCCTGTGGAGATACTATAATACCAGACCCACTCAGTGACTCTCCCTGTGGAGATACTATAATAACAGACCCACTCAGTGACTCTGCCTGTGGAGATACTATAATAACAGACCCACTCAGTGACTCTCCCTGTGGAGATACTATAATAACAGACCCACTCAGTGACTCTCCCTGTGGAGATACTATAATAACAGACCCACTCAGTGACTCTCCCTGTGGCGATTCGACAATAACAGACCCACTCAGTGACTCTCCCTGTGGAGATACTATAATAACAGACTCACTCAGTGACTCTCCCTGTGGAGATACTATAATAACAGACTCACTCAGTGACTCTCCCTGTGGAGATACTATAACAGACCCACTCAGTGACTCTCCCTGTGGAGATACTATAATAACAGACCCACTCAGTGACTCTCCCTGTGGAGATACTATAATACCAGACCCACTCAGTGACTCTCCCTGTGGAGATACTATAATAACAGACCAACTCAGTGACTCACTCTGTGGAGAAACAATAATAACAGACCCACTCAGTGACTCTCCCTGTGGAGATACTATAATAACAGACCCACCCAGGGACTCTCCCTGTGGAGATACTAATATAACAGACCCACTCAGTGACTCTCCCTGTGGCGATTCGACAATAACAGACCCACTCAGTGACTCTCCCTGTGGAGATACTATAATAACAGACCCACTCAGTGACTCTCCCTGTGGAGATACAATAATAACAGACCCACTCAGTGACTCTCCCTGTGGAGATACTATAATAACAGACCTACTCAGTGACTCTCCCTGTGGCGATTCGACAATAACAGACCCACTCAGTGACTCTCCCTGTGGAGATACTATAATAACAGACCCACTCAGTGACTCTCCCTGTGGAGATACTATAATAACAGACCCACTCAGTGACTCTCCCTGTGGAGATACTATAATAACAGACCCACTCAGTGACTCTCCCTCTGGCCATTCGACAATAACAGACCCACTCAGTGACTCTCCCTGTGGAGATACTATAATAACAGACCCACTCAGTGACTCTCCCTGTGGAGATACTATAATAACAGAACCACTCAGTGACTCTCCCTGTGCAGATACTGATATAACAGACCCACTCAGTGACTCTCCCTGTGGCGATACTAAAATAACAGACTCACACGGTGACAAATACAGTGCAGATGTTCTGATCAAAGAGCCACTATGTGACTCTCCCTGTGGAGATAGCAGTGAGTGAGAGAAAGGGGGTGAGAGAGAGTTTTTTGAGGATTAATCTGGCGGAATAGATAAGGGAAACCGGTGGATGTGCGAGATTTAGATTTTCAGCAAGTTTTTGTTAAGGTACCACACAAGAGGTTAGTAATCAAAATTGGAGCACATGGGATTGGGGGGAATAGACTGGCATGGATTAAGAACTGGTTAATGGACAGGAAACAGAGGGTCGGGATAAATGGGTCATTTTCAGGTTGGCAGGCTCTGACTCGTGGGGCACTGCAAAGAGAGAGAGAGGGGAGAGACAGAGACAGAGAGAGAGAGACAGAGAAAGAGCCAAAGAGAGAGAGAGAGATGGAGAGGCAGAGAGAGATGGAGAGACATAGAGAGAGGGAGAGATGGTGTGAGCGAGACACAGAATAATGTACAGAGGCAAAGAAAGAGAGAGGGAGAGACAGTGAAAGAGGGAGAGACAGAGAGAGAGAGACAGAAACAGAGAGGGAGGAGGGAGAGAGAGAGAAACAGATAGGGAGAGACAGAGAGAGAGAGAGAGAAATACAGAGGGGGGAGTGAGAACGAGAGAGAGGGAAGGAGAGACAGACAAAGAGAGGGAGTGTTAGAGATGGCGAGACCAGTGAGAATGAAAGAAGGAAAGTACTGGAGGACTGCTAACGTTGTCCCATTGATTAAAAAGTGAGAAAGTGACAGACTGAGTAATTACAGGCCACTCAGCCTATCTTCAGTGGAGGGCAAATGATTGAGATAAATTCTGATAAACAGTAGTAATGGTCATTTAGAAAGGTGCCGATTAATCAAGCTCTGTCAGCATGGATTTGTTAAGTGAAGATCGTGTCAGACTAGCTTGACTGTATTTTTTGTGGGGATAACTAGGAGGGTCGATGAGGGGAGCAGCTCATCGCCACCTTCTCAGGGTAATTAGGCAATAAATGCTGGTCTCGTCAGTGATGACCAAATCCCGGGAATGAATTTAATACAGTGTCAGCGCCTGTGCACATACAGTACACAATGGGTACAAGGGAATGATTCACTCCTGTCTGGTACTGTATGTCTCAGTGTCTCCATGTCTGTGTCTCTGTCACGTTTAAAGCACTAACACTACATTAGTGAGGAATCAGTCTCTGAAATAAATGTCTCACTGTTGTGGTAACATAAAATGGCCACCGTGAACAAACCTAAAATGGCTGACTGTTGTTTGTCGATATCCACAGATGTTCTGAGAGAGGAGGGAGAGAGAGCGACAGAGAGACAAAGAGGGCGACACAGACCGAGAGGGTGACCCAGACACAGAGAGAGACAGCAGGATATTTGTCGGAGGACATTGTAAGAGGAGGAGGCCATTTGGCCCCTCAACCCTGTTCTGTCATTCAAAACTATCATGGCTGATCTGTGATCTAACTCCATATACCCATCTTTACCCCATATCTCTTCATACCTTTAATAAGAAAAATCTATCAATGTCAGATTTAAAAAGTATCAAGTGTCTCAGCATCAATTGCTGTTTGTGGAAGAGAGTTCCAAAGTGATACCACACCTGGTGTGTTGAAATATTTCTTCACTTCACTCCGAAAAGGTTTTGAGACTATGTTTAGATTTTAAGACTATGCCCACAAGTTTTAGACTCTGTAGTCAGTGGGAATAGTTACTCTCTGTCCACCCTATCAGTTTCCTTTATTATTCTGAAAACTTTGATCAAATCACCCCTTAACCTTCTAAATTCCAGGGATACACAGTAAAGCTCCATCAACACTTTCCGATTAAACACTCCCAAGCCAAGCACAGTGTGGGTTTGACACAGAGTAAATTTCCCTCTTCACTGTCCCATCACACACTCCCAGGGTAGGGGTAGCATGGGGTGAGATACAGAGTAAAGATAGGGCCTATTGTATTATAAACAGAGAAATGGTCTTGTGCAGTCCAAACTGAGACCGGGTGAAATGCAGCATAAGCAGAGATGATTCCCAGGGCAAGAGCATCATGGGGTGGATACAGAATGAATCTCGTTCTCCGCTGTCTGAAACAGTGAGAGAGAGAGATAAAAAGAGAAACATAGAGAGACACAGACCGACAGGATGACTGAGAGTGAAAGAAGGATATTTAACATCAGGCATAGGAAGAGGAAGAGGCAATTTAACCCCTTAACCCTGTTGCAGCATTCAGTAAGATCAGTGCTGATGTGTGATCTAACTAACACCACCTTTGCCCCTTATCTCTCAAAACCTTTGATGAACAAGAATCTATCAATCCCAGATTTAAAAATTAACAATTAAGCCAGCATGAATTCCTATTTGCAGAAGAAAGTTCCAAAATTGTAATGAAATCCAAAGGAATGATTGGACAGGCTGGGGTTGTTTTCTTCAGGCAAGAGGAGGCTGAAGGGAGATTGAGTTGAGGTGTATAGAATTATGAGGAGCCTCGATAGAGTGGATAGAAAGGACCTATTTCCCTTAGCTCAGAGGTCCATAAGCGGGGACACAGATTTCAAGTTGTCCACAACCAATACCATGACGGTGTGATGGCTCCCACAGTGGAATAGCTTGCTGGATGCTGAAAATGGAGGATATTCCCTTTGGATCGCTCCTGATGTTTCTCTCTCCATATCTATCTCTTTTAAGTCTCTGCACACAGCAGTGAAGGATTATATCAAATTAATGCATCTTCCATTCTCCCTTTCATTCCATCCCATCAATCTCTCTCTCTCCAACCTTGTCCCTCTCTGTTGTCCTCTCTCTGTCTGCATATCTATCCCTTTCTCCCTCTGTCTCTCTCCTAGTGTCAGAGTTAGCAGGAGGGAGAGACGGAGAGAGGAAGACAGAGAGAGAATGTTGAAGGAACTGTACTCTGTTCCTGTGCTGTTCTGAACCTGCTCTCGGTGTGCTTGATGAGCTGCATTAATCGGCCGAGTCCAATCCTGTATCAGGCTATGAAGAAGCAGAGCATATTCTGTACACAACGGGTCCATGGGAATGATTCACTCCTGTCTGCTACTGGGAAGAGAGACTGACCTTAACATCAAAGCAGCATTTGACCGAATGTGGCATCGAAGAGCCCGAGTAAAATTGAAGTCAGTGGGAATCCGCTGGTTGGACTCAGACCGAGCACAAAGGAAGATGGTTGTGGTTGTTGGAGATCAATCATCTCAGTCCCAGGACATCACTGCAGGAGTTCATCAGGGTAGTGTCCGAGGCTCAACCATCTTCAGCTGCTTCCTCAATGACCTGCCCTCCATCGTAAGGTCAGAAGTAGGGATGTTCACTGATGATTGCACAGTGTTCAGTTCCATTCACACCTCCTCTGATAATGAAATCCCAGCAGGAAAAGCTGGAAATATTGAGAAGTTCAGGCAGCATCTGTGGAAAGAGAAACAGAGTAAATGATTCAGCTCAAGGGTTTCCAGATTTCCAGTATCCACAGTATTTTGCCTCAGATAATGAAGCAATCCAGAGCCACATGCACCAAGACCCAGACAACATTCAGGTTTGGGCCGACCAGTGGCAAGTAACATTCACGTCACACAAGTGCCAGGCAATGACCATCTGCAACAAGAGAGAATCCAACCACCTCCTCTTGGCATTCAAAGCATTATCCCATCGCTGAATCCCCCAGCATCAACATCCTGGGGAAACATTGACATCAAACTTAACTGAACGAAACACATCAATAGTTTCTTCACCCAGTGGCTGGTGGGTGTCTGGAACTCACTGCCTGAAAGGGTTAGTTTAAAATGGGTGGTTGATGGCTGGCACAGACTGGGTGGGCCGAAGGGCCTGATTCAGTGCCGAATCTCTCTCTGCCTCTGTGACTCTAAAGGATGGTAGAGGCAGAAACCCTCATCACATTTAAAACAATCTCTTGGATATAACTTGAAGGAATAACTTCTCCTTATTTAAAGTGGGTAAGGAATAACTCTCCTCGTCTGCACTGCCCCATTGAACAATCTCAGAGAAGGTACAGCACGGGTTAGATACAGAGTAAAGCTCCGTTTAAACATTCCCTGGGGTGTCGGATTACTCCAGGTCACTCACTGTGCCCGGCTCAGCCTCAAGACTCACCTGCCTCAGTCACTGAGACACTCCTGTATCACTTGCCTTAATGTAAGCGGATGCCGGGTTTGGGAGCAGGACAGGCACACGGGATTAGGACGACTGCTCATGTGGAGGATAAGCATCAGTAATCCCTCAGAGAATCAGAACAGACCAGCGAGACTCAGAGAAGGAAACTTGTGTTGAATTTGAGTGTCTTGCATTGTGGAATGTTTTAGTATTTGGTGAGAATGTTGAGCCAGTGACATTTTGCCCCAGTGGGATGAATAGATACTATATGACTTTATTACAACAGTAAGGTACCGTGTGTACTGTAAATATGGACTGAAATAACAATGTAACTGATCAATTTTCAGCTGAATACTATGACGACAATTAGAGTCATAGAGTTATACAGCACAGAAACAGGCCCTTCGGCCCATCATGTCTTTGCCCACCATCAAGCACCTCACTATTCTAGTCCCATTTTCCAGCACTTGGCCCGGAGCCTTGTATGCTACGGCATTTCAAGTGCTCATCTAAATACTTCTTAAATGTTGCCTCTACCATCCCTTCAGGCAGAGTGTTCCAGATTCCAACCAACCTCGGGGTTAAAAATATTTTCCTCAAATCCCCTCTAAACCCCCTGCCCCTTACCCTTAAATCTATGCCCACTTGTGATAGACCCCTCCGCTAAGGGATAAAGTTTCTTGCTATCTCACTTTTCAATTCCCCTCATAATTTTGTATACCTCAATCATTTCCCCCCTCAGCCTTCTCTGCTCCAAGGAAAACAACCCCTGCTTATTCAGCCTCTCTTCATAGCTGAAATGCTGCAGCCCGTGCAACATCCTGGTGAATCTCCTCTGCACCGTCTCCAGTGCAATCACATCCTTCCTATAGAGTGGCGCCCAGAACTGTACACAGT
The DNA here is from genome assembly GCF_036365525.1 of Heterodontus francisci. Classification (NCBI taxonomy): domain Eukaryota; kingdom Metazoa; phylum Chordata; class Chondrichthyes; order Heterodontiformes; family Heterodontidae; genus Heterodontus; species Heterodontus francisci. The sequence goes on from NW_027141098.1 coordinate 684,944, forward strand.
ACTCCAGCTGTGGCCGAACTAGTGTTTTACACAGCTCCATCACAACCTCCTTGCTCTTATACTCTATACCTCGGCTAATAAAGGCAAGTATCACATATGCCTTCCTAACCACCTTATCTACCTGTGCTGCTGCCTTCAGTGATCTATGGACAAGTCCACCAAGGTCCTTCTGACACTCTGTACTTCCTATGGTCCTACCACCATTATATATTCCCTTGCCTTGTTAGTCCTTCCAAAGTGCATCACCTCACACTTCTAAGAATTAAATTCCATTTGCCACTGCTCCGCCCATCCTGCCAGCCCATCTATATCACCCTGCAATCGAAAGCTTTCCTCCTCACTATTTACAATGCCACCAATTTTCGTGTCATCTGCAAAATTAATGATCATGCCTCCTATATTCACACCAAATCATTAATGTACACTACAAACAGGAAGGGTCCCAGCACCGATCCCTGCAGTACACCACTGGTCAGTTATACCTGTGAGAATGTACATCAGACACGATGGGATGAAGTCAGAGTGGACACTGTTGAATTTGCGAGCTTGATCTTTGTGGGAACACAAGGGTTAAGTAAGTTAAAAATATTAAATGGGCAATTCACTTGTGCAAGTAAACACTCAACAGAAATGGGTCTGGAATGTCCTATGTGCTGCATTCCGAAGACAAGATATGGACAGTGAATGACCAAAGGCCTGGAATTACAAGAAGGCAGGATATGGAGAATAAAATGGAGTCTTTTAACGACAAGAAATCAGGTACGGGTGAGGTTTGGAATGTAGAAGCAAATGCAATGTGTGTTTGGGGTGGTCCAGGCAGTATAGGAAAAGATATTGATCACACACGGGGATTGATCATGCAAGGAAAGACCCTAACACTGAGCCCAGTGACATGGTGCACGAGGGGAGAGTGAAGGTCAGTCCTGGATATAAGGGGGTCCTTTCCTTTATCTGTCACTGCAGTCCAGATAGCCGGGCCAGCTATTGGAAGAAGATCCCTCCTGAACGACTGATCATTGGTCAGTGGGCCTTGGTGAAATTGAAGACACAGACGAGGTGAGAGTCTGTGGGGAACCTTTGCAGCATTGATTTTTCCAGGAATATTCACTGGGATTTTAGTGCTAATTTACTGGACTTCTATGTGACCTAACCTACGTGTAACCTTTAATCTAGTAGTGCATGTGTAATGTTTAATTTCTGAAAGCCATACAGAGTAAAGCTTAAGGTACTCCAACAAACTCAGGAGTGTTGGCATTTATTACCTTTCGGGGTCTAATCTGTAGTTAAGTTGGACTAGACTTGTGAATAATTGTTTTTAAGTTGCTTTTCCCACCGTACTGCAGCATCCCACCATACAATATACTTTGCTGTCTATATTGTCTGAATACAGACATAAAATATCCACACATTTTGCTATTTATGCTGGGGCAGACAGGTGAAGTGTTTGTTTTGCCTGTGATTTGACTCTACCCCTAATGATAACTAACTCATTTTGTTCGCCACGATTGATTCACATTTTCTGTTGGGTTTTTGTTTCTTCGAGGAATGTACATTTGCTGCCAACCGTGAAATAATTTCTTTAACTACTAGCCATTCTCTGGCTACTGTCAAATCGTTTAATGGATTTTCCCAATACACCATAGGCAACTTGCCCTTCATATCTTCATAGTTTCCTTTGTTCATATTGAAAAGCCTAGTTTCAGAATGAACTATATATTTTTTACAAATGTAAAATTCGATCATATTGTTGTCATGATTTCATAATGGCTCCTTTACTGCAAGGTTATTAATTAGCCCTTTCTCATTACAAAATACTAAATCTGAAATAGTTCAATCCCCAGTTGGTTCTTCAACATACTGCTCCCAGTCATCCATCTCATACACATACCGGGAATTCATCCTCCACAGAATTAGTGCTAATTAGGATGAGACAATCTATCTGTAAATTGAAGATGTCCATGGTTACTGTATTGCCCATGTTACATGCAGCTGTAATTTCCAGATGTTTACTGTGTTCAACATGACCACTGCAGTTTGGTGGTCGACAAAACATCTCCCACCAATGTTTGTTGCTCCTTCCTGTTTCATAGCTCCACCCAAACTGATTCGACATCTTGTTCCATCGATCGAAGATGCTGTCTCACTAATGTACTGTCTCGTCCTTCATTAACAGCACTATCACACCTCCCTTTCCCCTCCACCTATCCTTCCTAAACGACTGCATCGAGGATTAACATGTTCGTGTCGTAATGATGGGCTAGGCCTAAATTAACCAAAACTTTAATCCATTTTAAAACACAAGGACCACAATCCAACAGGCACATGTTGAAATGAGAGATCAAAAGCCAGACACAAATGCAGGAAGACACATTGAATCCTGCCTCTGGGTGAAGGACACTGTCCAAGGTGGATGGACAGTCTGTCCAATAACATTCCTCATCCCAAAACTCTCTCACGCTCTTCATTTATTGTCTTTATCGTTTTCAAAGTAAAACAAATGAACCCAGGAGCAGAGAAGTAAAATAAATTAAATTGGATAAAACAAAGGAAAAGATTCTCAAGAATAGGTGCAGCAAGATCCCAAAACTGTTTTCTCTCAGTTGTACTGACAATCTCTCAGTAACATCCCAATGCAAACAAATGCCGCTTTGAAAGTAAAGGATCAAAAGTGATATCGATTGAGCTCACAATGCGAGCACACAACAAACACACACCAGACTGAGAGAAATATCCCTTCCACTGGAGAGAGAGGGAGGGAGAGGGTTTGGGATTTGAACTGGGACTCCTTTCCACCCAGACACAACCCAGCTCAGCAGTTTGCTTCACCTGTGAATATGTTTTAATTTAAAGCTAGTCTAATGATGGCCATGAAACCATTGTCAATTGTTGTAAAAACCCATCTGATTCACTAATGTCCTTTAGGGAAGGAAATCTGCTGTCTTTATCTGGTCTGGCCTACAGATTCACAGCAATGTGGTTAACACTTAATTGCCCTCGAAATGGCCTTGCAAGCCACTCAGTTCAAGGGCAATTAGGGATGGACAATAAATGCTGGCCTGGCCTGCGACGCCCACATCCTATGAAAGAATTTTTAAAATGTTACTCGTTGTGATGTTGTTCAATATGTTCCTCGGGGTCCTGTCCATTGACATGTTAATTCAGCACAATGAGAACAGAACCAGTTTGACCAGGGGACCTGTTTTCTTGATGTGAAACATTTAACTCTAAGCCCTTGTCGGGAACATTACTGCAGTTTGAAAATGTCTGATCCCCCTTTCAGGCCCCACACAGGGATTGGAAAATGTTTGGGAGTCAGTGACACATGTCAATTCCAACCTCAGCTCAAAACTCACGTTGAACAAATTCAGATCCATCAGTCTGACTTTCTCTCTGTGTCTGTCTGTCTCTCTCCCATGCTCTGTCTGTCTCATTGTCACTCCCCCTCTCTCTCAATCGTTCTATGTCTGTCTCTCTCCGTGTCTGATTTACTCTCTCATTCCACGTCAGTCTCTTTCTCGTTATTTCATGCTCTACCTGTCCAACTTTCGTTCGTCCTCTTTTGTTCCCTCTCTCTCTCTATCTATCTCTTGGTTTTGTGCTCTGTCTGACTCACTGTCACTTCCCGTCTCTCCCCCTCCTCGTCTCTGCCCCCCTCCCCCCCCCCCAACGTCTCTCCCTCACTGTTTGATGCTCTGTACTTTTCTACTCTCTTTTTCTTCAATCCTTTCTCTCACTCCCTGTCTGTATTTCTATATCAATCTGTCTGCTTCCTTTAACTCACTTTCTGTCACCTCGCCTCTTTCGTTCATGTGGTCTGGCAACCTGTCTCCTTCGTCCATACTGTCTGGCACCCCCTCTGTCTTTCTCTCTCTCTCTCTCATTTTTTTGTTATCCATACATTGTCACATTGTAGCTCTGCCTTTTATTTGGGCCAGAGAGAGGATCTTCCATTGTACAATACACACTGTAGACTTTTGTCATTTATCTTTTGGAACTGAGTGTTTTCTGGGCCAGAGAGAGCAGGTTGCATAGTTAAATGGAGTTTTGATATATGTTCATTCCCACATTGCAGAATTGCCCTGTGACTGGACAAGAGAGATAGAGAGAAGCTGGGGTTGATCATTGGAAATGGGGAAGTTCTGAGTTGTTCATTCCCGAATTGTGGAACTGTCTGTTATCTGGACCAGAGAGAGGAGCTGGAACTGATCATTGGAATTCGATGCGACGTTTATTGTAGCAAAGGTATTATTCTGGCTGGAGGGCTAAATATTAATCAGAGATCGTCAGTTCTGGGCTAATTGATCTGAAACGTTGAATCATAGAAATAGAATGAAAGAAAGTTTAATGCACAGAAAGAGGCTACTTGGCCCATTGTGTCTGTGCCAGCCCAAAAAACGATCCACCTATTCTAATCCCACCTTCCAGCATTTGGTTCGTAACCCTGCAGATTACGGCACTTGAGGTGCATATCTGGACTCCTTTTGAATGAGTTGAGGGTCTCTGCCTCAACTACCTTTTCAGGCAGCGAGTTCCAGACCCATATCAGCCTCTGGGTGAAAACATTTTGCCTCATCTCCCCTCTGATTATTTTGGAAATCACATTACATCTATTCCCCCTCGTCACTGAACTCTCTGCTGAGGAGAATTGAACCTTCACCTCCACTCAACATCCTGTACATTTCAATCAGATCTGTTCCAAGGAGAACAAACCCAGCCTATCCAATCTTTCCTCATAGCTGCATTTTTCCTGTCCTGGCAACATCCTCGTAAATTCCCTCTGTACCCTCTCCAGTGCAGTTACATCCTTTCTGTAGTGACGTGACCAGAACTGCACACAGTACTCAAGTTGTGACCTAACTAATGAATTATACTGTTCCAGCATAGCCTCTCTGCTCTTATATTCTATACCTCAGTTAATAAAGGAAAGGATTCCATATGCCTTCTTAACCAACTTATCGACCTGTCCTTCTCCCTTCAGGGATCTGTGGACATTCACTCCAAGGTCACTCACTCCCTCTGTACTTCTCAGTATTTCCCCATTAATTGTACATTCAGTTGTCTGGTTTGACCTCCCGAAATGCATCACCTCACAATTCTCTGAGTTGAACTCCATTTGCCACCTTTCTGCCCATCTTACCAGATCATCAATATCTTCCTGCAGCCTTCAACTATACTCCTCGCTATCTACTACAAGGCCAATCTTTGTGTTGTCTGCAAACTTCTTGACCATGACCCCTACATTTCCATCCAAAACTTTAATATATACCACAAAAAGCAGGGGACTCAGTACTGAGGCCTGCAGAAGGCCACTGGAAACATCCCTCCATTCGCTAAATCGCCGGTCAACAATTACCCTTTGTGTCCTGCCACTGAGACACTTCTGTATCCACATTGCTGCATTTCCCTCGATCCCATGGGTTTTAATTTTATAACCAGTCTGTCCTGTGGGATCTTATCAAAAGCCTTGCTAAAATTCTTGTAGACCACATCAACTGCACTACCCTCATCTATCTTTCTTGTTATTTCTTCAAAAAATTCAATCAGGTTGGTCAAACAAGATCTTCCCTTAATGAATCAATGCTGACTATCCGTGATTAAGCTATGCCTTTCTCAGTGACAGTTTATCCAGTCTCTCAGAAAATATTCCAATTATTTGCCCACTACTGAGGTTATACCGATTGGCCTGTAATTAATCGGTTTATCCTTCGCTCCCTTTTTAAACAGAGGAACAATGTCAGCTGTTCTCCAATACTCCAGTTCCACACCTGTATCCAGAGAGCACCTAAACTCCCAACCTCTGTCACCTCCGCCAGCCCCCACAACCCTTACTATCTCTGAAACCTGCTCCAGCCCATACACTGCTCCCTATCCTGGTAACTTCCTCCAGCCCCTAAAACCCTCCCTATTTCTGTAACCGCCTCCATCCTCTACAGCCCTCCCAATCTCTGTTAACTCCTCAGCTGCACAACACTCCCTATCACTGTGGTCTCCACCAGCCCCTAAAACCCTCCCGAGCTCTGTGACCTCCTCTGCACCCCAATTCTCCCTCGATCTGTAACTTCCTCCAGACGAGACAACACTCCCGAACTCTGTAACCTCCTCCAGCCCATATAAACCTCCCTATCTCTGCTATGTCCTCCAGTCCCCACAACTATCCCTATCTTATCACATCCTCCAGCCCCTACAACCCTCCCTATCCCTGGCACCTATTCAAGCCCCAACAACGCTCCCTATCACTGTAACCTCCTCCAGAGCGACAACACTCCCTAACTCCACTAACTTTGGGCAGCACAGTGGTGCAGTGGTTAGCACTGCAGCCTCACAGCTCCAGCAACCCGGGTTCAATTCTGGGTCCAGCCTGTGTGGAGTTTGCAAATTCTCCCTGTGTCTGCGTGGGTTTCCTCCGGGTGCTCCTGTTTCCTCCCACATGCCATAGACTTGCTCGTTGATAGGTTAATTGGAATCTGGAGTTAGTGTTGGATTAGTAGAGATGGGTGGTTGATGGTCGGCACAGACTCGGTGGGCCGAAGGGCCTGTTTCAGTGCTGTATCTCTAAACTAAACTAAACAACTCCTCCAGCCACTTCAATCCTCCTGCTAAATGCAACCTCCATCAACCTCGAAAAGCATCCCTATCTCTGTAACGTCCTCCAGCCTCTACATCCCTTCCTATCTCTCAAAACTCCACCAGCCCTTCAACACTCAATATCTCTGTAACCTCCTCCACCCCGACAACCGTCCCTATCTCTGTAACGTCCTCCATCCCCTAGAAGCTTCCATAAAACTGTCCCCGCCTCCAGTGCCTATAACTCTCCCTATCACTGTACTCCCCTCCAGCACATACAACCCTCCCGATCTCTCTAACATCCTCCATCCCCTTCAAACCTCCCTATATCTGTAACCTCCTCCATCCCCTACAAATCTCCCTATCTCTGTAACCTCCTCCACTCTCTACAACCCTCCCTATCTCTGTAAACTCATCCTGCCCGTCCAACACCCCATCTCTGTAACCTCCTCAAGCCCCTGCAACACTCACCATCGCTATTACTTCCTCAGCTCCTACAACCTCCCCTCTTTGTAACCTCCTCAGTCCCTACAACCCTGCCTAGCTCTGGAACCACCACCAGTCCCTACAACTCTCCTTATCTCTATTACCTCCTCAGCTATTTCAACCCTCCCTACCTTTTTAACCCCCTCCAGCCCCAGCAATCCTCCTGAACTATAACCCCTTGCAGCAGCTAAAACCATCCATTTATCTGTCACCACCTCCAGCCTCTATATTCCTTCCTGTCTCTCTAACCTCCTCCAGCCTCGACAACCTTCAATATCTCTGTAAACTCCTCCACCAGCTGCAACCCTCCAAATCACTGTAATCTCCTCCAGCCCCTACAACCTTCCATAGCTCTTCAACGTCCACCAGCCCCGACAAACCTCCCTATCTCTGTAACCTCCTCCACCAAGACAACCCTCTCGATCTCTGTACCCTTCTCCACCAAGACAACCCTCCCTGTCTCTGTAACCTCCCCCATTCCCGACAACCCTCTCTTATCTCCGTTACCTCTTCAGCCCCACAACACTCTCTACATCTGTGACCTTCTCCTGCCCTGTCAACGCCCACTATTTCTGTCACTTCCTCCAGCCCGTACAAACCTCCCTATCTCTGCTTCTTCGTCAGACCCCCCCAACGCTCCCTATCTCTAATTTCCTCCAGCCTGGAAAACCCTCCCTATCTCTGTAACCTCGTGCAGCACCTACCACCCTCCGTATCTCTGTGAATTCCTCCCGCCCCTACAACCCTCCCTGTCTCAGTAACCTCCTCAGCCCCTACAACCCTCACTATCTCAGTAACCTCCTCCAGCGCCTAAAGCATCCCTAGATCTGTCATCTACTCCAGTCCCGACAACCCTCCCTACTCCATAAACTCCTCAGCTCCTGCAACCCTCACTCACTCTGTCACCTTCTCAGCCCCTACAACCCTCCCTATCTCTGTAAACTCCTCCAGCCCATTCAACCTTCTCTAGCTCTGTCACCGACCCCAGCCCCGACAGCCCTCCCTATCTCTGTGTTACTCTCCAGTTCCAACAAGCCTCCCGATCTCTGCAACATCCTCCAGCCGTGACAGCACACCCTTTCTCTGCAATCTCCTCCCGACCATACAGCCCTCCCGATCTCTGTCACCTCCTACAGCAGACCAACATTCCCGATCTCTGTAACCGTCACCCCCTACAACACTTCGTATCTCTGCTGCCTCCTCCAGCCCTTACAAAATTTCCTATCTCTGTCGCCTTCTCCAGGCTTGACAACCTTCCCTAACACTGTCACCTCCTCCAGGCTCTTCAACCCTCCCTTTCACTAACGTCCTCAGCCCCACAACCCTCCTGATCTCTGTCACCTCCTCCAGCACCACAACCTTCCCTCTCTCTGTAACCACGACCACCCCCTACAACACTCCGCATCTCTGCTGCCTCCTCCAGCCCTTACAACATTTCTTATCTCTGTCACCTTCTCCAGGCCCGACACCCTTCCCTAACGCTGTCACCTAATCCAGGCTCTTGAACCCTCCCTATCTCTAACGTCCTCAGCTCTACAACCCTCCTGATCTCTGTAGCCTCCACACCCCTACAACCTTCCCTGTCTCATGTTTCAGGTCAGTGATGAAGGTTCTGATGAGGGGTCACCAGCATGCAAAGCTAACTCTGTTTCTCTCTCCACAGATGCTGCCAGACCGGCTGAGTATTTCCTGCATTTCCTGTTTTTATTTCACTTTACATCTCTGCCCACTTGTCACTGACCTCTCTGCGAAGGTAAATAGGCCCATCACGTACACTCTATCCGGGCCCCTCAAAACGTACGACATTTCATATATCACCTCACCTCAGACATCTCTGTTCCAAGCACAACAGCCCCAGCCTATCCAATATTTCCTCACAGCAACAGTTTTTTTCCAGACCTGGCAACATCCTCGTAAATTTGTTCTCTACCCTCTCTCGTGCAATTAAATCCTTTCTGTAATGTGGTGACCGGAACTGCACAAAGTACTCACGGTGTGGCCCAACCAATGACTGATATACTCACAGCATAACCTCTCTCCTATTCTACACCTCGGCTAATAAAGGAAACGTATTCCCTATGTCTTCTTAATTCACTTAGCGACCAGTCCTGCTATCTTCATGGATCTGTGAACATTGACTCCAAGGTCCCACACTTCTTCTACACCTGGAAGGATTCTCCCATTAATTGTGCATTCCTTTGCCTCGCTCGACGTCCCCAATTTCATCACCTCACAGGTCTCTGCGTTGAATACCATTTGCCACTTGTCTGCCCACCTGACTAGTCCATTAACATCTTCCTGCAGTCAACAGCTACTCTGCTCTCTCAACCACACGGCCATTTTTTTGTACCGTTTGCAATCTTTTTGAACATGCCCACTACAGGGGAGAAGTCTCCACTGACACAGTGATACCCCTGATCATTGCTATCAGTTACACTCACCTGAACAAACACATTACATCAGCAGCTTTGTCTCTGATGTAAATAATGTGGTGGATAAAACACAATCATTTCAATGTCAATTACATTTTCTGAGTAAGACCTCTCTCGGAATAAACCTGAAATCTATACCCATACTGGACGAATTGCAATTATGAGAGGTGTCATTTACATTTTCCATATTATTGCATTGACCTTGTTCACTCCTGGCATTTCCATTGTAAATGTAACTGATCTGTCTGCAGTGGACACTGAATCCAGGGACAAAAGCAATCCCGCTTCACTCTGTTCCTCCCTTTTCCCAGTTAAAATTTGAAATTTGAGTCTCTGATTCGGGACCATGTTCAGGGTTACAGCCCAGAAAATACTGTGAGTGATATTACGGGACAGACATTGTACGCATCCATTTGGGAGGCAGTTGGGTAGTGATAATATCATTGGTCACGTAATCCAGAGGCCCAACCTGATGGCCTGGGGACAGGGTTTCAAATCACCCCTTAACCTTCTAAATTGCAGGGATACACAGTAAAGCTCCATTTACACTGTCCCATTAAACACTCCCAAGCCAAGCACAGTGTGGGTTTGACACAGAGTAAATTTCCCTCTTCACTGTCCCATCACACACTCCCAGGGTAGGGGCAGCATGGGGTGAGAAATGGAGTAAAGACAGGGCCTATTGTATCATAAACAGAGAAATGGTCTTGTGCAGTACAAACTGAGACCGGGTGAAACGCAGCATCAGCAGAGATGACTCCCAGGGCAGGAACATCATGGGTTGGATACAGAGTGAATCTCACTCGACGCTCTTCGAAACAGACAGAGAGAGAGATGGAAAGAGAGAAATAGAGAGACACAGAAAGACAGGGTGGCTGAGAGTGAAAGAGGGATATTTAACATCGGACATAGGCAGAGGAGGAGGCAATTTAACCCCTCAACCCTCTGGAATTCGGTGAGATCAGGGCTGATCTGTGATCTAACTAACACCATATATCCCACCTTTGCCCCTTATCCCTTAATACCTTTGGTACTGATAAGCATCAATGATCCCTCAGAGAATCAGAACAGACCAGCGAGACTCAGAAAAGTAAACGTCTGTTGAATTTGTGAGCCTTGTATTGTGGAATGTTTGAGTATTGGTGAGAATGTTGAGCCAGTAGAATTTTGCCCCAGTGGGATGAATAGATACTATATGACTATTCTTTTCTTTTGGGCCTCCTTATCTCGAGAGACAATGGATACGCGCCTGGAGGTGGTCAGTGGTTTGTGAAGCAGCGCCTGGAGTGGCTATAAAGGCCAATTCTGGAGTGACAGGCTCTTCCACAGGTGCTGCAGAGAAATTTGTTTGTTGGGGCTGTTGCACAGTTGGCTCTCCCCTTGCGCCTCTGTCTTTTTTCCTGCCAACTACTAAGTCTCTTCGACTCGCCACAATTTAGACTATATTACAACAGTAAGGTACCGCCTGTACTGTAAATATGGACTGAAATAACAATGTAACTGATCAAATTTCGGTTAATACTATGACTACAGTTATACCTGCAATCCTGTGAGAATGTACATAAGACACGATGGGATGAAATCAAAGTGGGCACTGTCGAATTTGCAAGCTTTATCTTTGTGGGAACACAAGGGTTAAGTAAGTTAAAAATATTAAATGGTCAATTCACTTGTACAAGTAAAACGCAACAGAATTGGATCTGGAATGTCCTGTGTGCTGCATTCCTACTCCTACATCTACTCTGTCCTGATCTCTAATGATTTTAAACACCTCTAACAAATCTAATCTCAGTTTCTCTTCCCTGTGGAGAACAACACCAGCTTCTCCAATCTATCCACGTAACTGAAGTCCCTCATCCCTGGAACCTTGCTCGTGAATCTTTTCTGCACCCTCTCCAATGCCACCACATCCTTCCTAAAGTATGGTGTCCAGAATTGGACACAATACTGGATGAGGATGAACCAGCATCTTTTTTAAGCTTCCTCATAACCTCCTTGCTTTTATACTCTAAGCCTCTATTTACAAAGCCGTCTTCAAAGATTCTTCAAATATTTAAAGGCACAGCACACGAAAAAATAACTGACCCTGCACAACAACTAAATTTTCTGGGAACATTGGAGCCAGCTGTGGCTCCGTGGGTAATAATCCTGCCTCTGAGTGATACGTTTGTGGGTTCAGGTCAGAACACAAAATCTAGTCTGATGCCACCCAACAGAAATTCAGAAGTGACCAGCGAGACTCAGAAAAGGAAACTTGTGTTAAATTTGTGAGCCCCACATTTTGGAATGCTTTCGTGTTTGAGTAAATTTTTAATATTTACCGATGATACCAAACTTGGAGGAGATGCAAAGAGTGAGGATGACACCAATCGACTGCAACAGGACATTGATAGTTGAGCAGAATGGTCAGACAAGTGGCAGATGGAATTTAATACAGGGAAATGTGAGGTGATGTATTTTGGCAGAAGTGATAGGAAGAGGCAATATAGACTTAATGGCACAATCCTAGAGAGTGTACAGGGACAGAGCGACCTGGCGTTACATGTACATACATCTTTGAAGGTGGTAGGACATATTGAGAGAGTAGTCAGTAAAGCCTATGGGATCCTGGGCTTCATAAATAGAGGTGTTGAGTACAAAAGCATGGAGGTTATGCTGAACCTTTCCAAAGCTCTGGTTAGGCCACAACTGGAATAATGCATCCAGTTCTGGTCACCACACATTCGGAAGGATGTGAGGGTCCTTCAGGGGGATCAGAGGAGGGGAACTTATGTCAGATACAGATAGTTCAATACCACAGAAAGCCGAGAGGAGTGAAGAAAGTGCAGGGGTGAAATTAAAAGGCAAATTAGGAAAGCAAAGAGATAGTCAGAAAATAATATAACCAAGTAAAATCAAGGAAAGCACTGAGATGTTTCATAAATACACGAAGAACAAGAGGATCACTAAGGATAGAGTATTAGGGATCAAAAAGGGAATTGGTGTATAGAGGTGGGATTTGTGGGCATGGCTCCCCTTAAAATCTCAACAACTTTGATCAAATCACCTTGATCCTAATAAATTGCAGGGAATACCTCCCTAGTTTGTGTAATATCACCTCGTAATTTAACCCTTGGAGTCCAGTTATCATTCTGGTAAATCTACATTGCACTCAAATGGACATGGACCCCCCCAAGTCTCTTTGGACCTCCAGTGTTTCTAGTTTTTCACTATTTATAAAATAGTCTGTTCTCGTCCTGTTTACTGACATTGAAATCTATCTACCACAGTATTGCCCATTTATTTAAGATATTAATATCTTTAGTTTAGTTTAGATATACCGCACTGAAACAGGCCCTTCGGCCCACCCATTTATACTAATCCTACATTAATTCCATACTCCTACCACATCCCCACCTGTTCCTATATTTCCCGACCACCTACCTATACTAGGGGCAATTTATAATGGCCAATTTACCTATCAACCTGCAAGTCTTCGGCATGTGGGAGGAAACCGGAGCACCCGGAGGAAACCCACGCAGACACAGGGAGAACTTGCAAACTCCACACAGGCAGTACCCAGAATTGAACCCGGGTCACTGGAGCTGTGAGGCTGCAGTGCTAACCACTGCGCCACTATGCTGTAATTTGATGCCTCCAGCTACACTGCTTACAATACTGCCTATTTTGTATCATTGGTAAACATGGGTATGTGGCATTCTACCCCATCATATTAAATCGTTAATAAATACAGCAAAACTGAGGCACACACGGACTTTGCACCAGTAGGCAGGAGTGAATCATTCCATCCTAGAGATTTTTCAATTCCAGATTTATGGGTTTTTTGTTTGGATAAAAACAGAATTCAAATTCACAACAGCCCAGTGTGGGATTTGAACTGCTTTTTCAATCATCATAGAACATTGCAGCACAGTACAGGCCCTTCGGCCCTCGATGTTGCACCAACCTGTGAAACCATCCGACCTACACTATTCCATTTTCATCCATATGTCTATCCAATGACCACTTTAATGCCCTTAAAGTTGGCGAGTCTACGACTGCTGCAGGCAGGGCGTTCCACGCCCCTACTACTCTCTGAGTAAAGAAACTGCCTCTCACATCTGTCCTATATCTATCACCCCTCAACTTAAAGCTATGTCCCCTCGTGTTTGCCATCACCATCCGAGGAAAAGGACTCCCACTATCCACCATATCTAACCCTCTGATTATCTTATATGTCTCTATTAAGTCACCTCTCCTCCTCCTTCTCGCTAACGTTAACAACCTCAAGTCCCTCAGCCTTTCCTCATAAGACCTTCCCTCCATACCAGGCAACACCCTAGTAAATCTCCTCTCCACCCTTTCCAAAGCTTCCACATCCTTGTTATCCTGCGGTGACCAGAACTGCACGCAATACTCCAGGTGCGGTCTCACCAGAGTTTTGTACAGCTGCAGCATGACCTCGTGGCTCCGAAACTCGATCCCCCTACTAATAAAAGCTAACACACCAAATGCCTTCTTAACAGACCTATTAACCTGGGCGGCAACTTTCAGGGATTTATGTACCTGGACACCAAGATTTCTCTGCTCATCTACACTACCAAGAATCTTCCCATTAGCCCAGTACTCTGCATTCCTGTTACTCCTTCCAAATTGAATCACCTCACACTTTTCCGCATTAAACTCCATTTGCCATCTCTCAGCCCAGCTCTGCAGCCTATCGATGTCCCTCTGTAACGTACAACATCCTTCGGCACTATTCACAACTCCACCGACCTTAGTGTCATCGGCAAATGTACTAACCCACCCTTCTGCACCCTCATCCAGGTCATTTATAAAAATGACTAACAGCAGTGGCCCCAAAACAGATCCTTGCGGTGGACCACTAGTAACTAAACTCCAGGATGAACATTTGCCATCAATCACCACCCTCTGTCTTCTTTCAGCTAGCCAATTTCTGATCCAAAGCACTAAATCACCTTCAATCCCATACTTCTGTATTTTCTGCAATAGCCTACCGTGGGGAACCTTATCAAACGCCTTACTGAAATCCATATACACCACATCCACGGCTTTACCCTCATCCACCTGTTTGGTCACCTTCTCAAAAAACTCAATAAGGTTTGTGAGGCACGACCTACCCTTCATAAAACCGTGCTGACCATCGCTAATGAACTTATTCTTTTCAAGATGATTATAAATCCTACCTCTTATAACCTTTTCCAACATTTTACCCGCTACCGAAGTAAGGCTCACAGGTCTAAAATTTCCAGGGCTGTCTCTACTCCCCTTCTTGAACAAGGGGACAACATTTGCTATCCTCCAGTCTTCCGACACTATTCCTGTCGACAATGACGACATCAAGATCAAGGACAAAGGCTCTGCAATCTCCTCCCTGGCTTCCCAGAGAATCCTAGGATACATCCCATCTGGCCCAGTGGACTTATCTATTTTCACACTTTCCAAAATTGCTAACACCTCCTCCTTGTGAACCTCAATCCCATCTAGCCTAATAGCCTGAATCTCAGTATTCTCCTCGACAAGATTTTCTTTCTCTAATGTAAATGCTGACTCAAAATATTCATTTAACGCTTCCCCCATCTCCTCTGATTCCACACACAATTTCCCACTACTATCCTTGATTGGCCCTAATCTAACTCCAGTCATTCTTTTATTCCTGATATACCTATGGAAAACCTCAGGGTTTTCCTTGATCCTATCCGCCAATGACTTCTCGTGTCCTCTCCTTGCTCTTCTTCGCTCTCCCTTTAGATCCTTCCTGGCGAGCTTGTAACTCTCAGCTCAGGCCTACAAATTAAAACCCATAAAAATAGATTCATTTTCCTACTGCTGTTGTCGGACTGTCTCAGGTTTTGTATATTGTTCCCTTTTCCTCTTCTTCCATGTGTCTGAAGTCTTCGAAGTTTGTCAGACTTTGGTAAACTACTTCATGTGGTGTTCTGCAAATACCTTCAATTCTGTGCATCTGCAAGGGACACAATTCAAATTCTCACCTTATTGCAATAACCAAAACCTGCAGGTCCATTCAAACACCCCTATTTCCTGTCTCTCCAAAGATAGCTCACACTTCCACAATCTCGGAATGTCTGAATGGAAACAGTTTTGACACATTTCCCAACATGTCTGCTGACACGTTTCAGGGTGGAGCTAAATTCAATTTACAGATTGCAAGCCGCAAATTGAATCTTGAAGAGAGAAAAACTGACACAAATGAAATCCCAGATCTCTCTGTCCCTGCACCCAATTTAACATTATACCATTTAGTTTATATTGCTTCTGCTCAGCCTTCCTTCCAAAATGCATCATTTTACATTTCTCAGCATTAAATTTAACCTGCCATGTGTCTGACCATTTCACCAGGCTCTGTCTATCCGCCTGAAGTCAACTACTTTCCCTTCCCTGTTTATTACATTGCAGATGGCACAATGTTGAAGTTATGCCCTGTAAACCCAAGTCCAAGTCATTCATATATCTCAAAAAGATCAGTGGTCCGAATCCGAACCCTTGGGGAATATCCCTGTACCACAATGGATTCTGTACATCGTGACTACAAAAGCAGGGAGGTTATGCTGATCATTTATCAAGCTCTAATTAGGCCCCAACTGGAAAATTGTGCCCAGTTCTGGTCACCACACTTTAAGAAGGAG
The DNA here is from genome assembly GCF_036365525.1 of Heterodontus francisci. Classification (NCBI taxonomy): domain Eukaryota; kingdom Metazoa; phylum Chordata; class Chondrichthyes; order Heterodontiformes; family Heterodontidae; genus Heterodontus; species Heterodontus francisci. The sequence continues at coordinate 701,073 of NW_027141098.1, forward strand.
GTGAGGGTCCTTGAGAGGGTGCAGAGGAGATTTACCAGAATGGTTCCAGGGATGAGGGATTTTAGCTACAAAGTTAGGTTGGAAAAGCTGGGTTTGGTCTCCTTCGAACAAAGGAGATTGAGGGGAGATTGAAAAGAATTGTATAAGATTATGTTCGGCATAGATACCGTCCTCCAGTCTGAAGCAACCATTCACCACTACACTCTGTGTTCTGTCCCTTAGCCAATGTTGTATCCACTCTGTCCCTGTCCCATTAATTCCATGAGCATTCATATTGTCAACTAGTCAATTATGAGGCACCATTAAGACGTCCCCATGAGGAACCTGGTTCCAGAGCACAGAAAGAAACACAGACAGGCAATGAGCATCTGCAACAAGAGAGAATCCAACCACCTCCCCTTTGCATTCAAAGCATTATCCCATCGCTGAATCCTCCAGCATCAACATCCTGGGGAGACAGTGACCAGGAACTGAATTGAAGAAATCACATCAGTACTGTGGCTTCAAGTGACTCAACCCTGACTCCCCAAAGCCTTTCCAACACCTGCAAGACACAAGTCAGGTGTGTGATGGTATCTCTCCACTTGCCTGGATGAGTGTAACATCTACAACGCTTCAGAGGCTCGACACCATCCAGCACAAAGCAGCACACTTGATTGGCAACGCATCCACAACTTTAAACTTTGTTTAGATCACCCCTTAACCTTCTAAATTCCAAGGATACAGAGTAAAGTTCCATCTACACTGTCCCATCAAATGCTGCCAAGCTATTAGTTAGCTATTGAGTAAATCTCTGTCCTCACTGTTCCATCAAACACTCCCAGGGCAGGTACAGTGTGGGGGTATATACAGAGTAAAGCTGACTCGATATGTGCCTCTCTTTCCCTTCCTCCATCCAGATGGAGAGAGTAACAGTGAGAGAGACAGGGATAGATATAGAGAGAGTAAAACAGAGAGAGTGAAGGATAGCAATGGGGAGGAAGTATCAGTGAGAAAGAGGAAGAGATTGGGATGGAGAGTGTCGGTCAGTGTTCCTGCAAAGCTGTGTTCAGCAGACTGGAAGATTTGACACAGCGAAGATTGGGATTGAGAGGGGACAGAGGGAGATGGAGATAGAGAGAGAAGAGGAGACATATAAACATGGAGAGAGTAGCAGTGTGGGGAACTAGCGATTGAATGAGTAAGGGAGAGGGGAAGACGGAGATGGAGAGAGATTACCAGTCAGAGTCGCTTTCCACTTCTCTCCCCATGTATATCTCTCCCTTTCTCACTGTTACACTCTCTCCATCTTTATTTCTCCCTCTCTCCTGATCGTTCACACTCTATGCCTATTTCTTGTACCTCCGTGTACACAGGATTACATCAAACTATGATTATATTTGACATTTGCCCTTTCGATCTAACCGAACAACGTGACTGTCTCCAAAATTCTCTCTGTGTCTGTGAACAGCGGGACCTTGGAGTGAATGTTCACTGATTCCTTAAGGTAAAGGACAGGGAGAGACTGGGATTCAGAGGATGACAGAGTGGCAGAGTTTGGGATTCAGAGGGTAACAGAGAGAACAAAAGAACAAAGATAATTACAGCACAGGAACAGGCCCTTCGGCCCTCCAAGCCTGCGCCGATCCAGATCCTCTCTCTAAATATGTCGCCTATTTTCTAAGGTTCTGTATCTCTTTTCTTCCTGCCCATTCATGTATCTGTCTAGATACATCTTAAAAGACTCCATCGTGCCCGCGTCTACCACCTCCACTGGCAACGCGTTCCAGGTGCCCACCACCCTCTGCGTAAAGAACTTTCCACGCATATCCCCCCTAAACATTTCCCCTTTCACTTTGAACTCGTGTCCTCCAGTAATTGAAACCCCCACTCCGGGAAAAAGCCTCTTGCTGTCCACCCTGTCTATACCTCTCATGATTTTGTACACCTCAATCAGGTCCCCCCTCAACCTCCGTCTTTCTAGTGAAAATAATCCTAATCTACTCAACCTCTCTTCATAGCTAGCGCCCTCCATACCAGGCAACATCCTGGTGAACCTCCTCTGCACCCTCTCCAAAGCATCCACATCCTTTTGATAATGTGGCGACCAGAACTGTACGCAGTATTCCAAATGTGGCCGAACCAAAGTCCTATACAACTGTAACATGACCTGCCAACTCTTGTACTCAATGCCCCGTCCGATGAAGGAAAGCATGCCGTATGCCTTCTTGACCACTCTATTTACCTGCGTTGCCACCTTCAGGGAACAGTGGACCTGAACACCCAAATCTCTCTGTACATCAATTCTCCCCAGGACTTTTCCATTTACTGTATAGTTCACTCTTGAATTGGATCTTCCAAAATGCATCACCTCGCATTTGCCCTGATTGAACTCCATCTGCCATTTCTCTGCCCAACTCTCTAATCTATCTATATTCTGCTGTATTCTCTGACAGTCCCCTTCGCTATCTGCTACTCCACCAACCTTAGTGTCGTCTGCAAACTTGCTAATCAGTCCACCTATACTTTCCTCCAAATCATTAATGTATATCACAAACAACAGTGGTCCCAGCACGGATCCCTGTGGAACACCACTGGTCACACTTCTCCATTTTGAGAAACTCCCCTCTACTGCTACTCTCTGTCTCCTGTTGCCCAGCCAGTTCTTTATCCATCTAGCTAGTCCACCTTGGACCCCAAGCGCCTTCACTTTCTCCATCAGCCTGCCATGGGGAACCTTATCAAACGCCTTACTGAAGTCCATGTATATGACATCGACAGCCCTTCCCTCATCAATCAACTTTGTCACTCCCTCAAAGAATTCTATTAAGTTGGAGAGGGAGAGATTGGGTTTCAGAGGATAATACAGAGACTGGGATTCAGAGGGTAACAGGGAAGGAGAGACTGGGTTCAAAATGTAACAGAGGGAGAGACTGGGATTCAGAGGGTAACAGGGAGGGAGAGACTGGGATTCAGAGGGTAACAGAAAGGGAGAGACAGGGATTTACAGGGCAACAGAGAGAGAGAGTCTGGGATTCAAAGGGGAACAGAGAGAGAGAGACTGGGATTCAGAGGATAACAGAGAGAAGAGACTGGGATTCAGAGGGTAACAGAGAGAGAGAGCCTGGGATTCAGAGGGTAACTGAGAGAAGAGAGTGGGATTCAGAGGGTTACAGAGGTTAACAGAGAGGGAGTGACTAGGATTCAGAGGGTAACAGGGAAGGTGAGACTGGGATTCAGAGGATAACAGAGAGGCAGAGACTGGGATTCAGATGGAACAGAGAGGGAGATACAGAGAGAGAGAGAGAAGGATAGAGGAACAGCCAGTGATTGATGCAGAGACAGAGATAATGCCAGAGAGAGACAGAGATCGAAGGTGAGAGAGAGAGAGGGAGTGACAGCGAGGGAAAGACAGATGGAGGGAGAGAGAGAGAGACAGAGAGAGGAGAGAGAGGGAGTGACAGAGAAGGAACGACAGACGGAGGGACAGAGAGAGAGAGACAGAGATGGAAGGAGAGAGAGGGATGGACAGGGAGGGAAAGACCGATGGAGGTATAGAGAGAGAGACAGAGTTCGAAGGAGAGAGAGAGGGAGTGAGAAAGAGGGAAAGACAGATGGAGGGACACAGAGAGATGGAAGGATAGAATGGGACAGATAGGGAGGGATACAGAAAGAGAGAGAGAATGAGACAGAATGAGGGAGAGACAGAGGTAGAGAGAGCGAGAGAGGGAGGCACAGAGGAAGAGAGACAGGGATTGGGAGAGACAGGGATTGGGAGAGAGGGTGAGACAGAGAGAGATAGATGCAAAATTAGAGGAAGAGCCAGTGATAGATGGAGAGACGGAGATAATGACAGAGACAGAGATAGAAGGAGAGAGAGGGAGTGACAGAGAGGGAAAGAGAGATGGAGAGACAGAGAGAGAGAGAGAGAGGCAGAGATAGAAGGAGAGAGAAGGAGTGACAGGGGAAGGAAGACAGATGGACCGTTCGAAAGAGACAGACAGAGATAAAAGGAGAGAGAGGGAGTGACAGAGAGGGAAAGGCAGATAGAGGGACAGAGAGAAAGAGGGTGAGACAGAGATAGAAGGAGAGAGAAGGAGTGACAGGGGAAGGAAGACAGATGGAGAGACAGAGAGAGAAGGAGGGAGATGGAGAGATAGAGAGGGAAAGACAGATGGGGAGATAGAGAGGGAGAGTCAGAGATGGAAGGAGAGAGAGGGAGTGACAGGGAGGGAAAGACAGATGGAGGGACAGAGAGAGACAGAGACAGAGAGAGCAGCAGAGACAGAGATAGAAGGAGAGAGAAGGTGTGACGGGGTGGTGGAAGACAGATGGAGAGACAGAGAGAGAGAGACAGAGAGACGAGAGAGAGGGAGTGACAGGGAGGGAAGGACAGATGGAGGTATAGAGAGAGAGATACAGAGATAGCAGGAGAGAGAAGGAATGGCAGAGAGGGAAAGACAGATGGAGGGACAGATCGAGACAGAGAGAGAGTCAGAGACAGAGAGAGGGGGAGAGAGAGGGACAGAGAGGGAGGGATAATGAAGGAAGGAAAAATGGTTTAAACCATTGCTATCCTGGGAGTGAGGGAGGACGGGAGAGATGAAAAGAGAGAGGGGGAAGAGAAAGGGAGAAATGGTGTCAGAGACACAGACAGAGTTATGGACAGAGGCAGAGAGAGAGAGGGAGAGATGGAGATAAAGAGAGAGAGAGACAGGAGAGGGAGATGGAAGGAGAGAGAAGGAGTGACAGGGAGGGAAAGACAGATGGAGGGACCGTGAGAGAAGGAAAGAGGTGGAGTGTTAGGGAGGGAAAGACAGATGGAGGGACAGATAGTGCGACAAATAGTAAGAGGCAGAAATAGAGAGGGAGACAGAGATATGGAGAGGAACATACTGAGACAGTGACAAAGAGAGCGAGAGAGAGTAACAGAGAGAGAGAGAGAGACACAGACAGAGAGAGAGATAGAGACACAGAGAGAAACAGAGAGAGAGGCAGCGGCAGTGAGAAAGAGAGAGAGACAGAGACAGTGATAGCAAAAGACAACAAGAGGGATATATGGGGGAGAGAAAGTTGGACGGGGAAGAGAGAGCGGGAGAGAGAGGGGAGAAAGCGATAGAGGGGGAGTGAGAGATAGAGGGGGTGTAGAGAGATAGAGGGGAGGAGAGAGATAGAGGGGAAGGAGAGTGATAGAGGGGGAGGAGAGGGAGATAGAGGGGGTGAGGGAGATAGAGGGGGAGAGGGAGATAGAGTGGGAGTGGGAGATAGAGGGGGAGAGGGAGATAGTGCGGAAGAGGGAGATAGAGGGGGAGAGGGAGAGAGAGCGGGAGAGGGAGATAGAGGGGGATTGGGAGATCGAGGGGGATTGGGAGATAGAGGGGGAGAGGGAGATAGAGGGTGGAGACGGAGATAGAGGGGGAGAGATGGATGGGGTAGAGGGTGATGAACCTGTGGAATTCTCTACCGCAGAAGGCAGTGGAGGCCAAGTTATTAAATATATTCATGGAGGAGAGAGATATATTTCTAAATGTCAAAGGGATCAAGGGGTATGGGGAGAAAGTGGGAACAGGGTACTGAATTAGACCATCGGTCATGATCTTTATTGAATGACAGAGCAGGCCCAAAGGGCCGAATGGCCTGCTCCTGCTCCTATTTTCGATGCTTCTATGCGAGAAGCGGACTGGGAGAGGGAGAGGTAGAGAGAGAAGGAGAAACAGAGAGAGAAGGAGAGATAGAGATGCAGAGAGGTGACCCTGAGATTCTCTCTCACTCACACACAAACATGCAGACACACACATAAAGGGACACACAGACACACACACATAGACACACACAAAGTCACACACAGACACACACACACACACAGACACACACACACACAGATTTTGCAATCCACACTGATGACAGTAAAAATGGCCAACAGAACTACAGTAACAATCCCCAGTTTCTGCCCAGTCCTGTGAAAGACAGAGCGAGAGATAGGGAGTAACGGAGAGAGACCTTGGAAGGAGGAGGACAAAACAGCTTGTAGGAGAAAGTTTACATTTATTTGTGTTCCACAGATTTAATTACAAGTTGAAAGGGACTGGACACTGAAAAAATTGTCAGCACACAACAACAACACTGACAGACTTTAGAAGTGAGGGAAGGGGAGACACTTTACAATCCACTCTGATGTCAGTAAAAATCCCCAATCACAAGCTCAGTAACAATGTTTGATATTTTCAAACTGCAGGGAAAGAATTAAAGGTTTGAAGTTAACTAAGAGATGGCTGAAAGCATTGCTGTGCTGGGATTAACATATCAATGGACTGGAAAAGTCCGGATGGTCCTGACCTGGAATTAACATATCAATGGACAGACCCCCTCCCCCGCCCCCGAGGCAGGAGATTGAGAGACAGCCCAACATGTCAGAGGCTCAAGGGGTGGAGTTTGCAAACAGCTCACTCAGGATATAAACTGGGTTTGAAGATCTCAGTTCCAATCACAAAACCCACCTTTCACTCTCTCTCTAGAGAGAGTGGACACATTCCCCAGTCTGATTCAGTGTGTGTATCTGTGCATCTGTGTGTGTGCTCTCTCTGTCTCAATCTGGTTTATAACTGTGATTTGATTGTATTTGAATATTGCTGATTGTCTGTGTAACTGAGAGGAAACCCTGGGCTCTTGCTATCCTATTTTGTTGAAATATGTCATCGCTTTGTATTTTAATCCATTTCTTTTCTCCTTCATTCCTCTGAGGAATTTTCATACTGAAAACTGCACCGTGAAGTTGAAAAGAGGGAAAGTTTGGATGAGGAATCCTTGGACTGGAGCTTCCTCCCGAGGGGACAAGCTGCACCCAAAGGGCCCACGTGGGTTGTGTCTGTTTATTAGCCCGAGGTTTAATATCCTCTCTGGGGCCCTGGGTTATCTCGTTCCTGTCGGATTGGGGCCCTGGAGTTTTAAACATGTTGAAAGCCTGGGGTTAAAGGAGCAGCCCCAGGAAGGAGTCCCATTTGCACTTGCTCCATCCAGCCCTGTCTGTGAGGTTTGCTGATGTTTTGGGCAATGCTTCGTGAACTTAGTGAAACAAGATGCACGGTGCCCATTTTAATTCATTTTACTGTAGTTATGAGGTTAGCTTTCCCTCTGTCTCCACATTCTTTCCCTGTGTCTCTATCTCCTCCCATGCTTTCTCTTCTCTGTCTCGGTTACACACTCTCCATCGCCACTTAAACCTTTAATAAATAAAAATAAACATACCACACACAGCAATGTAATTTGTCGCAATTTGAAATGGTGAGACGGAATCAGCAGCTTGTTCCCAGTTTAAAGAGGGAGTTTCACCCTTTCTAGGGACTGAAATCTGGCTATTATCACATTGCTGCTTGTGGGATCTTGCTGTGCATCTAGTGGCCTGCAGCATTTCCTGCATGACAACAATGAGGACACTTCCCTCCCTGTCACACCATTTTAGAAGTGAATTCATTTTGTGTAAAGCTCCCCTGAAGGCCTGGAATTGAAGTCCTGAGCTTTGAGCCGGTATAATTCCAGAGTGATGCTGGTATTTAGGGCAGTGACGTGAATTTGAGGGTGAAATAAATTGTGGGATCTTGCTGTGCAAATATGGCATGCAGTGTTTCCAACATTGCAATAGTGATGAGCACTTAAACAGTTCACTGAGTGTCAAATGTTCCCGATTCAAACAATTCAGTTTACTGAAGTTCTGAGTTTCGAATTCTCTGTCTTTCTCCAGAATTCTTTCCCTCTGTCTTTCCATTTAAACCTTTAATAGTTAAAAACACACACAGCTGTGTGATTTGTTGTTGGTTTAAATGGTGAGACAGAAATATTTCACAGCTATTTTCAGTCAAGATTACATATGAGATAGAGGGACAAAAACAGATATGGATGGAGAGAGAGAGACAGGGGAGAGAAATACACAGACGGGGAGAGAAATACAGAGACAGGGAGAGAGATACAGAGACAGAGGAGAGAAATACACAGACAGGGAGAGAGATACAGAGACAGGGGAGAGAAATACACAGACAGGGGTGAGAAATACAGAGACAGGGGAGAGAGATACAGAGACAGGGGAGAGAGATGCAGAGACAGCGAGAGAGATACAGAGACAGGGGAGAGAGATACAGAGACAGGGAGAGAGATACAGAGACAGGGAGAGAGACACAGAGACAGGGGAGAGAGATACAGAGACAGACACAGAGAGGTGGAGGTTGCTGTCTGAACCCTTTTATCCTTTGGTTTATTAAATGTGAATTGTCTGTATTTGCGTGTTGCTGAGAGTGTGTCTGTGTCACTGAGGACAATTCCTGGGCTCTTGCTGTGCTATTTTGCTTAACAATGCCTTTTAATCAATTGTGGGATCCTGCTGTGCATCCATTCCCTGGATCAATTCCTGCATTACAACACTGAGGCAGAAACAGATGGAGAGAAAAAGAGGGAGGGTGAGAAACAGCTAGAGGTGGCAGATTAAATGCAGAGAGAGAGAGAGAGAGAGAGACAGGTGAGTGAGGGAGGGAAGGCAGAGAAAGGTGGACAGAGACAGAGAGAGAGGGAGAGAGAAATCTACACTCAAATCCTTGGGAAACTGAATATTGAAGTGTCACCATTGCTGGGATCTTGCTGTGCACACACTGCCTGCAGGTTTCCTGCATTGCAACAGTGGACCACTTTCAAAATTAATTCATTGAGTGTCAACTGCTCCTGAGGGCCAATAATTACAAGAGCTGAACGTGAAGCTGTATAAAGGTTGTTTTCAGTCTAAAGATGGAGTTTAGCATTTTCTGAGGACTGTGATGGGATATTTGGATATGATCGCATTGTGGGATCCTGCTGTGCATACATTCCCTGCATCAATTTCTACATTACAACACTGAGGCAGAAACAGGTGGAGAGAAAAAGAGGGAGAGTGCGAAACAGCTGGAGGTGGCAGGTTAAACAGCAAGAGAGAGAGAGAGAGAGAGAGAGAGAGAGACAGGCGGAGTGTGGCTGAGGGAGGGAAGGCAGAGAAAGATAGAGAAAGACAGAGAGAGAGAGAAATCCACACTCAAACCTTGGTTGAAGTGTCACCATTGCTGGGATCTTGCTGTGCACAGCTTGCAGGCTGTTATCAGACTGCTGCTTGTGGGATCTTGCTGTGCACCAATGACCTGCAGCATTTCCAACATTGCAACAGTGACGAGCACTTTAAAAATTGATTCATTGAGTGTCAAATACTTCTGTGAATCAGCAATGAAATGGGTGAAATGTGAAGGTTTGTAAAGGCTTGTTATCATTCCCGAATATTGCTGGTGTTTTAGGCTGTGGGCTGAATTTGACAGTGAAATGAAACACCTGGGGACCATTTGAATTCAGTTTTTCAGGGATGGGAATGTGAATTTCTCTCTCTATCCTTCTGCAGGAGAGGGGATGTGGGTCTCCAGTGTTTGTGTGTTTTTACAATGAGGCAGAAACAGATGTCGAGAGACACAGAGAGAAATAGAGAGAGAGAGAGAGAGAGAGAGAGAGAGAGACAGCAGGAAATGACAGGGTAAACACATCTGCACTTCCCAGTCTCTGGCTCTGTGTCAGGGGATGTGTTTGTAAGTCACTGAGAGATTGTTTTTTGTCAGTGAGTTTGAGAGAGTGTCCTGGGCTCTCGCTGTGTTTTATTTCTGTGCAAAAATGCTTTGCTTTGTTTGAATCAATTTTATTTCTCTTATTCCCAAGGAGAATCTTTTCGGAAGCTGCAGCTGTGATGATGCAGAGGGAGAATCTTTTAGCCACGTGGAATTCACAAACAAGAGCTTTAACCAGGGAGGGAAAATAATAATAAAAATATATTTGTCATTGTCAAATTAATTTCTAGATCCAGAAAAGAAGACTGTGTGATTTCGGGGCTGATAGAAAAACAAAGTGCTGGAAATGCTCAGTATTTCCAGAACAGTTTTTATTTCAGATTTCCAGCATCCTCAGTATTTTGATTTTGTGTTTTCGGGGGTCTGTGGATTTTTTTTGCCACAAGGGAGGGGGCTGGATGGTGCTCCAAAGGGAATAGTTTGGGAATCGCTGCTCCAGAACAGTCAATGTAATCCCATAGATTTCCCTCTCTCCATCTCTTGCTGCTACTTGTTCCCTGCACCTTCCTGTTTGTTCCCAGCTCTGTTTCTTCACATCTTTAAATCTCTATCTCTGTGTCTCTCAACATCCTTTCTATCTCTGCCTCTCTCTGGAGTCTCACAGATTTCCATTGTCATTCTCTCTCTGCGACTCTCTGCATCTTGATCTGTCTCTCTCTCACTCCATTTCTTCTCTCACTCACTTCCAAATCCCTGAATCTTTCCATCGCTGCTCCTCCTTTACTGCAAGATTATCTCTGCATTTCCCCCATCCCGCAGCATCCCTCTCTATTCTGTAAACGCACCTTACTTTGTATCTCTGCCCCTCCACATTTTTCTGTCTCTGCATCTCTCTTTTGGTCTGGGATCTTTCTCAATATCTCCATTTCTCTCTCTCTCTCTGCCCTTCTCAGTATTTCTGACCCTCCGTTCTCAGTTTCTCTCACTGGTTTCGGACTCCCTGCATCTCATTCTCCAGGTCCTTTTTCATTTATTTATCTCTCTCTCTGTTCTGTCCTAATCCCGGGATCTGTTTTCTGTGTTTCTGTCCCTCTGTAAGGTGGTGGATTTGAACTCGCAGCCTTGGTGTTGTGCAGGGTGATTGTGAAGTGGAATCCTGCTTTCCATCTCTGCCCAGTTTTGCTCCCATTGAGGTAAAAACAGGGGAGAGATGCTGAACGGACAGCCGATACACAACCACCCTCCTCCCCTCCACCCTGGTTTGCACCATTGGCACCAAGTCCGAGTCCAGCCCAGTGTTTCTTTGACTCTCTGAGTATCTGCTCCCCGACTGTCTCTGCCTGTCTCATTGTGGTTCAATGGGGGAAGGGACAAGTCAGCCATTATCTAACATGGGTGGGACAGAATCAAAGGGCTGAATGGCCTCTTCCCGTCCCTGTGCCAGTCAATGTGTGAGTGTTTGTGTGTGTCTCCCTCTGTTTGATTCCCTGAAGCCGATGGGGAGAGCAGGTGAAACACCTTTCTGCAGAGAGGGCTGTGTCCTGTGCGTTAAAGGCTCAGAATGCCAGTTAGCCTCTGAAGGTCCTTGCTCGATGCCCGGCCCTGATTTTGGCCGGAAAGGAGTTAAAGGTGCCGGGGATCTGGAAGCAAGTTGTTGGAGTTCCAGTGGCTTATCCAGATCTGGAATTAAAATGAACGAAAGATTGTCGAGAGATGGAGCCAAACCCAGGAAAGTGATGGAGGTGGGAAAAGCACGGTGGGGGGTGGGGGGTGAGGGGGGTAGGGGGCTGTTCACGGGGGTGATGAAAAAGGGTGGGAATTAGTAGAGGGGAAGCTTTTACAGGACAGGGAGGGTACTTAGAAACCGGGAGAGTTTACAGTGGAGAGCGGGGGGAGAATTAGATTGGGTTCAGTTAATGGGGGGGGGTATTTAGATGGGAGTCTGTTCACAGAACGGGGGGTATTTAGATGGGGGTCTATTGCGGGCGGGTCTCGAGATGGGAGTCTGTTCCCGGGGGGTATTTAGATGGGCGTTTGTTCCTGGGGGGCTATTCAGAGAAGAGTTTGTTCCAGGAGGGTATTGTGATGGGATTTTGTTCCTGGGGGGTTATTCAGACGGGAGTTTGTTCCTGGGGGGGTATTTAGATGGTAGTTTGTTCATGGGGAGGTATTTAGATGGGAGTTTGTTCCTGGGGGTGTATTTAGATGGGAGTTTGTTCTGGGGATGTATTCAGTTGGGCGTTGGTTCCCGGGGGTTATTTAGATGGGGGTTTGTTCTGGGGGGTGTATTTAGATGGCAGTCTGTTCCAGGGTGGGTTTATTAAGATGGGAGTTTGTTCCCGGGGGGTATTTAGATGGGGGCCTGTTCCTGGGGGGTGTTATTCAGATGGGAGTCAGTTACTGGGTGTGTAGTTAGATGGCAGTTTGCTCTGGGGGGTGTATTTAGATGGCAGTCTGTTCCGGGGTGGGGGTATTTAGATGGGAGCTTGTTCCCGGGGGGGAATTTAAATGGGTGTTTGTTCCCGGGGTCTATTTAGATGGGAATCTGTCCTGGGCGGGTGGTAGTTTGATGGGTTGCCTTGTAACAGAGGGAAGGAGATAATTAGATGGGGGTCTGTTGATAATGAGTGTATTAGATGGGGGTCATTTAACAGGGGATATCAGAAAGTTGTCTGCAGATGACGATTATTTAGATCGGGGGTGTCTGTCCAAGGGGGGGATGTTTTCTGGCGGGGGGAATTGCAGGAAAATGATTTGCGTGGTGGATAACAATTGTGGGCGGTGGATAAATTGAGGGCGGTGGATAGGGTCAGGAAAAGACAGAAAAATTTGGAAAGAGAGAGATAAATGATAGAAAGAGAAATAGACAAGACAGGAAGATACAAAGAAATAGAGAGAAAAAGAGAAGGGAAAAATGTGGAGGGAAATAACAGAGACACAAAGAAATTGAAGGCACCAAAGTGAAAGACAGAAAGCCAGTGAGAAAGACAAAGAGAATCATAGAGAGATTGAGAGAGAGGGCAAAGAATCACAGAGGGATTGAGAGAGAGGACAGAGAATCACAGAGAGTTTGAGAGAGAGGACAGAGAAACGCAGAGAGTTTGAGAGAGAGGACAGAGAATCACAGAGAGATTGAGAGAGAGGACAGAGAAACACAGAGAGATTGAGAGAGAGGACAGAGAATCACAGAGAGATTGAGAGAGAGGACAGAGAAAGCCATTGAGACAGAATGACGCACAATCACTCAGAGAGAGAGAGAAACACAAAGTGAGGGAGAGAGAGAGAGATGGAGGAACAGAGAAATAGCGAGAAAAACAGAGACAGAAATACAAGGTGAGGGAAAGATTCAGAAATAGAGAGAGTGAGAGAGAGATTCAGTGCGAGAGAGATTGAGAGAGAGAGAGATTGAGAGAAAGAGAGATTGAGAGAAAGATAGATTTAGTGAGGAGAGATTGAGTGGGAGAGAGATTGAGTGAGAGAGTTTCAGTGAGAGAGAGATTGAGTGAGAGAGAGATTGAGTGGGAGAGAGATTGAGTGGGAGAGAGATTCAGTGGGAGAGAGATTCAGTGAGAGAGAGATTCAATGGGAGAGAGATTCAGTGGGAGAGAGATTCAGTGGGAGAGAGATTCAGTGGGAGAGAGATTCAGTGAGAGAGAGTTTGAGTGAGAGAGAGATTGAGTGAGAGAGTGATTGAGTCAGAGAGAGTTTCAGTGAGAGAGAGATTGAGTGAGAGAGAGATTGAGTGGGAGAGAGATTCAGTGGGTTAGAGATTCAGTGGGAGAGAGATTCAGTGAGAGAGAGATTCAATGGGAGAGAGATTCAGTGGGACAGAGATTCAGTGGGACAGAGATTCAGTGAGCGAGAGATTGAGTGAGAGAGAGATTGAGTGGGAGAGAGATTGACTGGGAGAGAGATTCAGTGGGAGAGAGATTCAGTGGGAGAGAGATTCTGTGGGAGAGAGATTCAGTGGGAGAGAGATTCAGTGGGAGAGAGATTCAGTGAGAGAGAGATTCAGTGAGAGAGAGATTCAGTGGGAGAGAGATTCAGTGGGAGAGAGATTGAGTGAGAGAGAGATTGAGTGAGAGAGAGTTTGAGTGGGAGAGAGATAGAGTGGGAGAGAGATTGAGTGGGAGAGAGATTGAGTGGGAGAGAGATTGAGTGGGAGAGAGATTCAGTGGGAGAGAGATTCAGTGGGAGAGAGATTCAGTGAGAGAGTGATTCAGAGAGAGATTCAGTGAGAGAGAGATTCGGTGAGAGAGAGATTCAGTGAGAGAGACTTAGTGAAAGAGAGTGAGTCAGAAGAAGGGAGAAAAGCAGAAACAGACAATAAAGATGCGATACTCACCATCCCACACCGTCTGCTTTCCATCGTTGGACTCCAACACCTTCCTGCCATGAGCTCATCCATGGGGAAGAGCTCCTGGAGAGGGACATTGTGGTGGGATTTGGAGAAAAGTGTCAGGACTGGGACAGAGAGTGTGGGGGATGCAGACTGGACTCTCTCACACACACACACTGTAATCAGTTCCAATTCACCTGGGCACAGAGATTGAGACACAGAAACTCACCTTCAGAAACCAGCCGCATGAAAGGAAAGAATGTGGTCTGATGTTGTCCTAATATATCCCAGAACCTGTCACTCAAAACAGACAGTCTACCCAAAATGCAGCTTAACCAACCAGCTCTCAGCTTCCTCCATCTGGACACTCCCTCCCAGATATGGGACAGTCCAAGGTGAGTCTCTGTGTAAACAGCGAATGGGGGAGAGAGGGATATTCCTGCCATATCCTAAATGGACCATTCCAGACAGAAACCTGTCTGTCTCTCTCTCTCCCTCCCCCAAAAACCTCATTAACAGAACAGAAAAGCTGCTGTAATTTAAAACCTGGAGGGACCGGTTTGGATAATGGCCATTTAACACTCATTGTATTAAATGTCTTTCACGATTCACCTCCAGTTAACAGAAAGTTCAGAAAATGACTCATTGCAATTACCTTGAAATTCTGACAAAGTGTTATTGCTGGAGAGGCCTGTTTGACTGCAGTACAAACATGCGGTTTTTATTCGGTTTTTCATTTCCACTGTGTGACAAGGACTGAAACTAGAGCCAGGTTAATGAGGCAGCCAAGAGAACTTTTATAACCAGTGACATTCACACAACAATTCTTACCCATATTTACAGTTATATTTGTCAATGATTCTTTGCCCTGTATTTGATGCTGCTGTATTTATGTATTAGCTGTAATCAATCAATAAAACCTTCTTAACATTCACCAGTTTAATGTTACAAGGGTTTACAAAGCTGGGAAATGGCCATTTATCACAAATGTCTTCAAACATCTTCCACTTTTCACCTCCAGTTTATATAAAGTTCAGCAATAAAGACCTCCACATTCTGACAAAGAGTTTTTACTGCTGTAATAAAGTGTCACTTGTTTCCATTTGCTTCCTGACTGTTTCTATCCTCTGCTCTCCCGGGAGATTCAGAGGGATTTTTGTTCATTGTTTGTCCAAATTCAGGAGGTTCCAGCTCCTTTGCAGCTGCTGTCCTGGAGAAATTAATTGCATTGCATTCAAAATCTTTCCCTCATTTTGGAGATATGAGGAGAGACTGTTTACACTAGTAGAGGGGTGAAACAAACAGGCAGGGAGTTATTATGGTCTGGAATTCACTGTCTGACAGGTTTCTGAAAGCAGATTCAATATTAACTTTCAAAGGACAATTGGATCAAAATTTCAACTACTCGTAGTTATAGTAGAGAAGATACCAGCATAGAAAGAGAAGTGCGTGAGAGAGAGATGTCATAACGTAGGTGATCAAGAACTCAACACAACTTATATTGAGAGTTTTTATTTCTAAATAACTGTTTCAGTTTTATTTGATCCTGTTGTTTTATTTATACATTACCTTTAATCACTCAATATAACTTTCCAAACAGGAACGAGTTTCATGTTACAAGTGTTCACACAGTAGAAAAATAGCCATTTTGCAAAAGTTGCCTTGAAATTATTTTATTCAGTATCTCAAGTTTACAATAAAGTAAATTCTTCAGACTTGTGGAACTTTCAAACTCAGCAAGGGAATCTCCCATCAGTAATGGCTCAGCATCTCCATCTGCTGGTGTCCCTGTCTCACTGCAGTTAATGTCCCTCTGTCACCATCTCCATCTGCTGGTGTCCCTGTCTCACTGCAGTTACTGTCACTTCCTCACCATCTCCATCTCCTGGTGTCCCTGTCTCACTGCAGTTAATGTCCCTCTCTCACCATCACCATCTGCTGGTGTCCCTGCCTCACTGCAGTTAGATTAGATTCGATTAGATTGGAGATTCAGCACTGAAACAGGCCCTTCGGCCCACCGAGTCTGTGCCGACCATCAACCACGCATTTATACTAATCCTACACTAATTCCATATTCCTACCAAACATCCCCACCTGTCCTTATATTTCCCTACCACCTATACTAATGACAATTTATAATGGCCAATTTACCTATCAACCTTAACCTATCAGTTAATGTTCCTCTCTCACCATCTCCATCTGCTGGTGTCCCTGTCTCACTGCAGCTGCTGTCCTCCTCTCACCATCTCCATCTGCTGGTGTCCCTGTCTCACTGCAGCTGCTGTCCTCCTCTCACCATCTCCATCTGCTGGTATCCCTGTCTTACTGCAGTTACTGTCCTCCTCGCACCATCTCCATCTGCTGGTATCCCTGTCTGACAGCAGCGACTGTCCCCCTCTCACCACCTCCATCTGCTGGTATCCCTGTGTCACTGCAGTTAATGTCCCTCTCTCACCATCTCCATCTGCTGGTGTCCCGGTCTCACTGCAGTCACTGCCCCCTCTCACCATCTCCATCTGCTGGTGTCCCTGTGTCACGTCAGTTACTGTCCCTTCCTCACTATCTCCATCTCCTGGTCTGCCTGTCTCACTGCAGATAATGTCCCTCTCTCACCATCGAGATCTGCTGGAATCCCTGTCTTACTGCAGTTACTGTCCTCCTCGCACCATCTCCGTCTGCTGGTATCCCTGTCTGACAGCAGCTACTGTCCCCCTCTCACCACCTCCATCTGCTGGTATCGCTGTGTCACTGCAGTTAATGTCCCTCTCTCACCATCTCCATCTGCTGGTGTCCCGGTCTCACTGCAGTTACTGCCCCCTCTCACCATCTCCATCCGCTGGTGACCCTGTGTTACGTCAGTTACTGTCCCTTCCTCACTATCTCCATCTCCTGGTCTGCCTGTCTCACTGCAGTTAATGTCCCTCTCTCACCATCGACATCTGCTGGTACTCCTGCCTCACTGCAGTTACTGGCCCACTCACCATCTCCATCTGCTGGTGTCACTGCCTCACTGCAGTTACTGTCCCTCTCTCACCATCTCCATCTGCTGGTGTCCCTGTCTCACTGCAGTGAATGTCCCTCTCTCACCATCTCCATCTGCTGGTGTCACTGCCTCACTGCAGTTACTGTCCCTCTCTCACCATCTCCATCTGCTGGTGTCCCTGTCTCACTGCAGTGAATGTCCCTCTCTCACCATCTCCATCTGCTGGTGTCCCTGTCTCACTGCAGTGAATGTCCCTCTCTCACCATCTCCATCTGCTGGTGAGATTGTGAGATGTCTCATTGTCAATCACTGAAAACAAAATCATAAAAATATTCCAGGACTGGTTAGATCCACATCATGAAACTGTTAAAAACTCCTAATGGTCTGATTATTGATCCTCACTGAAACATCTCATTCAAATACATTCAATACACAGAATAATCCAGTAACAATGCCACAGTTACTTAAAACAATACCATTAAATACATAATACAGTTCCTGCAAGAATGAAAGAGTAGACAATGAGGAGATTCCATCAGTAAATTGCTGGAAAAGAACAGGCGGCTGTGTAACACACACAGAGGGTCAGAGAGAGAGAAGGAGAGAGATGGACTGACAGGGAGGGAAGGACAGATGGAGGGAGAGAGAGAGACACAGAGATGGAAGGAGAGAGAGGTAGTGACAGGGAGGGAAAGACAGATCAAGAGACAGAGAGAGAGAGACAGAGACGGAGAGAGGGAGAGACAGACAAGGAAAGACAGATGGAGGGACAGAGAGAGACAGAGATAGAAGGAGAGAGAGGGAGTGACAGAGAGGGAAAGACAGATGGAGGGACAGAGAGAGAGAGAAAGATAGGAGAGAGAGGGAGACACAGAGAGTGAAAGACAGATGGAGGGACAGAGAGAGAGGCAGAGAGTGGGAGAGACAGAGAGGGAAAGACAGATGGAGGGACGGAGAGAGGGACAGAGAGAGATGGAGAGAGTGGGAGGGACAGAGAGGGAAAGACAGATGGAGAGACAGAGAGAGAGACAGTGATAGAAGGAGAGAGAGGCAGTGACAGAGAGGGAAAGACAGATGGAGGGACAGAGAGAGAGAGAAAGATAGGAGAGAGAGGGAGACACAGAGAGTGAAAGAAAGATGGCGGGACAGAGAGAGAGACAGAGAGAGAGGCAGACAGGGAAAGACAGATGGAGGGACTGAGAGAGAGAGAGACAGAGAGAGATGGAGAGAGTGGGAGAGACAGAGAGGGAAAGGCAGATGGAGGGACAGAGAGACAGACAGAGAGAGAAGGAGAGAGATGGAGTGACGGAGGGAAGGACAGATGGAGGGTTAGAGAGAGAAACAGAGAGAGAAGGACAGAGAGGAAGTGACAGAGGGGGAAAGACAGATGGAGAGACAGAGAGAGAGAGGCAGAGGTGGACGGAGAGAGAGGGAGTGACAGGGAGGGAAGGACTGATGGAGGGATAGAGCGAGAGAGACAGAGATAGAAGGAGATAGAGGGAGAGACAGAGAGGGAAAGAAAGATGGAGGGACAGTGAGAGAGAGACAGAGAGAGAGGGAGTGTCAGGGAGGAAAATACAGATGGAGGGACAGAGTGAGAGACAGAGATAGAAGGAGAGAGATGGAGTGACAGGGAGGGAAAGGCAGATGGAGAGGCAGAGAGGCAGAGACACAGATAGAAGGAGAGAGACGGAGAGACCGAGAGGGAAAGACAGATGGTGAGACAGAGAGAGAGAGAGAGTCAGATGGAACGAGGTAGAAGGAGAGAGAGGGAGAGACAGAGAGGGAAAGACATTTGGAGAGACAGAGAGGCAGAGATGGAAGGAGAGAGAGGGAGTGACAGGGAGGGAAAGACAGATGGAGAGACAGAGAGAGAGAGACAGAGATAGAAGGAGAGCGAGGGAGAGACAGAGAGGGAAAGACAGATGGAGAGACAGGGAGAGAGACAGAGATAGGAGAGAGAGGGAGTTTCAGGGAGGGAAAGACAGATGGAGGGACAGAGTGAGAGACAGAGAGAGAAGGAGAGAGAGGGAGTGACAGGGAGGGAAAGACAGATGGAGGGACAGAGAGAGAGGCAGAGATGGAAGGAGAGAGAGAGAGACAGAGAGCCAAGGAGAGAGAGGGAGTTTCAGGGAGGGAAAGACAGATGGAGGGACAGAGTGAGAGACAGAGAGAGAAGGAGAGAGAGGGAGTGACAGGGAGGGAAAGACAGATGGAGGGACAGAGAGAGAGGCAGAGATGGAAGGAGAGAGAGAGAGACAGAGAGCCAAGGAGAGAGAGGGAGTGACAGGGTGGGAAGGACAGATGGAGGGATAGAGAGAGAGACAGAGAAAGAAGGAGAGAGAGGGAGACGCAGAGAGGGAAAGGCAGTTGGAGAGTCAGAGAGAGAGGCAGAGATGGAAGGAGAGAGAGAGAGACAGAGAGCCAAGGAGAGAGAGGGTGTGACTGGGAGGGAAAGACAGATGGAGGGACAGAGTGAGAGACAGAGAGAGAAGGAGAGAGAGGGAGTGACAGGGAGGGAAAGACAGATGGAGGGACAGAGAGAGAGGCAGAGATAGAAGGAGAGAGAGAGAGACAGAGAGCCAAGGAGAGAGAGGGAGTGACAGGGTGGGAAGGACAGATGGAGGGATAGAGAGAGAGACAGAGAAAGAAGGAGAGAGAGGGAGAGGCAGAGAGGGAAAGGCAGTTGGAGAGTCAGAGAGAGAGGCAGAGATGGAAGGAGAGAGAGAGAGACAGAGAGCCAAGGAGAGAGAGGGTGTGACTGGGAGGGAAAGACAGATGGAGAGACAGAGAGAGAGGGGCAGAGATGGAAGGAGAGAGAGGGAGTGACAGGGAGGGAAAGACAGATGGAGAGACAGAGAGAGAGGCAGAGATGGAAGGAGAGAGAGAGACAGAGAGCCAAGGAGAGAGAGGGAGTGACAGGGTGGGAAGGACAGATGGAGGGATAGAGAGAGAGACAGAGAAAGAAGGAGAGAGAGGGAGAGGCAGAGAGGGAAAGGCAGTTGGAGAGTCAGAGAGAGAGGCAGAGATGGAAGGAGAGAGAGAGAGACAGAGAGCCAAGGAGAGAGAGGGTGTGACTGGGAGGAAAAGACAGATGGAGAGACAGAGAGAGAGGGGCAGAGATAGAAGGAGAGAGATGGAGAGACTGGGAGGGAAAGACAGATGGAAAGACAGAGAAACAGAGACAGTGAAAGAAGGAGAGAAAGGGAGTGTCAGGGAGGAAAGACAGATGGAGAGACAGAGAGAGAGGGGCAGAGATGGAAGGAGAGAGAGGGAGTGTCAGGGAGGGAAAGACAGATGGAAAGACAGAGAGAGAGAGACAGTGAAAAAAGGAGAGAGAGGGAGTGTCAGGGAGGAAAGACAGATGGAGAGACAGAGAGAGAGGGGCAGGGATCAAAGGAGAGAGAGGGAGTGTCAGGGGGGAAAGACAGATGGAGGCACAGAGAGAGAGAGAGAGAGAGATAGAAGGAGAGAGAGGGAGTGTCAGGGAGGGAAAGACAGATGGAGGGATAGAGAGAGAAAGACAGAGACAGAAGGAGAGAGAGGAAGTGTCAGGTAGGAAAGACAGATGGAGGGACAGAGAGAGAGAGAGGCAGAGGTGGACGGAGAGAGAGGGAGTGACAGGGAGGGAAGGACTGATGGAGGGATAGAGCGAGAGAGACAGAGATAGAAGGAGATAGAGGGAGAGACAGAGAGGGAAAGACAGATGGAGGGACAGTGAGAGAGAGACAGAGAGAGACAGAGAGAGAGGGAGTGTCAGGGAGGAAAAGACAGATGGAGGGACAGAGTGAGAGACAGAGAGAGAAGGAGAGAGAGGGAGTGACAGGGAGGGAAAGACATTTGGAGAGACAGAGAGGCAGAGATGGAAGGAGAGAGAGGGAGTGAGAGGGAGGGAAAGACAGATGGAGAGACAGAGAGAGAGAGACAGAGATAGAAGGAGAGCGAGGGAGAGACAGAGAGGGAAAGACAGATAGAGAGACAGGGAGAGAGACAGAGATAGAAGGAGAGCGAGGGAGAGACAGAGAGGGAAAGACAGATGGAGAGACAGGGAGAGAGGGGCAGAGATGGAAGGAGAGAGAGGGAGTGTCAGGGAGGGAAAGACAGATGGAAAGACAGAGAGAGAGAGACAGTGAAAGAAGGAGAGAGAGGGAGTGTAAGGGAGGAAAGACAGATGGAGGGGTAGAGAGAGAAAGAGAGACAGCGATAGAAGGAGAGAGAGGGAGTGACTGGGAGGGAAAGACAGATGGAGAGACAGAGAGAGAGGGGCAGAGATGGAAGGAGAGAGATGGAGTGACAGGGAGGGAAAGACAGATGGAGAGACAGAGAGAGAGAGTCAGAGATAGAAGCAGAGAGATGGAGAGACTGGGAGGGAAAGACAGATGGAAAGACAGAGAAAGAGAGACAGTGAAAGAAGGAGAGAGAGGGAGTGTCAGGGAGGAAAGACAGATGGAGAGACAGAGAGAGAGGGGCAGAGATGGAAGGAGAGAGAGGGAGTGTCAGGGAGGGAAAGACAGATGGAAAGACAGAGAGAGAGAGACAGTGAAAGAAGGAGAGAGAGGGAGTGTCAGGGAGGAAAGACAGATGGAGAGACAGAGAGAGAGGGGCCGAGATAGAAGGAGAGAGAGGGAGTGTCAGGCAGGAAAGACAGATGGAGGGGTAGAGAGAGAGAGACAGAGATAGAAGGAGAGAGAGGGAGTGTCAGGGAGTAAAGACAGATGGAGGCACAGAGAGAGAGAGAGACAGAGATAGAAGGAGAGAGAGGGAGTGTCAGGGAGGGAAAGACAGATGGAGGGATAGAGAGAGAAAGACAGAGACAGAAGGAGAGAGAGGGAGTGTCAGGGAGGAAAGACAGATGGAGGGGTAGAGAGAGAGAGACAGAGATAGAAGGAGAGAGAGGGAGTGTCAGGGAGGGAAAGACAGATGGAGGGGTAGAGAGAGAGAGACAGAGATTGAAGGAGAGAGAGGGAGTGTCAGGGAGGGAAAGACAGATGGAGGGATAGAGAGAGAAAGAGAGACAGCGATAGAAGGAGAGAGAGGGAGTGACTGGGAGGGAAAGACAGATGGAGAGACAGAGAGAGAGAGACAGAGATAGAAGGAGAGAGAGGGAGCGACAGAGAGGGAAAGACAGATGGAGAGACAGAGAGAGAGAGGCAGAGATGGAAGGAGAGAGAGGGAGTGACTGGGAGGGAAAGACAGATGGAGAGACAGAGAGAGAAGGAGAGAGATGGATTGACAAGGAGGGAAAGATAGATGGAAAGACAGAGAGAGGGAGAGACAGAGAAAGAAGGAGAGAGATGGAGAGACAGTGAGGGAAGGACAGATGGAGGGAAAGAGGGATAGCGAGATAGACAGCAATAGAAGGAGAGAGAGAGAGCGACAGAGAGGGAAAGACAGATGGAGGGAAAGAGAGAGAGACAGAGATAGAAGGAGAGAGATGGAGAGACATTGAGGGAAGGAGAGATGGAGGGACAGAGTGAGAGACAGAGAGAGAAGGAGAGAGAGGGTGTGACAGAGAGACAGAGAGAGAGGCAGAGACGGAGAGAGAAGAAGAGAGTGGGAGAGAAACAGAGGCAAAGGCAGTTGGAGAGACAGAGAGAGAGAGAAGCAGAGATGGAAGGAGAGAGAGGGAGTGACAAGGAGGGAAAGATAGATGGAAAGACAGAGAGAGGGAGAGACAGAGAAAGAAGGAGAGAGAGGGAGAGACAGAGAGGGAAAGACAGATGGAGGAACAGAGAGAGAGACAGAGATGGAAGAAGAGAGAGGGAGGGACAGGGAGGGAAAGACAGATGGAGAGACATAGAGAGAGACAGAGATAGAAGGAGAGAGAGAGAGTGTCAGGGAGGGAAAGACAGATGGAGAGACAGAGAGAAAGAGAGAGATAGAAGGAGAGAGAGGGAGATACAGGGAGGGAAGGACCGACGGAGGGATCGTGAGAGAGAGACAGAGATAGAAGGAGAGAGAGGGAGAGGCATAGAGGGAAAGGCAGATGGAGAGACATAGAGAGAGACAGAGATAGAAGGAGAGAGAGAGAGTGTCAGGGAGGGAAAGACAGATGGAGAGACAGAGAGAAAGAGAGAGATAGAAGGAGAGAGAGGGAGATACAGGGAGGGAAGGACCGACGGAGGGATCGTGAGAGAGAGACAGAGATAGAAGGAGAGAGAGGGAGAGGCATAGAGGGAAAGACAGATGGAGAGACAGAGAGAGAGAGGCAGAGATGGAAGGAGAGAGAGGGTGTGACTGGGAGGGAAAGACAGATGGAGAGACAGAGAGAGAGAGACAGAGATAGAAGGAGAGAGGGGGAGTGTCAGGAAGGGAAAGACAGATGGAGGGACAGAGGGAGAGGCAGAGACAGAGACAGAGAGAGAAGGAGAGAGACGGAGAGACAGAGAGGGAAAGACAGATTGTGAGACAGAGAGAGAGACAGAGAGAGAGGCAGAGAGAGAGAGAGAAGGGGAGAGAGAAGGAGAGAGATGGAGAGACAGAGAGGAAAAGACAGATGGTGGGACAAGAGAGAGAGACAGAGAGAGTGGCAGAGACAGAGATAGAAGTAGTGAGAGGGAGTGTCAGGAAGGGAAAGACAGATGGAGGGACACAGTGAGAGACAGAGAGAGGAGACAGATGGAGTGACAGGGAGGTTAGGACAGATGGAGCGATAGAGAGAAAGAGACAGAGATAGAAGGCAAGAGAGGGAGTGACAGGGCAGGGAAAGACAGATGGTGGGACAGAGAGAGAGACAGAGACAGAGGCAGAGATGGAGATAGAAGGAGAGAGAGGGAGTTACACGGGGTGGGGAAGATAGATGGAGAGACAGAGAGAGAGAGACAGAGAGAGAGAGACAGAGTGAGAGAGAGACAGAGAGGCAGAGATAGAAGGGGAGAGAGGGAGTGACAGGGAGGGAAAGACAGATGGAGAGACTGAGAGAGAGAGTCAGAGAGAGAAGGAGAGAGACGGTGTGACAGGGAGGGAAGGACAGATGGAGAGACAGAGAGAGAGAGACAGAGAGAGAAGGAGAGAGACGGTGCGACAGGGAGGGAAGGACAGATGGAGAGACAGAGAGAGAGAGCGTCAGATTGAGAAGGAGAGACAGGGTGTGATAGGGAGGGAAAGACGGATGGAGGGACAGAGAGGGAGAGACAGAGATAGAAGGAGAGAGAGGGAGTGTCAGGGAGGAAAGACAGATGGAGGCACAGAGAGAGAGAGAGAGAGATAGAAGGAGAGAGAGGGAGTGTCAGGGAGGGAAAGACAGATGGAGGGATAGAGAGAGAAAGACAGAGACAGAAGGAGAGAGAGGGAGTGTCAGGGAGGAAAGACAGATGGAGAGACAGAGAGAGAGGGGCGGAGATAGAAGGAGAGAGAGGGAGTGTCAGGGAGGAAAGACAGATGGAGGGGTAGAGAGAGAGAGACAGAGATAGAAGGAGAGAGAGGGAGTGTCAGGGAGGAAAGACAGATGGAGGCACAGAAGAGAGAGAGAGACAGAGATAGAAGGAGAGAGAGGGAGTGTCAGGGAGGGAAAGACAGATGGAGGGAAAGAGAGAGAAAGACAGAGACAGAAGGAGAGAGAGGGAGTGTCAGGGAGGAAAGACAGATGGAGGGGTAGAGAGAGAGAGACAGAGATAGAAGGAGAGAGAGGGAGTGTCAGGGAGGGAAAGACAGATGGAGGGTCAGAGAGTGAGAAACAGAGATAGAAGGAGAGAAAGGGAGTGTCAGGGAGAGAAAGACAGATGGAGAGACAGAGAGAGAGAGACAGAGAAAAAAGGAGAGCGAGGGAGAGACAGAGAGGGAAAGACAGTGGAGAGGCAGGGAGAGAGACAGAGATAGGAGAGCGAGGGAGTGTCAGGGAGGGAAAGACAGATGGAGGGACAGAGTGAGAGACAGAGAGAGAAGGAGAGAGAGGGAGTGACAGGGAGGGAAAGACAGATGGAGGGACAGAGTGAGAGACAAAGAGAGAAGGAGAGAGATGGAGTGACAGGGTGGGAAGGACTGATGGAGGGATAGAGAGAGAGACAGAGAAAGAAGGGGAGAGAGGAAGAGGCAGAGAGGGAAAGGCAGTTGGAGAGACAGAGAGAGAGGCAGAGAGCCAAGGAGAGAGTGGGAGTGACTGGGAGGGAAGACAGATGGAGAGACAGAGAGAGAGGGGCAGAGATGGAAGGAGAGAGAGGGAGTGACAGGGAGGGAAAGACAGATGGAGAGACAGAGAGAGAGAGTCAGAGATAGAAGGAGAGAGATGGAGACTGGGAGGGAAAGACAGATGGAAAGACAGAGAAAGAGAGACAGTGAAAGAAGGAGAGAGAGGGAGTGTCAGGGAGGAAAGACAGATGGAGAGTCAGAGATAGAGGGGCAGAGATGGAAGGAGAGAGAGGGAGTGTCAGGGAGGGAAAGACAGATGGAGGGACAGAGAGAGAGAGACAGTGAAAGAAGGAGAGAGAGGGAGTGTCAGGGAGGAAAGACAGATGGAGAGACAGAGAGAGAGGGGCAGAGATCAAAGGATAGAGAGGGAGTGTCAGGGGGGAAAGACAGATGGAGGCACAGAGAGAGAGAGAGAGAGAGATAGAAGGAGAGAGAGGGAGTGTCAGGGAGGGAAAGACAGATGGAGGGATAGAGAGAGAAAGACAGAGACCGAAGGAGAGAGAGGGAGTGTCAGGGAGGAAAGACAGATGGAGAGACAGAGAGAGAGGGCCGAGATAGAAGGAGAGAGAGGGAGTATCAGGGAGGAAAGACAGATGGAGGGGTAGAGAGAGAGAGACAGAGATAGAAGGAGAGAGAGGGACTGTCAGGGAGGAAAGACAGATGGAGGCTCAGAGAGAGAGAGAGACAGAGATAGAAGGAGAGAGAGGGAGTGTCAGGGAGGGAAAGACAGATGGAGGGATAGAGAGAGAAAGACAGAGACAGAAGGAGAGAGAGGGAGTGTCAGGGAGGAAAGACAGATGGAGGGGTAGAGAGAGAGAGACAGAGAAAGAAGGAGAGAGAGGGAGTGTCAGGGAGGGAAAGACAGATGGAGGGGTAGAGAGAGAAAGAGAGACAGCGATAGAAGGAGAGAGAGGGAGTGACTGGGAGGGAAAGACAGATGGAGAGACAGAGAGAGAGAGAGACAGAGATAGAAGGAAAGAGAGGGAGTGACAGAGAGGGAAAGACAGATGGAGGGACAGAGAGAGAGAGGCAGAGATGGAAGGAGAGAGAGGGAGTGACTGGGAGCGAAAGACAGATGGAGAGACAGAGAGAGAAGGAGAGAGATGGATTGACAAGGAGGGAAAGATAGATGGAAAGACAGAGAGAGGGAGAGACAGAGAAAGATGGAGAGAGTGGGAGAGACAGAGTGGGAAAGGCAGATGGAGGGACAGAGTGAGAGACAGAGAGAGAGGCAGAGAGTGGGAGAGACAGAGAGGTAAAGACAGATGGAGGGACGTAGAGAGAGACAGAGAGAGATGGAGAGAGTGGGTGAGACAGAGAGGGAAAGGCAGATGGAGGGACAGAGAGAGAGACAGAGAGAGAAGGAGAGAGTGGGAGAGACACAGAGGGAAAGACAGAAGGAGAGACAGAGAGAGAGACAGTAATAGGAGAGAGAGGCAGTGACAGAGAGGGAAAGACAGATGGAGGGACAGAGAGAGAGAGAAAGATAGGAGAGAGAGGGAGACACAGAGAGTGAAAGATAGATGGAGGGACAGAGAGAGAGACAGAGAGAGAGGCAGAGAGTGGGAGAGACAGAGAGGGAAAGACAGATGGAGGGACGGAGAGAGAGACAGAGAGAGATGAAGAGAGTGGGAGAGACAGAGAGGGAAAGGCAGATGGAGGGACAGAGAGACAGAGAGAGAGAAGGAGAGAGTGGGAGAGACAGAGAGGGAATGATAGATGGAGAGACAGAGAGAGAGAGACAGTGATAGAAGGAGAGAGAGGCAGTGACAGAGAGGGAAAGACAGATGGAGGGACAGTGAGAGAGAGAGAGGCAGAGATGGAAGGAGAGAGAAGGACAAACAGACAGGGAAAGACAGATGGAGGGACAGAGAGAGAGACAGAGAGAGGGAGAGACAGAGAGAGAGGCAGAGATAGAAGGGGAGTGAGGGAGTGACAGGGAGGGAAAGACAGATGGAGAGACAGACAGAGAGAGACAGAGAGAGAGAGACAGAGATAGAAGGAGAGAGAGGGAGTGACAGGGAGGGAAAGACAGATGGAAAGACAGAGAGAGAGAGACAGAGAGAGAAGGAGAGCGACGGTGTGACAGGGAGGGAAGGACAGATGGAGAGACAGAGAGAGAGAGAGCGTCAGATTGAGAAGGAGAGACAGGGAGTGACTGGGAGGGAAAGATAGATGGAGGTACAGAGAGAGAGAGAGATAGAGATAGAAGGAGTGACAGGGCGTGACAAGGAGGGAAAGACAGATGAAGGGACAGAGAGGGAGAGACAGAAATAGAAGGAGAGTGAGGGAGTGACAGGGAGGGAAAGACAGATGGAGGGACAGAGAGAGAGAGACAGAGATAGAAGGAGAGAGAGGTCGAGACAGAGGGGGAAAGACAGATGGAGGCACAGAGAGAGGGAGAGACAGAGATAGAAGGAGAGACTGGGAGAGACAGGGAGGGAAAGACCGATGGAGGGACAGAGAGAGAGAGAGAGGGAGAGATGTTAGGAGAGAGAGGGATTGACAGGGAGGGAAAGACAGATGGAGGGACAGAGAGAGAGAGAAAGATAGGAGAGAGTGGGAGAGACAAAGAGGGAAAGGCAGATGGAGGGACAGAGAGAGAGACAGAGAGAGAAGGAGAGAGTGGGAGAGACAGAGAAGGAATGACAGATGTAGAGACAGAGAGAGAGAGACAGAGATCTCTCGCGATGTTTCTGTCTCCATACCTACCTCTTAAATGTTTGTGCACACAGCAGTGAAGGATTACATTAAATTATTTTCTCTTACATTCTCCCTTTCAATCGACCCCGCAATCTCTCTCTCTCCAACCTTGTCCCTCCCCACAACACTCTCTCTGTCTGCATATCTAACCCTCTCTCCCCCGTCTCGCTCCTCGTGTCAGAGATAGCAGGAGGGAGAGACAGAGAGAGGAAGACAGAAGGAGAATGTTGAAGGAACTATACTCTATTCCTAAGCTGTGCTGAACCTGCTCTGGGAGTGTTTGATGGGCTACATTAATCGGCCGTGTACAGTCCTGTATCATGCTGTGAAGAAACACAGCTTGTTCAGTGTACAACGGGTCAAAGGGAACGATTCACTCCTGTCTGCTACTGGGAAGAGAGACTGACCTGAACATCAAGGCAGCGTTTGACCGAGTGTGACATCGAGGAGCCCGAGTAAAACTGAAGTCAGTGGGAATCCGCTGGTTGGACTCATACCGAGCACAAAGGAAGATGGTTGTGGTTGTTGGAGGTCAATCATCTCAGTCCCAGGACATCACTGCAGGAGTTCCTCAGGGAAATGTCCGAGGCTCAACCATCTTCAGCTGAGATCACAGGAGAGAATGCTGGAAATACTGAGCAGGTCAAGCAGCATCTGTGGGGAGAGAAACAGAGTTAGTGATTCAGCTCGATGCTTTCCAGATTTCCAGCACCCACAGTATTTTGCCTCAGATAATAAAGCAATCCACAGCCACATGCACCGAGACCCAGACAACATTCAGGCTTGGGCCGACCAGTGGGAAGTAACATTCACGTCACACAAGTGCCAAGCAATGACCATCTGCAACATGAGAGAATCCAACCACCTCCCCTTGGCATTCAAAGCATTATCCCATCGCTGAATCCCCCAGAATCAACATCCTGGGGAAACAAGAACAAGAACAAAGAACAAAGATAATTACAGCACAGGAACAGGCCCTTCGGCCCTCCAAGCCTGCGCCGATCCAGATCCTCTCTCTAAACATGTCGCCTATTTTCTAAGGTTCTGTATCTCTTTTCTTCCTGCCCATTCATGTATCTGTCTAGATACATCTTAAAAGAATCCATCGTGCCCGCATCTACCACCTCCGCTGGCAATGCGTTCCAGGTGCCCACCACCCTCTGCGTAAAGAACTTTCCATGCATATCCCCCCTAAACTTTTCCCCTTTCACTTTGAACTCGTGTCCTCTAGTAATTGAAACCCCCACTCTGGGAAAAAGCCTCTTGCTATCCACCCTGTCTATACCTCTCATGATTTTGTACACCTCAATCAGGTCCCCCCTCAACCTCCGTCTTTCTAATGAAAATAATCCTAATCTGCTCAACCTCTCTTCATAGCTAGCGCCCTCCATACCAGGCAACATCCTTGTGAACCTCCTCTGCACCCTCTCCAAAGCATCCACATCCTTTTGATAATGTGGCGACCAGAACTGTACGCAGTATTCCAAATGTGGCCGAACCAAAGTCCTATTCAACTGTAACATGACCTGCCAACTCTTGTACTCAATACCCCGTCCGATGAAGGAAAGCATGCCGTATGCCTTCTTGACCACTCTATTTACCTGCGTTGCCACCTTCAGGGAACAGTGGACCTGAACACCCAAATCTCTCTGGACATCAATTTTCCCCAGGACTTTTCCATTTACTGTATAGTTCACTCTTGAATTGGATCTTCCAAAATGCATCACCTCGCATTTGCCCTGATTGAACTCCATCTGCCATTTCTCTGCCCAACTCTCCAATCTATCTATATTCTGCTGTATTCTCTGACAGTCCCCTTCACTATCTGCTACTCCACCAATCTTAGCGTCGTCTGCAAATTTGCTAATCAGTCCACCTATACTTTCCTCCAAATCATTAATGTATATCACAAACAACAGTGGTCCCAGCACGGATCCCTGTGGAACACCACTGGTCACACGTCTCCATTTTGAGAAACTCCCTTCTACTGCTACTCTCTGTCTCCTGTTGCCCAGCCAGTTCTTTATCCATCGAGCTAGTACACCTTGGACCCCAAGCGCCTTCACTTTCTCCATCAGCCTGCCATGGGGAACCTTATCAAACGCCTTACTGAAGTCCATGTATATGACATCGACAGCCCTTCCCTCATCAATCAACGTTGTCACTTCCTCAAAGAATTCTATTAAGTTGGTAAGACATGACCTTCCCTGCACAAAACCATGTTGCCTATCACTGATGAGCCCATTTTCTTCCAAATGGGAATAGATCCTATCCCTCAGTATCTTCTCCAGCAGCTTCCCTACCACTGACGTCAGGCTCACCGGTCTATAATTACCTGGATTATCCCTGCTACCCTTCTTAAACAAGGGGACAACATTAGCAATTCTCCAGTCCTCCGGGACCTCACCCGTGTTTAAGGATGCTGCAAAGATATCTGTTAAGGCCCCAGCTATTTCCTCTCTCGCTTCCCTCAGTAACCTGGGATAGATCCCATCCGGACCTGGGGACTTGTCCACCTTAATGCCCTTTAGAATACCCAACACTTCCTCCCTCCTTATGCCGACTTGACCTAGAGTAATCAAACATCTGTTCCTAACCTCAACATCCGTCATGTCCCTCTCCTCGGTGAATACCGATGCAAAGTACTCGTTTAGAATCTCACCCATTTTCTCTGAGTCCAAGCATAACATTCCTCCTTTGTCCTTTAGTGGGCCAATCCTTTCTCTAGTTACCCTCTTTCTCCTTATATATGAATAAAAGGCTTTGGGATTTTCCTTAACCCTGTTTGCTAAAAATATTTCATGACCCCTTTTAGCCCTCTTCATTCCTCGTTTCAGATTGGTCCCAGGCAACATCCTTGCGAACCTCCTCTGCACCCTCTCCAAAGCATCCACATCCTTTTGATAATGTGGCGACCAGAACTGTACGCAGTATTCCAAATGTGGCCGAACCAAAGTCCTATACAACTGTAACATGACCTGCCAACTCTTGTACTCAATGCCCCGTCCGATGAAGGAAAGCATGCCGTATGCCTTCTTGACCACTCTATTTACCTGCGTTGCCACCTTCAGGGAACAGTGGACCTGAACACCCAAATCTCTCTGGACATCAATTTTCCCCAGGACTTTTCCATTTACTGTATAGTTCACTCTTGAATTGGATCTTCCAAAATGCATCACCTCGCATTTGCCCTGATTGAACTCCATCTGCCATTTCTCTGCCCAACTCTCCAATCTATCTATATTCTGCTGTATTCTCTGACAGTCCCCTTCACTATCTGCTACTCCACCAATCTTAGCGTCGTCTGCAAATTTGCTAATCAGTCCACCTATACTTTCCTCCAAATCATTTATGTATATCACAAACAGTGGTCCCAGCACGGATCCCTGTGGAACACCACTGGTCACACGTCTCCATTTTGAGAAACTCCCTTCTACTGCTACTCTCTGTCTCCTGTTGCCCAGCCAGTTCTTCATCCATCTAGCTAGTACACCTTGGACCCCAAGCGCCTTCACTTTCTCCATCAGCCTGCCATGGGGAACCTTATCAAACGCCTTACTGAAGTCCATGTATATGACATCGACAGCCCTTCCCTCATCAATCAACTTTGTCACTTCCTCAAAGAATTCTATTAAGTTGGTAAGACATGACCTTCCCTGCACAAAACCATGTTGCCTATCACTGATGAGCCCATTTTCTTCCAAATGGGAATAGATCCTATCCCTCAGTATCTTCTCCAGCAGCTTCCCTACCACTGACGTCAGGCTCACCGGTCTATAATTACCTGGATTATCCCTGCTACCCTTCTTAAACAAGGGGACAACATTAGCAATTCTCCAGTCCTCCGGGACCTCACCCGTGTTTAAGGATGCTGCAAAGATATCTGTTAAGGCCCCAGCTATTTCCTCTCTCGCTTCCCTCAGTAACCTGGGATAGATCCCATCCGGACCTGGGGACTTGTCCACCTTAATGCCCTTTAGAATACCCAACACTTCCTCCCTCCTTATGCCGACTTGACCTAGAGTAATCAAACATCTGTTCCTAACCTCAACATCCGTCATGTCCCTCTCCTCGGTGAATACCGATGCAAAGTACTCGTTTAGAATCTCACCCATTTTCTCTGAGTCCAAGCATAACATTCCTCCTTTGTCCTTTAGTGGGCCAATCCTTTCTCTAGTTACCCTCTTTCTCCTTATATATGAATAAAAGGCTTTGGGATTTTCCTTAACCCTGTTTGCTAAAGATATTTCATGACCCCTTTTAGCCCTCTTCATTCCTCGTTTCAGATTGGTCCTACATTCCCGATATTCTTTCAAAGCTTCGTCTTTCATCAGCCGCCTAGACCTTATGTATGCTTCCTTTTTCCTCTTAGCTAGTCTCACAATTTCACCTGCCATCCATGGTTCCCTAATCTTGCCATTTCTATCCCTCATTTTCACAGGAACATGTCTCTCCTGCACGCTAATCAACCTCTCTTTAAAAGCCTCCCACATATCACATGTGGATTTACCTTCAAACAGCTGCTCCCAATCTACATTTCCCAGCTCCTGCCGAATTTTGGTATAGTTGGCCTTCCCCCAATTTAGCACTCTTCCTTTAGGACCACTCTCGTCTTTGTCCATGAGTATTTTAAAGCTTACGGAATTGTGATCACTATTCCCAAAGTAGTCCCCTACTGAAACTTCAACAACCTGGCCGGGCTCATTCCCCAACACCAGGTCCAGTATGGCCCCTTCCCGAGTTGGACTATTTACATACTGCTCTAGAAAACCCTCCTGGATGCTCCTTACAAATTATGCTCCATCTGGACCTCTAACACTAAGCGAATCCCAGTCAATGTTGGGAAAATTAAAATCTCCTATCACCACCACCCTGTTGCTCCTACATCTTTCCATAATCTGTTTACATATTTGTACCTCTATCTCACGCTCGCTGTTGGGAGGCCTGTAGTACAGCCCCAACATTGTTACCGCACCCTTCCTATTTCTGAGTTCTGTCCATATTGCCTCACTGCTCGAGTCCTCCATAGTGCCCTCCTTCAGCACAGCTGTGATATCCTCTTTGACCAGTAATGCAACTCCTCCACCCCTTTTACCTCCCTCTCTATCCCGCCTGAAGCATCGATATCCTGGGATATTTAGTTGCCAATCATGCCCTTCCCTCAACCAAGTCTCAGTAATAGCAATAACATCATACTCCCAGGTACCAATCCAAGCCCTAAGTTCATCTGCCTTACCAACTACACTTCTTGCATTAAAACAAATGCACCTCAGACCACCAGTCCCTTTATATTCATCATCTGCTCCCTGCCTGCTCTTCCCCTTAGTCACACTGACTTAATTATCTAGTTCCTTACAGGCTTTTGTTACTACCTCCTTACAGTCAACTGACCTCAATTGGTTCCCATCCCCCTGCCACATTAGTTTAAACCCTCCCCAACAGCGTTAGCAAAAGCACCTCCAAGGACATTGGTTCCAGTCCGGCCCAGGTGTAGACCGTCCAATTTGTAATAGTCCCACCTCCCCCAGAACCGGTCCCAATGTCCCAAAAATCTGAACCCCTCCTTCCTGCACCATCTCTCAAGCCACGCATTCATCCTGACTATTCTTTCATTTTTACTCTGACTATCACGTGGCACTGGTAGCAATCCTGAGATTACTCCCTTTGAGGTCCTACTTTTTAACTTGGCTCCTAACTCCCTAAACTCTGCTTGTAGGACCTCATCCCGTTTTTTACCTATATCATTAGTGCCTATGTGCACAATGACAACTGGCTGTTCACCCTCCCCCTTTAGAATGTTCTGCAGCCGATCTGAGACGTCCCTGACCCGTGCACCTAGGAGGCAACATACCATTCGGGAGCCTCGTTTTCGACCACAGAACCGCCTATCTACTCACCTTACAATCGAATCCCCTACGACTATAGCCCTTCCACTCTTTTTCCCGCCCTTCTGAACAGCAGAGCCAGCCACGGTGCCATGGACCTGGCTACTGCTGCCTTCCCCTGGTGAGCCATCTCCCTCAACAGTATCCAAAACGGTATACTTGTTTTGGAGGGAGATGACCGCAGGGGACTCCTGCGCTGCCTTCCTGCTCTTTCTCTGCCTTTTGGTCACCCATTCCCTTTCTCCCTCAGCAATCCTAATCTGCGGTATGACCAATTCACTAAACGTGCTATCCACTACCTCCTCAGCATCGCGCATGCTCCAAAGTGAGTCCATCCGCAGCTCGAGAGCCGTCATGCGGTCTAACAAGAGCTGCAGCTGGACACACTTCCTGCACGTGAAGGAGCCAGGGTCATCAGCCATGTCCCTGAGCTCCCACATTGAGCAAGAGGAGCATGATACGGGTCTGAGATCTCCTGCCATTTTTAATCTTAAGTTTAAACTTAGTTAAATGAAAAAGGAACGAAAAGTTTTTACCAATCACAATAAAACCAGAGAAATCGAAAAAGCCTTACCTTATAAACACCCCACCGAGTCCTTTTTTTTGGTTAGAGGAGGAGGGCGGGTGGGAGACACTACAAGTGTGGTGTCTCGGGTTCAGAAACCGCCCAAATATATAGTGTTTTACTTACCCAGCAGCTCCCTGGCCTCCGCCGAAAAACAAAAGGAAATTAAATTTACTTTCAAACTGACTTTTCCAGCTGCTCACTCGCTCACACGTTGACATCAAACTTAACTGAACGAAACACATCAATAGTTTCTTCACCCAGTGGCTGGTGGGTGTCTGGAACTCACTGCCTGAAAGGATTAGTATAAAATGGGTGGTTGATGGTTGGCACAGACTGGGCAGGCCGAAGGGCCTGTATAAGTGCTGTATCTCTCTATGACTCTACAGGATGGTAGAGGCAGAAACCCTCATCACATTTAAAACAATCTCTTGGATATTCACTTCTCTGTATTTAAAATGGGGAAGGAATCACTCTCCTCGTCTGCACTGCCCCATCAAACACTCTCAGGGAAGGTACAGCACGGATTAGATACAGAGTAAAGCTCCGTTTAAACTGTCCCTGGATTGTCGGATTAACCAGGGGTCACTCACTGTGCCCGGCTCAGCCTCAAGACTCACCTGCCTCAGTCACTGAGACTCTCCTGTATCACTTGCCTTAATGCAAGTGGATGCCGGGTTTGGGAGCAGGACAGGCACACGGGATTAGGACGACTACTCATGTGGAGGATAAGCATCAGTAATCCCTCAAAGAATCAGAACAGACCAGCGAGACTCAGAAAAGGAAACTTGTGTTGAATTTGTGAGTCTTGCATTGTGGAATGCTTTAGCATTTGGTGAGAATGTTGAGCCAGTGACATTTTGCCCCAGTGGGATGAATAGATACTATACGACTTCATTACAACAGTAAGGTACCGTGTGTACTGTAAATATGGACTGAAATAACAATGTAACTGATCAATTTTCAGCTGAAAATTGTATGCTACGGCATTTCAAGTGCTCATCCAAATACTTCTTAAATGTTGTGAGGGTTCCTGCCTCTACCAGCCCTTCAGGCAGAGCGCTCCAGATTCCAACCACCCTCTGGGTAATAAATCTTTTCCTCAACTCCCCTCTAAACCTCCTGCCCCTTACCTTCAATCTATGCCCCCTGGTTATTGACCCCTCCGCTAAGGGAAAATGTTTCTTCCTATCTAACCTATCAATGCCCCTCATAATTTTGTATACCTCAATCAGGTCCCCCCTCAGCCTTCTCTGCTCTAAGGAAAACAAATTCAGCCTTTTCAGTCTCTCTTCATAGCTGAAATGCTCCAGCCCAGGCAACATCCTGGTCAATCTCCTCTGCATCCTCTCCAGTGCAATCACATCCTTCCGATAGTGTGGTGCCCAGAACTGGACACAGTACTCCAGCTGTGGCCTAACCAGTGTTTTATATAGCTCCATCATAACCTCCCGGCTCTTATATTCTATGCCTCAACTAATAAAGGCACGTATCCCATATACCTTCCTAACCACCTTGTCTACCTGCGCTGCAGCCTTCAGTGATCTATGGACAAGTACACCAAGATCCCTCTGACACTCGGTACTTCCTATGATCCTACCATTCATTGGATATTCCCTAGCCTTGTTAGTCCTTCCAAAATTCTATGTAACCTAACCTATGTATAATCTTTAATCTTGCAGTGCATGTGTAATGTTTAATTTCTGAAAGCCAGACAGAGTAAAGCTTAACGTACTCCAAAAAACTCCAGACTTTTGGCATTTATTAACTTATCGGGTCAAATCTGTCGTTAGGTTGGACTAGACTTGTGAATAAATCTTTTTAAGTTGTTTTTCCGACAGTACGAGTGTAAATTGATTTGCAGCATCCCATCATATATCTTTTGCTGTCTACATCACTGTGATCATGTCTGAATACAGACATAAAGTAGCCACAAATTTTGCTATTTATTGCGGGGCAGACAGGTGAAGTGTTTATTTTGTCTGTGATTTAACTCGACCCCCAATGATAACCAACATGGTGGGAGAGAGTGACAGACAGAGAGAGAGGAACAGAGGTAGAGTATCAGAGAGATAGGGAGAGATAGAAATGGAGAGAGAACAGAGAGATAGTGAGGGATAGAGACAGAAGCAGAGAGATAGAAAGTGCCAGGAGACCCTGAGACACTTTAGAAGCAGGGGGACGGGGAGACAGGCTGTGTGGGGACCCTGGGGTAACGTTATCGATAGACAGGGTAGATGCAGGTAAGATGTTTCTCCTGGTTGAGGAGTCGAGAACCAGGGGACACAATTACAAAATCAGGGGGAAGCCACTTGGGACAGAGATGAGGAGAAATGTCATTACTCAGAGGGTTGTGAATCTTAGGAATTCTCTATCCCAGAGGGCTGTGGAAGCTCAGTCATTGAGTATGTTGAAAGCAGAGATTGACAGATTGCTGAATACCAATGACATAAAGGGTATGAGGATAGTCTGGGAAAAACACATTGAAGTGGATGATCAGTCATGATAGTATTGAATGGCGGAGCAGGCTCGATGGGCTGAATGGCCTACTCCTGTTCCTATATTCCAAAGCTGCCGAAATAGTTTCTCTCAAACTACCCCATCAGTTCCCCTTAATATCGCAACAACTTTGATCAAATCACCATGATCCTCCTAAATTCCAGGGAATAAATCCCCAGTTTGTGTAATATCACCTTGTAATTTAACCCTTGGAGTCCAGTTATCATTCTGGTAAATCTACACTGCACTCAAATGGACATGGACCCCTCAAGTCTATGTGAACCTCCAGTGTTTCTATCTTTTCACCATTTATAAAGTACTCTGTTCTGGTCTTTTTAACTGACATTGAAATCTATCTGCCACAGTTTTAACCATTCACTTCAGATATCTCTTTGCATTGTTCTGCTTCCAGCTACACTGCTTACAATGCTGCCTATTTTTGTGTCATTGGTAAACTTGGGTATGTTGCATTCTACCACATCATCTTAAATCGTTAATAAATACAGCAAAACTGAGACACACACATGGGCTTTGCACTAGTAGACAGGAGTGAACCATTCCATCCTAGAGGTTTTTTAATTCCAGATTTATGTTTATTTTTAGAAAAAACAAAATTCAAATACACAACAGCCCAGCGTGGGATTTGAACTCCTACTTTTTCAATCATCAGCTCAGGCCTTCAAATTAAAACCCATAAAAAGAGATTCATTTTCCTACTGCTGCTGTGTGACTGACTGAGGTTTTGTATATTGTTCCCTTCGCCTCTTCTTCCATGTGTTTGAAGTCTTTGAAGTTTGTCAGACATTGGTAAACTACTTCATGTGGTGTTCTGTAAATACCTTCAATTCTGTGTATCTGCAAGGGACACAATTCAAATTCTCAACTTATTACATCAACCAAAACCTGCAGGTCCATTCAAACAACTTTATTTCCTGTCTCTGCAAAGATAGCTCACACTTCCACAATGCAGGAATGTCTGAATGCAAACAGCTTTTGACACATTTCCCAACACGTTTGCCAACACTTTTCAGGATGAATTTAAATTCAGCACTCAGATTGCCATCCCCAAATTGAGCTTTTGGGTAGAACAGGTAACATTGAAGAAATCCCTGATTTATCTGTCCTGTCACCCAGTCTAACATTGTACCATTTCGTTTATCGCACTCAGTCTTCCTTCCAAAATGCATCACTTCACATTTCTCAGCATTGAAGTTAACCTGCCCTGTGTCTGTCCAATGACAGGTTGGATAGTAAGCTGTCAAGAGGACATAAAGTGTCTGCAAAGAGATTTCCAGAGGTGAAGTGAGTGAGCAAAAAATTGGCAGATGGAGTGTAATGTGGGAAAATGTGAGCTTGTCCACTTTAGCAGGAAGAATAAAAATCAGTATATTATTGAAAAGGAGAGAGACTGCAGAACTGTACGGTACAGAGGGATCTGGGTGTCCTGGTACATGAATCACAAAATGTTACCGTGTAGCTACAGCGAGTGATTAGGAAGGCAAATGGAATGTTGTTGTTTATTGCAAGGTGAATAGAATATCAAAGTAGGGAAGTGTTGCTACAGCTGTACAGGGCATAAGTTAAGACGACGTCTGCAGGATTGTGGACACTTTTGGTCTCCTTACTGAAGAAATTCTATAATTGCATTCGAAGTAGTTCAGAGAAGGTTCACTGGGCTGATTCCTGGGATGAAGGGGTTATCTTATGAGGAAAGGTTGAACAGATTGGGTCTATACCTACTGGAGTTTAGAAGAATGAGAAGTGATCTGAGTGAAACAACTCAGGTCCCGAGGGGACTGGACAGGGTGGATGCTGAGAGGATGTTTCCACTTGTTGGGGAGACTAGAACTAGGGGACAAAGTTTAAAAATTAGGGACATCCCATTTAAAACTGAGATGAGGAGAAATGTGTTTCTCTCAGAGGGGGGTCAGTCTGTGTAATTCTCTTTCCCAGAGAGCAGTGGAGGCTGGATCATTTAATATATTCAAGGCTGAGTTCGATAGATTTTTGATCAATTACGGAGTCAAGGGTTATGGGACACAGACAGGAAAGTGGAGTTGAGCTCACAATCAGATCAGCCATTGAATGGCAGAGCAGGCTCAAGGGGCAGAATGGCCTACTCCTGCTCCTAATTCATTTGTTCTTGTGTGTTCCATTTCACCAGAAATACTCTCTCCTCCTGAAGTCTGCGACTAGTCCCTTCCCTGTTTATTACATTGCAGATGTCACAAACATTGAAGTTATGCCCTGTAAACACAAGTCCAAGT
This sequence comes from Heterodontus francisci, assembly GCF_036365525.1. Classification (NCBI taxonomy): domain Eukaryota; kingdom Metazoa; phylum Chordata; class Chondrichthyes; order Heterodontiformes; family Heterodontidae; genus Heterodontus; species Heterodontus francisci. Next base: position 739,980 of record NW_027141098.1, read on the forward strand.
CATTGGTATATATCTAAAAGATCAGTGATCCTAATATAAACCTCCACTGTATACCTCCTTCCAGTCTGAAACAACCATTGTCCACTCTCTCAGCCAATGTCGTATCCACTCAGCCACAGCCCCTTTCATCCCTGGAGCACCAATATTGCTAACTGGTCAATTAGGAGGCACCATTCAGTCCTCCCCATGAGGACCCTGATCCCAGACCTCTCTGTTTCCACTCTCCCAAAAACATTCCCCAGACCAGTACAGCATGGATTAGATACAGAGTAATGCTCCTTCTACATTGTCCCATCCAACAGTCCCAGGACAGGAACATCATGGGGTGGTTACAGAGTGAATCTCACTCTACACTGTCCGAAACAGACAGAGAGAGAGAGATAATGAGAGAAATAGAGAGAGACACAGACAGACAGGGTGACTGAGAGTGAAAGAAGGATATTTAACATCAGACATAGGAAGATGAGGAGGCAATTTAACCTCTCGACCCTGTTCCTTCATTCAGTGAGATAATGGCTGATCTGTGATGTAACTTACACCATATATCCCACCTTTGCCCCTTATCTCTTAATACCTTTGGTTTACAAGAATCTATCAATCTAAGGTTTAAAAATTAACCAATAAGGCAGCATGAAATTTCCACAAACAATATCATGAGGGTGTGATGGTTCCCACAGTGGAATAGTTGGCTGAATATTTAAAATACAGACAGAGAGAGAGACAGAGATAGGAGAGAGAGGGAGAGACAGATGGAGGAACAGAGAGACAGAGATGGAAGGAGAGAGAGGGAGTGACAGGGAGGGAAAGACAGACGGAGAGACAGAGAGAGACAGGGGAAGATGGGAGCAGAGAGAGGGAGTGTCAGGGAGGTACAGACAGATGGAGGGACAGAGAGAGAGACAGGGAGAGAGATGGAGTGACAGGGAGGGAAGGACAGATGGAGGGATAGAGAGAGAGAGAGAGACAGAGATAGAAGGAGAGAGAGGGAGAGACAGAGAGGGAAAGCCAGATGGAGAGACAGAGAGAGAGAGAGGCAGAGATGGAAGGAGAGACAGTGAGAGACAGAGAGGTAAAGACAGATGGAGGGACAATGTGAGAGACAGAGAGAGAAGGAGACAGATGGAGTGACAGGGAGGTTAGGACAGATGGAGCGATAGAGAGAAAGAGACAGAGATAGAAGGAAAGAGAGGGAGTGACAGGGCAGGGAAAGACAGATGGTGGGACAGAGAGAGAGACAGAGAGAGAGGCAGAGATGGAGATAGAAGGAGAGAGAGGGATTGACAGGGGGTGGGGAAGATCGATGGAGGGACAGAGAGAGAGACAGAGAGAGAGAGAGAGAGGCAGAGATGGAAGGAGAGAGAGGGACAAACAGACAGGGAAAGACAGATGGAGGGACGGAGAGAGAGACAGAGAGACAGAGAGAGAGGCAGAGATTGAAGGGGAGAGAGGGAGTGACAGGGAGGGAAAGACAGATGGAGAGACAGAGAGAGAGAGACAGAGAGAGTGACAGAGATAGAAGGAGAGAGAGGGAGTGTCTGGGAGGGAAAGACAGATGGAGGGACAGAGAGAGAGAGAGACAGAGAGAGAAGGAGAGAGACGGTGTGACAGGGAGGGAAGGACAGATGGAGAGACAGAGAGAGAGAGACAGAGAGAGAAGGAGAGAGACGGTGAGACAGGGAGGGAAGGACAGATGGAGAGATAGAGAGAGAGAGCGTCAGATTGAGAAGGAGAGACAGGGAGTGAGAAGGAGGGAAAGACAGATGGAGGGACAGCGTGGGAGAGACTGAGATAGAAGGAGAGAGACGGTGTGACAGGGAGGGAAGGACAGATGGAGAGACAGAGAGAGAGAGACAGAGAGAGAAGGAGAGAGACGGTGAGACAGGGAGGGAAGGACAGATGGAGAGATAGAGAGAGAGAGCGTCAGATTGAGAAGGAGAGACAGGGAGTGAGAAGGAGGGAAAGACAGATGGAGGGACAGCGAGGGAGAGACTGAGATAGAAGGAGAGAGACGGTGTGACAAGGAGGGAAGGACAGACGGAGAGACAGAGAGAGAGAGCGTCAGATTGAGAAGGAGAGAGAGGGAGAGACAGAGGGGGAAAGACAGATGGAGGCACAGAGAGAGAGAGACAGATATGGAAGGAGAGACAGGGAGTGACAGGGAGGGAAGGACAGATGGAGAGACAGAGAGAGAGAGACAGAGAGAGAAGGAGAGAGACGGTGTGGCAGGGAGGGAAAGGCAGATGGAGGGACAGAGAGAGAGACAGAGAGAGTTGGAGAGAGTGGGAGAGACAGAGAGGGAAAGGCAGATGGAGAGACAGAGATAGAGACAGAGAGAGAAGGAGAGAGTGGGAGAGACAGAGAGGGAAAGACAGATGGAGGGACAGAGAGAGAGAGAGAGAGAGAGAGAGAGGCAGAGATAGAAGGGGAGAGAGGGAGTGACAGGGAGGGAAAGACAGATGGAGAGACAGAGAGAGAGAGACAGAGAAAGAGACAGAGATAGAAGGAGAGAGAGGGAGGGAAAGACAGATGGAGGGACACAGAGAGAGAGACAGAGAGAGAAGGAGAGAGACGGTGTGACAGGGAGGGAAGGACAGATGGAGAGACAGAGAGAGAGAGCGTCAGATTGAGAAGGAGAGACAGGGAGTGACAGGGAGGGAAAGACAGATGAAGGAACATAGAGGGAGAGACAGAGTTAGAAGGAGAGAGAGGGAGTGACAGGGAGGGAAAGACAGATGGAGGCACAGAGAGAGAGAGACAGAGATAGAAGGAGTGACAGGGAGTGACAAGGAGGGAAAGACAGATGGAGGGACAGAGAGAGAGAGAGACAGAGATAGAAGGAGAGAGAGGTAGAGACAGAGGGGGAAAGACAGATGGAGGGACAGAGAGAGAGAGACAGAGAGAGAAGGAGAGACAGGGAGTGACAGGGAGGGAAAGACAGATGGAGGGACAGAGAGAGAGAGAGAGGGAGAGACGTTAGGAGAGAGAGTGATTGACAGGGAAGGAAAGACAGATGGAGGGCCAGAGAGAGAGAGAAAGATAGGAGAGAGTGGGAGAGACAGAGAGGTTAAGGCAGATGGAGGGACAGAGAGAGAGACAGAGAGAGAAGGAGAGAGTGGGAGAGACAGAGAGGGAAAGACAGATGTAGAGACAGAGAGAGAGACAGTGATAGAAGGAGAGAGAGGCAGTGACAGAGAGGGAAAGACAGATGGAGAGACAGAGAGAGAGACAGAGATCTTTCCCGATGTTTCTGTCTCCATACCTATCTCTTAAATGTTGGTGCACACAGCAGTGAAGGATTACATCAAATTATTTTCTCTTACATTCTCCCTTTCAATCGACCCCGCAATCTCTCTCTCTCCAACCTTGTTCCCTCTCCACAACACTCTCTCTGTCTGCATATCTAACCCTCTCTCTCTCTGTCTCTCTCCTCGTGTCAGAGATAGCAGGAGGGAGAGACAGAGAGAGGAAGACAGAGAGAGAATGTTGAAGGAACTATACTCTATTCCTAAGCTGTGCTGAACCTGCTCTGGGAGTGTTTGATGGGCTACATTAATCGGCCGTGTACAGTCCTGTATCAGGCTGTGAAGAAGCACAGCTTGTTGAGTGGACAACGGGTCAAAGGGAACAATTCACTCCTGTCTGCTCCTGGGAAGAGAGACTGACCTTAACATCAAGGCAGCGTTTGACCGAGTGTGACATCGAGGAGCCCGAGGAAAACTGAAGTCAGTGGGAATCCGCTGGTTGGACTCATACCGAGCACAAAGGAAGATGGTTGTGGTTGTTGGAGGTCAATCATCTCAGTCCCAGGACATCACTGCAGGAGTTCCTCAGGGTAGTGTCCGAGGCTCAACCATCTTCAGCTGTGTTCCCAGGAGAGAATGCTGGAAATACTGAGCAGGTCAAGCAGCATCTGTGGAGAGAGAAACAGAGTTAGTGATTCAGCTCGATGCTTTCCAGATTTCCAGCATCCACAGTATTTTGCCTCAGATAATGAAGCAATCCAGAGCCACATGCACCGAGACCCGGACAACATTCAGGCTTGGGCAGTGGGAAGTAACATTCACGTCACACAAGTGCCAGGCAATGACCATCTGCAACAAGAGAGAATCGAACCACCTCCTCTTGGCATTCAAAGAATTATCCCATCGCTGAATCCCCCAGCGTCAACATCCTGGGGAAACATTGACATCAAATTTAACTGAACGAAACACATCAATAGTTTCTTCACCCAGTGGCTGGTGGGTGTCTGGAACTCACTGCCTGAAAGGATTAGTATAAAAAAGGTGGTTGATGGCTGGCACAGACTGGGCGGGCCGAAGGGCATGTGTAAGTGCTGTATCTCTCGATGACTCTAAAGGATGGTAGAGGCAGAAACCCTCATCACATTTAAAACAATCTCTTGGATATTCACTTCTCTATATTTAAAAGGGGTAAGGAATAACTCTCCTCGTCTGCACTGCCCCATCAAACACTCTCAGAGAAGGTACAGCACGGGTTAGATACAGAGTAAAGCTCCGTGTAAACTGTCCCTGGAGTGTCAGATTAACCCGGGTCACTCTCTGTCACCGGCTCAGCCTCAAGACTCACCTGCCTCAGTCACTGAGACGCTCCTGTATCACTTGCCTTAATGTAAGCGGATGCCGGGTTTGGGAGCGGGACAGGCACACGGGATTAGGACGACTGCTCATGTGGAGGATAAGCATCAGTAATCCCTCAGAGAATCAGAACAGACCAGCGAGACTCAGAAAAGGAAACTTGTGTTGAATTTGTGAGTCTTGCATTGTGGAATGCTTTAGTATTTGGTGAGAATGTTGAGCCAGTGACATTTTGCCCCAGTGGGATGAATAGATACTAGATGACTTTATTACAACAGTAAGGTACCGTGTGTACTGTAAATATGGACTGAAATAACAATGTAACTGATCAATTTTCAGCTGAATACTATGACTACAGTTATACCTGCTATCCTGTTATATATGTGCTGCGATACCTGCTATATGTGAGAATGTACATGCGACACGATGGGATGAAGTCAAAGTGGCCACTCTTTATATTTTCAGACCATGCCCCAAATTCATGACTCCGCAGCCAGTGGGAATATTTACTCTCAGTCCACCCTATCAGTTTCCCTTATTATTTTGTAAACCTTCATCAATTCACCCCATAACCTTGTAAATTCCAGGGATACACAGTAAAGCTCCAGCTGCACTGTCCCATTAAACATTCCCAAGCCAAGCACTATGTTGGGTTTGACACAGAGTAAATTTCCCTCTACACTGTCACATCATACACTCCGAGGGCAGAAACATCATGGGGTGGAGACAGAGTGAATCTCACTAGACACTGTCCGAAACAGAGAGAGAGAGAGAGAGAGAGAGAGAAAGAGAGAAACAGAGAGACATAGACTAACAGGGTGTCTGACAGAGAAATAAGGATATTTAACGGCGGATATTGGAAGAGGAGGATGCAATTTAACCCCATAACTCTGTTCCTGCATTCAATGAGTCAAGGCTGATCTGTGATGTAACTGACAGCATATATCCTGCCTTTGCCCCTTATCTCTTTAACCTTTGGTCAACAAGAATCTATCAATCACAGGTTTAAAAATTAACCAATAATCCAGCATGAAATTTCCACAAAAAATATCATGAGGGTGTGATGGCTCCCACAGTGGAATAGCTTGCTGGATGTTTAAAATGGAGGCTATTCCTTCTGGATCATCAAAAGTGTCCGCCTGGGCTCCAACTTTATCTCTATTTCTCACCCTCCCGATGTTTTCTTTCTCTCCATCCCTATCTCAAATAGGTTTGTGTGTACAGCAGTGAAGGATTAAATCAAATTAATATATCTTACATTATCCTCTTCATCCACCTCAACAACCTCTCTCTCTCCAAGTTTGTCCCTCTCTACAGCTGTCTCTATGCCTTCATATCTAACCCACCCTCCCTCTGTCGCTCTCCTAGTGTCAGTGATAGCAGGAGGGAGAGACAGAGATAGAAGAGAGAGGGAGTGACAGAAAGGGAAAGGCAGATGGAGGGACAGAGAGAGAGACAGAGAGAGAGGCAGAGAGAGAGGCAGAGAGAGAGATAGAAGGAGAGAGGGAGTGACTGGGGGGGTGGGGAGAGACAGCTGGAGGGACAGAGGGAGAGAGAGAGTGGCAGAGACAGAGACAGAAGGAGAGAGATGGATTGACAGGGAGGGAAGGATGGATGGAGGGATAGAGAGAGAGAGAGACAGGGACAGAAGGAGAGAGTGAGTGACAGAGAGGGAAATACAGATGGAGGGACAGAGAGAAAGACAGAGTGAGAGGCAGAGACAGAGATAGAAGGAGAGAGAGGGAGTGAGGGGTCGGTGAGGACAGATGGAGAGACAGAGAGAGAGAGAAGGAGAGATAGAGAGGGAAAGACAGATGGTGACACAGAGAGAGAGAGGCAGAGTTGGAAGGAGAGAGATGGAGTGACAGGGAGGTCGGACAGATGGAGGGATAGAGAGAGAGACAGAGAAAGAAGGCGAGAGAGGGAGTGACAGAGAGGGAAAGACAGATGGAGGACAGTGAGAGAGAGAGGCAGTGATACAGATAGAAGGAGAGAGAGGGTGTGTCAGGGAGGGAAAGAGTGATGGAGGGACAGAGAGTTAGAGAGACAGAGATAGAAGCAGAGAGAGGGAGTGAAAGGGAGGGAAAGACAGATGGAGAGACAGAGAGAGAGACAGAGATCTCTCCCGATGTTTCTGTCTCCATACCTATCTCTTAAATGTTTGTGCACACAGCAGTGATGGATTACATCAAATTAATTTCTCTTACATTCTCCCTTTCAATCGACCCCGCAATCTCTCTCTCTCCAACCTTGTCCCTCTCCACAGCACTCTCTGTCTCCATATCTAACCCTCTCTCCCTCTGTCTCTCTCCTCGTGTCAGAGATAGCAGGAGGGAGAGACAGAGAGAGGAAGACAGAGAGAGAATGTTGAAGGAACTATACTCTATTCCTAAGCTGTGCTGAAGCCGCTGTGGGAGTGTTTGTTGGGTTACATTAATTGGCCGTGCACAGTCCTGTATCAGGCTGTGAAGAAGCACAGCTTGTTCAGTGTACAACGGGTCAAAGGGGACGATTCACTCCTGTCTGCTCCTGGGAAGAGAGACTGACCTTAACATCAAGGCAGCGTTTGACCAAGTGTGACATCGAGGAGCCCGAGTAAAACTGAAGTCAGTTGGAATCCGCTGGTCGGACTCATACCGAGCACAAAGGAAGATGGTTGTGGTTGTTGGAAGTCAATCATCGTAGTCTCAGGACATCACTGCAGGAGTTCCTCAGGTTAGCGTCCTCGGCCCATCCATCTTCAGCTGCTTCCTCAATGACCTGCCCTCCATCGTAAGGTCAGAAGTAGGGATGTTCACTGTTGATTGCACAGTGTTCAGTTCCATTCACACCTCCTCAGATAATGAAATCCCAGCAGGAAGTGCTGGAAATACTGAGCAGGTCAGGCAGCATCTGTGCAGAGAGAAACAGAGTTAGTGATTCAGCTCGATGCTTTCCAGATTTCCAGCATCCACAATATTTTGCCTCAGATAATGAAGCAATCCATAGCCACATGCACCAAGACCCGGACAACATTCAGGTTTGGGCCAACCAGTGACAAGTAACATTCATGTCACACAAGTGCCAGACAATGACCATCTGCAACATGAGAGAATCCAACCACCTACCCTTGGCATTCAAAGCATTATCCCATCGCTGAATCACCCAGCGTCAACATCCTGAGGAAACATTGACATCAAGCTTAACTGAACGAAACACATCAATAGTTTCTTCACCATCTCTCTGGGACAGAGAGACACAGATAAAGAATGTGAGTAAGCCTTGACAGAACCTCAGTAAATTGTTCCAACCATTATTAATGATAGAAATCAAGGATTATATTAGAGCAAAGGAAGAGGCAGAGAATGTTAGCCCCTTTATAACTATATCCTTTAGTTTAGATCGCCTCTCCTCCTTCTTCCGACCTGTGGAGGTGGGAGATGTGGGCATGGTTCTTAATGAATTCTCTGTGTCCGTCTTTATAAAAGAGTGGGAACGATGCAGAGATTGTAGTTAAAGAGGAGGAGTGTGAAATATTGGATGGGATAAACAGAGTGAGGGGGGAAATATGAAGGTGTTTGGCAGCTTTGAAAGTGGATAAATGGTCAGGCCTGGATGCATTGGAATCAGTTCAGAGAAGGTTCACTAGGCTGATTCCTGGGATGAAGGGGTTATCTTTGAGGAATGGTGGAACAGGTTGGGCCTATACTCATTGGAGTTCAGAAGAATGAGAGGTGATCTTATTGAAACATACAAGATTCTGAGGGGACTTCACAGGGCGGATGCTGGGAGGATGTTCCCCTTGTGGGGAAGTCTAGATCTAGGGGGCAGGTACACTGTGGGGTTTGATACAGAGTAAAGCTGCCTCTGTATATGCCTCTCTTTCTCCTCCTCCATCCAGATGGAGAGAGTAACAGTGAGAAAGAACAGGGATAGATATGGAGAATAAGAGAGAGAGAGAAGGATTGCAATGGGGAGAGAGTACCAGAGAGAAAGAGGAAGAGATTGGGATGGAGAGTGTTGGTCAATGTTCCTGCAAATCTGCATGCAGCAGCCTCAAAGGTCCCACGCAGATCCTGTTCCACAATAAATAGCACACGTCTTCAAAGATTCTTCAAAGATTTCAAGGGACAGCTCACGTTAAAAAAACTGGGCACGCACAACATCTAAATTTTCACGGGAACATTGGAGCCAACTGCGGAATACATGTTTCTTACCAGCCTGTATAAGGAAGTGCAAACTCTGCAGATGCGGTGAAACCAAAAGCAGCTGACTTCAAATGGCAAACTGATGTATGTGGAGCTTTACAAAGGGTCAGAGAGAGGAGAGAGAAACAGACATAGACACACACACACACACACAGAAACACACACACAGAAACACACACAGACAGAAACACACACACACACAGACACAGAAACACACACATACAGAAACACACACTCACACAGAAACACACACACAGAAACACACACACACAGAAACACACACACACACACACAGAAACACACACAGAAACACACACACACTCACACAGACACAGAAACACACACACACAGAAACACACACACAGAAACACACACACAGAAACACACACACACAGAAACAAACACACAGAAACACTCAGACACACAGAAACACACACACACACAGAAACACACACACAGAAACACACACACACACAGAAACAAACACACAGAAACACACACACACACAGAAACACACACACACACACACACACACACAGAAACACACACACAGAAACACACACACACAGAAACAAACACACAGAAACACACACACACACACAGAAACACACACACACACACACAGAAACACACACACAGAAACACACACACACACAGAAACACACACACAGAAACACACACACAGAAACACACACACACACAGAGACAAACACACAGAAACACACACACACACAGAAACACAGAAACACACACAGAAACACACACACAGAAACACACACACACAGAAACAAACACACAGAAACACACACACACACAGAAACACACACACACACACAGAAACACACACACAGAAACACACACACACACACACACACAGAAACACACACACACACACACAGAAACACACACACAGAAACACACACACACACAGAAACACACACACACAGAAACACACACTCACACAGAAACACACACACAGAAACACACACACACAGAAACAAACACACAGAAACACACACAGACAGAAACACACACACACACACACAGACACAGAAACACACACACACAGAAACACACACTCACACAGAAACACACACACAGAAACACACACACACAGAAACAAACACACACACAGAAACACACACACACACACAGAAACACACACAGAAACACACACACAGAAACACATACACACACAGACACAGAAACACACACTCACACAGAAACAGACACACAGAAACACACACACAAAGAAACAGACACACAGAAACACACACACACACACACAGAAACACACACACACACAGAAACACACACACAGAAACACACACACAGAAACAAACACACAGAAACACACACACAGAAACACACACACACACACACACAGAAACACACACACAGAAACAGACACACACAGAGACAAACACACAGAAACACACACACACACAGAAACACACACACACACAGAAACACACACACAGAAACACACACACAGAAACACACACACACACAGAAACAAACACACAGAAACACACACACACACAGAAACACACACACACACACAGAAACACACACACACAGAAACAAACACACAGAAACACACACACACAGAAACACACACACACACACACAGAAACACACACACACACAGAAACACACACACACACACAGAAACACACACACACACAGAAACACACACACAGAAACACACACACAGAAACACACACACACACAGAAACACACACACAGAAACACACACACACAGAAACACACACACACAGAAACACACACTCACACAGAAACACGCATACAGAAACACACACACACAGAAACACACACACAGAAACACACACACAGAAACACACACATACACAGAAACACACACACAGAAACACACACACACACACAGAAACACACACACACAGAAACAAACACACAGAAACACACACACACAGAAACACACACACACACACACAGAAACACACACACACACAGAAACACACAGACACACACAGAAACACACACACACACAGAAACACACACACAGAAACACACACACAGAAACACACACACACACAGAAACACACACACAGAAACACACACACACAGAAACACACACACACAGAAACACACACTCACACAGAAACACACATACAGAAACACACACACACAGAAACACACACACAGAAACACACACACAGAAACACACACATACACAGAAACACACACACAGAAACACACACACACACACAGAAACACACACACAGAAACACACACCCACACGCACAGAAACACACACACATACACAGAAACACACACACACGCACAGAAACACACATGCACACACACACAAACAGAGTGACTCAGGGACAGAGCGCGAAAGAATAATATTTCAATTTTCAAAAGGCATTTCATGAGATCAACCTTCGATTTTAAAATGACAATTGATTTTGCATCCATGTGTGCGTGCAGAAGACACGTTCCAAACTACTACCACCTTTAGCCTGGAGTGGCGGATTTTTGCTCAGAGGGTTGTGAATCTTTGGAATTCTCTACTCCAGTGGGCTGTGGAAGCTCAGTCTGGGAAAAAGGCATTGAAGTGGATGATCAGCCATGATCGTATTGAATGGCAGAGCAGTCTCGATGGGCTGAATGGCCTACTCCTGTTCCTATGTTCCCAAGCTGCTGAAATAGTTTCTCCCAAACTACCCCATCAGTTCCCCTTAATATCTCTACATCTTTGAACAAATCACCTTGACCCTCCTAAATTCCAGGCAATAAATCCCTAGTTTGTGTAATATCACCTCGTAATTTAACCCTTGGAGTCCAGTTATCATTCTGGTAAATCTACACTGCACTCAAATGGACATGGACCCCCCCAAAGTCTCTTTGAACCTCCAGTGTTTCTATCTTTTCACCATTTATAAAGTACTCTGTTCTAGTCTTTTTTACTGACATGGAAATCAAACTACCACAGTTTTGCCCATTTATTTAAGATATTAATATCTCTTTGTAATTTGATGCTTCCGGTTACACTGCTTACAATGCTGCCTATTTTTGTGTCATTGGTAAACTTGGGTAGGTTGCATTCCACCACATCATCTTAAATCATTAATAAACACAGCAAAACTGAGACACACACGGGCTTTGCACGAGTAGACAGGAGTGAATCATTCCAACCCAGAGGCATTTTAACTCCAGATTTATGTTTTTTGAAAGAAGAAATAGAATTCAAATTCACAACAGCCCAGTGTGGGATTTGAACGCCTGCTTTTTCAATCATCAGCTCAGGCCTTCAAATTAAAACCCTTAAAAACAGATTCATTTTCCTACTGCTGTTGTCTGACTGTCTCAGGTTTTGTATATTGTTCCCTTCTCCTCTTCTTCCATGTGTTTGAAGTCTTTGAAGTTTGTCAGACATTGGTAAACTACTTCATGTGGTGTTGTGTAAATACCTTCAATTCTGTGTATCTGGAAGGGACACAATTCAAATTTTCACCTTATTGCATCAACTAAAACCTGCAGGTCCATTCAAACAACTCTATTTCCTGTCTCTGCAAAGATAGCTCACACTTCCACAATGCAGGAATGTCTGAATGGAAACAGCTTTTGACACATTTCCCAACATGTTTGCCAACACTTTTCAGGATAAAGCTAAATTCAACTTAGAGATTGCAAGCCCCAAATTGAATCTTTTAGATGTAAAAAGTGACACAAATGAAATCCCAGATCTCTCTGTCCCTGCACCCATTTTAACATTGTACCATTTAGTTTATATCGCTGCTCCTCAGTCTTCCTTCCAAAATGCATCATTTTACATTTCTCAGCATTGAAGTTAACCTGCTATGTGTCTGACCATTTCACCAGACTGCCTCTATCCTCCTGAAGTCTACTCCTGTTCCCTTCACTGTTTATTACACTGCAAATGGCACAATGTTGAAGTTATGCCCTGTATACCCAAGTCTAAGTCATTCATATGTAAATAAGATCAGTGGTCCTAATCAAAACCCCTGGGGAATACCACAATTTACACTGTATACAGTGAGTACAAAAGCCGAGAGGGTGTGCTGAACATTTATAAAGCTCTGGTCAGGTAACAGAGAGGGAGAGACTGGGATTCAGAGGGTAACGGAGAGGGAGAGACTGGGACTCAGAGGGTAAGAGAGAGGGAGAGTCTGGGATTCACAGGGTAACAGAGAGGGAGAGACTGGGATTCAGAGGGAAACATAGAGGGAGAGACTGGGATTCAGAGGGAAACATAGAGGGAGAGACTGGGATTCAGAGGGTAAGAGAGAGGGAGAGACTGGGATTCAGAGGGTAACGGAGAGGGAGAGACTGGGACTCAGAGGGTAAGAGAGAGGGAGAGTCTGGGATTCACAGGGTAACAGAGAGGGAGAGACTGGGATTCAGAGGGAAACATAGAGGGAGAGACTGGGATTCAGAGGGTAACAGAGAGGGAGAGACTGGGATTCAGATGGCAACAGAGAGGGAGAGTCTGGGATTCAGAGGGTAAGACAGAGGGAGAGACTGGGATTCAGAGGGTAAGAGAGAGGGAGAGTCTGGGATTCACAGGGTAAAAGAGAGGGAGAGTCTGGGATTCAGAGGGAAACATAGAGGGCGAGACTGGGATTCAGATGGTAACAGAGAGGGAGAGACAGGGATTCAGAGGGCAACAGAGAGGGAGAGACTGGAATGCAGAGGGTAACAGAGAGCGAGAAACTGGGATTCAGAGGGTAACAGAGAGGGAGAGACTGGAATTCAGAGGGTAACAGAGAGCGAGAGACTGGGATTCAGAGGGTAACCGAGAGGGAGAGACTGGAATTCAGAGGGTAACCGAGAGGGAGAGACAGGGATTCAGAGGGTAACAGAGAGGGAGAGACTGGAATTCAGAGGGTAACAGAGAGCGAGAGACTGGGATTCAGATGGTAACAGAGAGGGAGAGACAGGGATTCAGATGGTAACAGAGAGGGAGAGACTGGGATTCAGAGAGTAACAGAGGGAAAAATGGAGTTGGCGAGTGCAACATAGAAATTTTAAGGCACAGAAAGTGGCCACTTGGCCCATCCTCTCTGTGCCAGCCGAAAAACGATCAACCTATTCTAATCCCACCTTCCAGCACTTGGTCCGAGCACTGCAGCTTACCGCACTTGAGGTGCCTATCCAGACTCCTTCTGAATGAGTTGAGGGTCTCTGCCTCAACTACCCTTTCAGGCATTGAGTTCCAGACCATCGCGACCCTCTGGGTGAAAAAGATTTTCCTCAACTCCCCTCTAATTTTTCTACCAATCACTTTAAATCTATGCCCCCTCGTCACTGGCCTTTCTGCTATGGTTCTCTGCCCTTTACCTCCACTCCATCCAGGACCCTCAAAATTTTGTACATTTCAATCAGATCTCCCCTCAGCCTTCTCTGTTCCAAGGACAACAACCCCTGCCTATCCTCATAGCTACAATTCTCCAGTCCTGGCAACATCCTAGACAAAGTCCCGTGTTCATAACACATGGATAAAGAGGTTAATCATCTGAGCTGTTACTGTGAGACAGAGACAGTGAGGGAGAAAGAGAGAGAGAGAGGGGGAGAGAGAGGGAGGGAGAGAGGGAGGGAGAGAGGGAGGGAGAGAGGGAGGGAGAGATGGTGTGGGGCAGACACAAACTGAGACGTGGACAGAGGCAGCGAGAGGGAGAAAGGGAGAGATAGAGAGGGAGAGGGAGGGAGAGAGAGATGCAGAGAGAGAGAGAGAGGCAGAGAGAGAGATAGAGAGAGACAGAGAGAGGGAGCGATGGTGTGAGGGAGGCACAAATTGAGACATGGACAGAGGTTGAGAAAGAGAGAGATGGAGAGACAGAGAGAGAGAGAGCTGGGGGAGAGACAGATAGAGAGTGAGAGAGGCACAGAGAGAGAAGGAGACACAGAGAGGCAGACATAGAGAGGCAGACAGAGAGCTAGAGAGAGACAGAGTGAGAGGGAGAGATGGTGTGAGGGAGGCACAAATTGAGACATGGACAGAGATAGAGAGAGAGATAGAGAGATAGCGAGAGAGAGAGGGGGGTAAGACAGATAGCGAGGGACAGAGACAGTGTGAGAGAGGCAGATTAGAAGGTAGCAAATGTAACCCCACTATTTACAAAAGGAAGGAGAGAGAAAATGGGGAACTAAAGACCTGTTTGTCTAACATCAGTCATTGGGAAAATGCTCGAATCTATAATAAAGGATGTGATAACAGGATACTTAAAGAGAGATTGCAGGGGGTGGGGGCAGAGAGAAATGGGGGGAGAGAGAAATGGGGGGGAGAGAGAGGAGGGAGAGTGCGTGAGTGAGACGGAGCAAAGGAGAGAGATACTAGGTTAGGTGGGGCAATAAGCTGTGAGGAGAACACAAATAGACTACAAAGAGAGATGGTTTGGGAGAGACAGCGATAAATGTCCTCGTGTTGTGGTAACATAAAATGGCCACTGAAAATGAACCTAAAATGGCTGACTGATGTGTGTGGATTTCCACAGATGAGAGGAGAGAGAGAGACAGACAGACAGACAGACAGAAAGAGAGACAAAGAGGGAGACAGAGACCAAGACACAGAGAGTGATAGCAGGATATTTGTCGTAGGACAGAGGAAGAGGAGGAGGCCATTTAGCCCCTCAACCCTGTTCTGTCATTCAATGACCTCATGGCTGATGTGTGATCTAACTCCATGTACCTATCTTTGCCCCTTAATACCTTTGGTTAACAAAAATCTATCAAACTCAGATTTAAAAATTAACAAGTGTCTCAGCATCAATTGCTGATTGTGGAAGAGAGTTCCAAACTGATACCACACCTGGTGTGTTGAAGTGTTTCTTCATTTCACTCCTGAAAGGTTTTTAGGCTAGGTTTATATTTTTAGACTATGCCCCCATGTTATAGACTCTGCAGCCAGTGGGAATTGTTACTCTCTGTCTGCCCTATCAGTTTCCCTTATTATCTTGAAAACAATCATCAAATCACACCTGAGCCTTCAAAATTCCAGGGATAGAGAGTAAAGCTCCAGCTACACTGTCCCATTAAATATTCCCAAGCCAAGCACAATGTTGGGTTTGACACAGAGTAAATTTCCCTCCACACTGTCCCATCACACACTCCCAGGGCAGGAACATCATGGGGTGGATACAGAGTGAATCTCACTCTGCACTGTCCGAAAGAGACAGACAGTGAGAGAGAGACAGACAGAGAGGAACAGAGAGACATGGACAGACAGGGTGACTAAAAGAGATGGAAGGATACTTCACAGGGGATATTGGAAGAGGAAAATGCAATTCAACCCCACAGCCCTGTTCCGGCATCAGATGAGATCTTGGCTGATCTGTGATGTAACTTGCACCATATATCCTGCCTTTGCCCCTTATCTCTTAATACCTTTGGTTAACAAGAATCTATCAATCACAGATATAAAAATTAACCAATAAACCAGCATGAAATTTGCACAACCAATATCATTGTGTGAGTGTTTCTGTGTGTGTGTGTGTGTGTGTCCATGTCTGTTTGGGTGTGATGGCTCCCACAGTGGAATAGCTTGCTGGATGTTTAAAATGGAGGCTACTCCTTCTGGATCATCAAAAGTATCCGCCTGGGCCCCAACTTCATCTACATTTCCCCCTCTCCTGATGTTTTTTTCTCTCCATATCTATCTCTAATATGTTTGTGTCCACAGCAGTCAAGGATTACATCAAATTAATATATCTTACATGATCCTTTTCATCCACCTCAACAACCTCTCGCTCTCCAAATTTGTCCCTCTCTACAACACTCTCTCTGCCTTCATATCTAACCCTCCCTCCCTCTGTCTCTCTCCTAATGTCAGATATAGCAGGAGGGAGAGACAGAGAGAGAATGTTGAAGGAACTGTACTCTGTTCCTAAGCTGTGCTGAAGCTGCTCTGGGAGTGTTTGATGGGCTACATTAATCGGCCGTGTACAGTCCTGTATCAGGCTGTGAAGATGCACAGCTTGTTCAGTGTACAACGGGTCAAAGGGAACGATTCACTCCTGTCTGCGACTGGGAAGAGAGACTGACCTTAACATCAAGGCAGTGTTTGACCGAGTGTGACATCGAGGAGCCGAGTAAAACTGAAGTCAGTGGGAATCGGGGGAAATCTCTCCACTGGTTGGAATCATACCGAGCACGAAGGAAGATGGTTTTGGTTGTTGGAAGACAATCATCTCAGTCCCAGGCCTTCACTGCAGGAGTTTATCAGGGTAGTGTCCTCAGCCCAGCCATCTTCAGCTGAGATCCCAGCAGAAAGTGCTTTAAATACTGAGCAGGTCTGGCAGCATCTGTGGAGAGAGAAACAGAGTTAATGATTCAGCTCGATGCTTTCCAAATTTCCAGGATCCACAGTATTTTGCTTCAGATCAAGAAACAATCCAGAGCCACATGCACCAAGTCCCGGACAACATTCAGGTTTGGGCCGACCAGTGACAAGTAACATTCACGTCACACAAGTGCCAGGCAATGACCATCTGCAACAAGAGAGAATCCAACCACCTCCCCTTGGCATTCAAAGCATTATCCCATCGCTGAATCACCCAGCGTCAACATCCTGGGGAAACATTGACATCAAACTTAACAGAACGAAACACATCAATAGTTTCTTCACCCAGTGGCTGGTGGGTGTCTGGAACTCACTGCCTGAAAGGGTGGTAGAGGCAGAAACCCTCATCACATTTAAAACAATCTCTTGGATATTCACTTCTCCATGTTTAAAATGGGTAAGGAATCACTCTCCTCGTCTACACTGCCTCATCGCACACTCTCAGAGAAGGTGCAGCATATCTTCGATACAGAGTAAAGCTCCGTTTAAACATTCCCTGGAGTGTCGGATTAACCCGGCTGTGCCCGGCTCAGCCTCAAGACTCACCTGCCTCAGTCACTGAGACGCTCCTGTATCACTTGCCTTAATGTACGTGGATGCCGGGTTTGGGAGCAGGACAGGCACACGGGATTAGGACGACTGCTCATGTGGAGGATAAGCATCAGTAATCCCTCAGAGAATCAGAACAGGCCAGTGAGACTCAGAAAAGGAAACTTGTGTTGAATTTGTGAGTCTTGCATTGTGGAATGCTTTAGTATTTGGTGAGAATGTTGAGCCAGTGAAATTTTGCCCCAGTGGGATGAATAGATACTATTTGACGTTATTACAACAGTAAGGTACCGTGTGTACCGTAAATATGGACTGAAATAACAATGTAACTGATCAATTTTCAGCTGAATTTTATGACTACAGTTATACCTGCTATCCTGCCAGAATGTACATAAGACACGATGGGATGAAGTCAAAGTGGCCACTGTTGAATTTGCTAGCTTGATCTTTGTGGGAACACAAGGGTTAAGTAAGTTAAAAATATTAAATGGTCAATCCACTTGTTTAAGTAATCACTCAACAGAAATGGGTCTGGAATGTCCTATGTGCTGCATTCCTACTCCTACATCTACTCTGTCATGACCCCTCATGATTTTGAACACCTCTATCAAATCTCAACTCAAGTTTCTCTTCTCTATGGAGAACAACACCAGTTTCTCCAATCTATCCACGTAACTGAAGTCCCTCATCCCTGGAACCTTGCTCATGAATCTTTTCTGCATCCTCTCTAAAGCCCCCACATCCTTCCGAAAGTACGGTGTCCAGAATTGGACACAATACTAGTTGAGGATGAAGCAGTGTTTTATAAAGCTTCATCATAACCTCCTTGCTTTTATACTCTAAGCCTCCATTTATAAAGCCTAGGTTCCCATATGCCTTTTAACCACTTTCTCAACTAGCTCTGCCACCTTCAATTTGTGCACAGACATCCCCAGGTCTCTCTGTTCCTGCACCCACTTCCTTCTGTTCTTAGGTTCTCATAACACAGAGGGACAGGAGGACAGGGAGGTCCATAAAGAAGGAGGGGAAGAGAGAGCAAACAAACAGGAAACACGTATGGGAACACCACCACCTGCAAGTTTCCCTTAAGTCACACACCATCCTGACTTGGAACTATTTCGCTGCTCCTTCACTGTGACTGGGTCAAAATCCTGGATCTCCCTTTCGAACAGCACTGTGGGTGTACCTACCCCACATGGACTGCAGCGGTTCAAGAAGGAGGCTCAACACCACCTTCTCAAGGGCAATTGTGAATGGGCAATAAATACTGTCCTGGCCACTAACGCACACATCTAACAAATGAATGAAGAAAATAAAAATTTGACACCGAGTCACTTCAGGAGATATTAGACCAGATGACCAAAAACTTGGTCAGAGGTTGGTTTGAGGGAGAATCTTCAAAGAGGAAAGAGAGTTAGTGAGTTGGAGAGGTTTGGGAAAGGAATTCCAGAGTTAGGGTCTTGGCAGCTTGAAGGCACGGCCACCAATGGTGGAACGATTCAAATTGGGGATGTTCAAGAGGCCAGAATTACAGGATGGCAGATATTGGTGGATTGTGGAGCTGGAGGAGATTGCAGAGATAGGGAGGGTCATTTGTGGAAGACAATTCCAAAATTCCACCATCCTTTGTGTGTAGAAGTGTTAATAAATTTCACCCTTGAAAGGGTCTTCGACTAATGTTCGATTTTTCGACTGTTCCCCTCGTCCGAGACTCCTCCAACCAGTGAGAAGAGTTTCTCTCTATCTACCCCATCAGTTTCCAGTATTGTCTTGTAAACTTTGATCATTTCACCCAGCACAGTGGCACAGTGGTTAGCACCGCAGCCTCACAGCTCCAGCGACCCGGGTTCAATTCTGGGTACTGCCTGTGTGGAGTTTGCAAGTTCTCCCTGTGTCTGCGTGGGTTTCCACCGGGTGCTCCGGTTGCCTCCCACATGCCAAAGACTTGCAGATTGATAGGTAAATTGTCCATTCGCAATTGCCCCTAGTATAGGTCGGTGGTCGGGAAATATGGGGACAGGTGGGGATGTGGTAGGAATATGGAATTAGTGTAGGATTAGTATTAATGGGTGGTTGATGGTCGGCACAGACTCGGTGGGCCAAAGGGCCTGTTTCAGTGCTGTATCTCTAAACTAAACTAAACTTAACACCCCTTACACTTCAAAATTCCAGGGATACAGACTAAAGCTCCGTCTAAACTGTCCCTTCAAATGCTGCCAAGCCAAGTACAGAATTGAGTTATCTACAGAGCAAATCTCTGTCCTCTCTGTTCCATAAAACACTCGCAGGACAGGTACATTGTGGGGTTCGATACCGAGTAAAGCTGCCTCTATATATGCCTCTCTTTCTCCTCCTCCATCCAAATGGAGAGAGTAACAGTGAGAAACACAGGGATAGAGAGAGAGAGGGGATAACAGACAGAGGGAAGGAGAGCAATGGGGAGAGATTACCAGAGAGGAAGAGATTGGGATGGAGAGTGTCAGTCAGTGTTCCTGCAAAGCTGTGTGCAGCAGCCTGGAAGGTACCACGCAGGTCCTGTTCCCTGATAAATCACACACGTCTTCGAAGATACTTAAAAATTTATAGGGACTGCACGTGGGTCAAAAAAGACTTGCCGTGCACAACAACTAAATTTTCTGGGAACATTGGAGCCAACTGTAGCTCGGTGGGTAATAATCCTGCCTCTGAGTTATCCGTTTGTGGGTTCAGGTCTGAACACAAAATCTAGGCTGATGTCACCCAACAGAAAATCAGAACAGACCAGCGAGACACAGAAAAGGAAACTTGTGTTGAATTTGTGAGCCTCGCTTGCTGTAATGTTTTAATGTTTGGTCAGAATGTTGACCCATTGAAATTTTGCCCCTGTGGCATGAGAGTTATCTGAATAGAGATTATAACATCTTATTCCAACATGAAGGTACCGTGCACACTGAGTATAACAACATTTGCAGCGTCCCATCATGTAAAATACTTTACTGGGTGTGGGATCAGGGTTTGATATTTCCAAAACACTGAGGGAAACTCAAACTTTTAATCAGCCCTGGGAGGAAAGTAAACCTGCAGACTTTCAAACAGTAATCAATGTCAGATTTGATCAATTATTAGGGATTAATCAATTTAGTATACAAAGCAGACAGAATATGCCGTTAAAGAGCGGGATATAGGGTTACTACCAGCCTGCAGAAGGAAGTGCACCCTCTGCAGTTGTGGTATCACCAAAAGCAGCCAAATTAAAATAGCAAATTGATGTATGTGGAGTTTTACTGAGGTTCTGAGAGAGGAGAGAGAAACAGGCATAGACACTGGCAGCCAGACACACACCCACACACAGAGAAACACACACACACACACACACACACACACACACACACACACACACACACACACACATAACAGAACCACACACACACACACACACACACAGAGAAACACACACACACACACTCACACACAGAGAAACACACACACACACACTCACACACAGAGACACACACACACACACACACACACACACACACACACACACACACACACACACACACACACACACAGACCGACATGCACAGACACACACAAACAGACTGCCCAAGGGACAGAGAGTGACAGAAGAATATTTCAATTTCTATAATATTTCAATTTCAGTTTCTATAAGATCCCCCCTCATTCTTCTGAATTCCAATGAATATAATCCCAATCTACTCAGTCTCTCCTCATAAGCCAACCCCCTCAACTCTGGAATCAACCTCGTGAACCTCCTCTGCACCCTCTCCAGTGCCAGTACATCCTTTCTCAAGTAAGGAGACCAAAACTGCACACAGTACTCCAGGTGCCGCCTCACCAGTACCTTACACAGCTGCAACATAACCTCTCTGCTTTTCAACTCAATCCCTTTAGCAATGAAGGACAAAATTCCATTTGCCTTCCTAATTACTTGCTGTACCTGCAGACCAACCTTTTGCGATTCATGCACAAGGACACCCAGGTCCCTCTGCATAGCAGCATGCTGCAACTTTTTACCATTCAAGTAATAATCCTTTTTACTGTTACTCCTACCGAAATGAATAACTTCACATTTATTAACATTGTATACCATCTGCCAGACCTTTGCCCACTCACTCAATGTATCTATGTTCCTCTGCAAAGTTTCACAGTCATCTGCACACTTTGCTCTGCCACTCATTTTAGTGTCATCTGCAAACTTTAACACCCTACACGTGGTCCCCAACTCCAAATCATCGATATAAATTGTAAATAATTGCGGTCCCAACACCGATCCCTGAGGCACACCACTAGTGACTGATTGCCAACCAGAATAGCACTCATTTATCCCCACTCTCTGCTTCCTGTTAGTCAACCAGAGAGGGAAAGGCAGTTGGAGAGACACAGAGAGAGAGAGACGCAGAGATGGAAGGAGAGAGATGGAGTGACAGGGAGGGAAAGACAGATGGAGAGACAGAGTGAGAGACAGATGGAGGAGAGAGATGGAGTGACAGGGAGGGAAAGACAGATGGAGGGACAGAGTGAGAGACAGAGAGAGGAGAGAGATGGAGTGACAGGGAGGGAAGGACAGATGGACAGACAGAGAGCGAGAGACAGAGATAGAAGGAGAGAGAGGGAGTGACAGGGAGGGAAAGACAGATGGAAAGACTGAGAGAGAGAGGCAGAGATGGAAGGAGGGAGAGAGAGACAGAGAGGGAAAGACAGATGGAAAGACAGAGAGAGAGGCAGAGATGGAAGGAGAGAGAGGGAGTGTCTGGGAGGGAATGACTGATGGAGGGACAGAGAGAGAGACAGAGAGAGGAGAGAGAGGGGGAGTGATAGGGAGGGAAAGACAGATGGAGGAAGAGAGTGAGAGAGAGAGAGAGAAGGACAGAGATGGAGTGACATACATGGAAGGACCGATGGAGTGATAGAGAGAGGGAAACAGAGATACAAGGTTAGAGAGGGAGTGACAGAGAGGGAAAGACAGATGGAGGGACAGAGAGAGAGAGACGGAGAGAGAGGGAGAGACAGAGCGGGAAAGACAGATGGAGGGACGGGGAGATAGACAGAGAGAGAAGGAGAGAGAGGGAGAGACACAGAGAGAATAGAGAGGGAGTGACAAGGAGGGAAAGACAGATGGAGAGACAGAGAGAGAGAGACGGAGAGAGAGAGAGAGACAGAGAGAGAAGAGAGAGGGAGTGACAAGGAGGGAAAGACAGATGGAAAGAAAGAGAGAGATAGTCAGAGAGAGAAGGAGAGAGAGGGAGTGTCAGGGAGGGAAAGACAGATGGAGGGACAGAGACGGAGAGACAGAGAGAGAAGGAGAGAGATGGCGTTACAGGGAGTGAAGGAAAGATGGAGGGATAGAGAGAGAGACAGAGAGAGGCAGAGACAGAGATCGAAGGAGAGAGATCGAGTGACGGGGGTGGGGTGGTAGACTGATGGAGGTACAGAGAGAGAAAGGCAGAGATGGAAGGAGAGAGAGGGAGTGACAGAGAGAGAAAGACAGATGGCGGGATAGAGAGAGAGACAGAGAGAGAGACAGAGATAGAAGGAGAGAGATGGAGTGACGGTATGGGGGGGGGGTGGTAGACAGGTGGAGGGACAGAGAGAGAGAGATAGAAGGAGAGAGAGGGAGAGACAGAGAGGGAAAGACAGATGGAGGGACAGAGAGGGAGACAGAGGGAGTGGCACAGACAGAGATAGAAGGAGAGCGAGGGAGTGTCAGGGAGGGAAATAGAGATGGAGGGACAAAGTGAGAGACAGAGAGAGCAGGAGAGAGATGGAGTGA
Source organism: Heterodontus francisci (assembly GCF_036365525.1). Taxonomy (NCBI): domain Eukaryota; kingdom Metazoa; phylum Chordata; class Chondrichthyes; order Heterodontiformes; family Heterodontidae; genus Heterodontus; species Heterodontus francisci. The sequence continues at coordinate 763,428 of NW_027141098.1, forward strand.
CAGGGAGGGAAGGACAGATGGAGGGATAGAGAGAGAGAGACACAGAGATAGAAGGTGAGAGAGGGAGTCACAGAGAGGGAAAGACAGATGGAGGGACAGAGGGGGGAAGAGAGATAGAGGGGGAGAGAGAGAGATAGAGGGGGGAGAGAGAGAGATAGAGGGGGAGAGAGAGAGATAGAGGGGGAGAGAGAGATAGAGGGGGGAGAGACGGATAGAGGGGGGAGAGAGAGATAGAGGGGGAGAGAGATAGAGGGGGGAGAGATATAGAGGGGGCAGAGAGAGATAGAGGGGGCAGAGAGAGATAGAGGGGGCAGAGAGACATAGAGAGGGGAGAGAGAGATAGAGGGGGGAGAGAGAGATAGTGGGGGGAGAGAGAGATAGTGGGGGGAGAGAGAGATAGTGGGGGGAGAGAGAGATAGATGGGGGAAAGAGAGATGGAGGGGAGAGAGAGAGATGGAGGGGGAGAGAGAGATGGAGGGGGGAGAGAGAGATGGAGGGTCGAGAGAGAGATGGAGGGGGGAGAGAGAGATGGAGGGGGGAGAGAGAGATAGAGGGGTTAGAGAGAGATAGAGGGGGAGAGAGAGATAGAGCGGGGAGAGAGAGATAGAGGGGGGAGAGAGAGATAGAGGGGGAGAGAGAGATAGTGGGGGGAGAGAGAGATAGTGGGGGGAGAGAGAGAAAGAGGGGGGAGAGAGATAGAGGGGGAGAGAGAGATAGAGGGGGGAGAGAGAGATGGAGCGGGAGAGAGAGATAGAGGTGTTAGAGAGAGATAGAGGGGGAGAGAGAGATAGAGCGGGGAGAGAGAGATAGAGCGGGGAGAGAGAGATAGAGGGGGGAGAGAGAGATAGTGGGGGGAGAGTTAGATAGTGGGGGGAGAGAGAGAAAGAGGGGCGAGAGAGATAGAGGGGGGAGAGATAGATAGAGGGGGGAGAGAGAGATAGAGGGGGGAGAGGGTGACAGAGGCGGGAGAGGGAGATAGAGGGGGAGAGAGAGATAGAGGGGGAGATAACAAACTTGAAGGAGATGTAAACAGTGAGGGTGACACCAATCGACTACAACAGGACATAGATAGGTGAGCAGAATGGGCAGACAAGTGGCAGAAGGAATTTAATACAGGGAAATGTGAGATGGGCAGAAAGGATAGGGAGAGGGAATACAGACATAATGGCCCAGTTCTAGGGAGTGTGCAGGGACAGAGAGACCTGGGGATACATGTACATACATCTTTGAAGGTGGCAGGACATATTGAGAAAGTAGTCAGCAAAGCATATGGGATCTTGGGCTTCATAAATAGAGATTTTGAGTACAAAAGCATGAAGGTTATGCTGAATGTTTATAAACCTCTGGTTAGGCCACGACCAGAACAGTGCATCCAATTCTGGTGACCACACTTTCAGAAGGATGTGAGAGTCCTTTGTAGGGAGCAGAGGGGATGTTGGATCCAGGGATGGGGGATTTTAGCAAAGTGGACTGGAAACAGCTACTTGAAGGTCAATCAGTGTCAGAGCAGTGAGAGTTACTGAGGGTTGATATCAAATATGTTCACACAAAGACAAACAGGGTGGTACTCCCAAATCTAGAGCCCCTTGGATGTCAAGGATCAAACCGGGTACGATAAGGCACAAGAGGGAAGCTTATGTCGGATACCGAGAGCTCAATACCACAGAAAGCTGAGAGGAGTGTAGAAAGTTCAAGGGTGAAATGAAAAAGCAAATTAGGAGAGCAAAGAAATGGCCGGAAAATAATATTACCATTAAAACAATTAAATCACAAAGATGTTTTATAAATACATGAAGAGCAAGAGGATAAATAAGTATAGAGTATTAGGGACCAAAAAGGGAATGTGTGTGTGGAGGTGGGAGATGTGGGCATGGTTCTTAATGAATACTTTGTCTCCCTCTTTATAAAAGAGGGGGAACGATGCAGATATTGTAGTTAAAGAGGAGGAGTGTGAAATATTGGATGGGATAAACAGAGTGAGAGGGAAATATTAAGGTGTTTGGCAACTTTCAAAGTGGATAAATGGTCAGGCCTGGATGCATTGGAACCAGTTCAGAGAAGGTTCACTCGGCTGATTCCTGGGATGAAGGGGTTGTCTTATGAGGAATGGTTGAACAGGTTGGGCCTATACTCATTGGACTTTAGAAGAATGAGAGGTGATCTTATTGAAACATACTAAATACTTAAAGGGATAGACAGGTTAGATGCAGGTAAGATGTCTCCTTTGGTTCGGGAGTCTAGAACCTGGGGACACAATTTCAAAATAAGGGGGAAGCCACTTAGGTCAGAGATGGGGAGAAATGTCTTTGCTCAGAGGGTTGTGAATCTTTGGAATTCTCTACCCCAGTGGGCTGTGGAAACTCAGTCTGGGAAAAAGGCATTGAAGTGGATGATCAGCCATGATCGTATTGAATGGTGGAACAGGCTCGATGGGCTGAATGGCCTACTCCTGTTCCTATGTTCCCAAGCTGCTGAAATAGTTTCTCCCAAACTACCCCATCAGTTCCCCTTAATATCTCAACACCTTTGAACAAATGACCTTGATCCTCCTAAATTCCAGGCAATAAATCCCTAGTTTGTGGAATATCACCTCGTAATTTAACCCTTGGAGTCCAGTTATCATTCTGGTAAATCTACACTGCACTCAAATGGACATGAACCCCCCAAAGTCTCTTTCAACCTCCAGTGTTTCTAGCTTTTCACCATTTATAAAGTACTCTGTTCTCGTCTTTTTTTGCTGACATGGAAATCTAACTACCACAGTTTTGCCCATTTATTTAAGATATTAATATCTCTTTGTAATTTGATGCTTCCAGCTACACTGCTTACAATGCTGCCTATTTTTGTGTCATTGGTAAACTTGAGTATGTTGCATTCCACCACATCATCTTAAATCGTTAATAAATACAGCAAAACTGAGACACACACGGGCTTTGCACGAGTAGACAGGAGTGAATCATTCCAACCTAGAGGCTTTTTAACTCCAGATTTATGTTTTTTTCAAGAAAAAATAGAATTGAAATTCACAACAGCCCTGTGTGGGATTTGAACCCCTGCTTTTTCAATCATCAGCTCAGGCCTTCAAATTAAAACCCGTAAAAAGAGATTCATTTTCCTCCTGCTGTTGTCTGACTGACTGAGGTTTTGTATCTTGTTCCCTTCGCCTCTTCTTCCATGTGTTTGAAGTCTTTGAAGTTTGTCAGACATTGGTAAACTACTTCATGTGGTGTTCTGTAAATACCTTCAATTCTGTGTATCTGGAAGGGACACAATTCAAATTCTCACCTTATTGCATCAACCAAAACCTGCAGGTCCATTCAAACAACTCTATTTCCTGTCTCTGCAAAGACAGCTCACACTTCCACAATGCAGGAATGTCTGAATGGAAACAGCTTTTGACACATTTCCCAACACGTTTGCTAACACTTTTCAGGATGAAGCTAAATTCAACTTCGTGATTGCAAGCCCCAAATTGAATCTTTTAGATGTAAAAAGTGACACAAATGAAATCCCAGATCTCTGTCCCTGCACCCATTTTAACATTGTACCATTTAGTTTATATCGCTTCTCCTCAGCCTTCCTTCCTAAATGCATCATTTTACATTTCTCAGCATTGAAGTTAACATGCTATGTGTCTGACCATTTCACCAGACTGCCTCTATCCTCCTGAAGTCTACTACTATTCTCTTCCCTGTTTATTACATTGCAAATTACATTGGGTGGCACAGTGGCGCAGTGGTTAAAACCACAGCCTCAGACCTCCAGTGACCCGGGTTCAATTGTGGGTACTGCCTGTGTGGAGTTTGCAAGTTCTCCCTGTGTCAGAATGGGTTTCCTCCCACATGCCAAAGACTTGCTGGTTGACAGGTTAATTGGCCTTTATAAATTGCCCCAAGTATCGGTAGGTGGTAGGGAAATATAGGGATAGGTGGGGATGTGGTAGTAATGTGGAATTAGTGTAGGATTACTATAAATGGGTGGTTGATGCTCGGCACAGACTTGGTAGCCCGAAGGGCCTGTTTCAGTGCTGTATCTCGAAACTAAGCTAAACTAAATGGCACAATGTTGAAGTTATGCCCTAAATACCCAAGTCTAAGTCATTCATATATCAAAACGATCAGTGGTCCTAATCAAACCCCCTGGGGAATACCACAATTTACACTGTATACAGTGAGTACAAAAGCCGAGAGGGTGTGCTGAACATTTATAAAGCTCTGGTCAGGTAACAGAGAGGGAGAGACTGGGATTCAGAGGGTAACGGAGAGGGAGAGACTGGGACTCAGAGGGTAAGAGAGAGGGAGAGACTGGGTCTCAGAGGGTAACAGAGAGGGAGAGACTAGGTCTCAGAGGGTAACAGAGAGGGAAAGACTGGGATTCAGAGGGTAACGGAGAGGGAGAGACTGGGATTCACAGGGTAACAGAGAGGGAGAGTCTGGGATTCAGATGGTAACAGAGAGGGAGAGACTGGGATTCAGAGGGTAAGAGAGAGGGAGAGACTGGGATTCAGAGGGTAACAGAGAGGAAAAGACTGGGATTCAGAGGGTAACAGAGAGGGAGAGACTGGGATTCAGAGTGTAACAGAGAGGGAGAGACTGGAATTCAGAGTGCAACAGAGGGGGAGAGACTGTGATTCAGAGGGAAACAGAGAGGGAGAGTCTGGGAGTAACAGAGAGGGAGAGTCTGAGATTCACAGGGTAACAGAGAGGGAGAGACTGGAATTCAGAGAGTAACAGAGAGGGAGAGACTGGGATTCAGAGGGAAACAGAGAGGGAGAGTCTGGGATTAACAGAGAGGGAGAGTCTGAGATGCACAGGATAACAGAGAGGGAGAGACTGGGATTCAGAGTGCAACAGAGGGGGAGAGACTGGGATTCAGAGTGCAACAGAGAGGGAGAGACTGGGATTCAGAGAGTAACAGAGAGGGAGAGACTGGGATTCAGAGAGTAACAGAGAGGGAGAGACTGGGATTCAGAGTGCAACAGAGGGGGAGAGACTGGGATTCAGAGGGTAACGGAGAGGGAGAGACTGAGATTCAGAGGGAAACAGAGAGGGCAAGACAGGGATTCAGATGTTAACAGAGAGGGCAAGACTGGGATTCAGATGTTAACAGAGACGGAGAGGCTGGGATTCAGAGCGTAACAGAGGGGGAGAGACTGGGATTCAGATGGTAACAGAGGGGGAGAGACTGGGATTCAGAGGGTAACGGAGAGGGAGAGACTGAGATTCAGATGTTAACAGAGAGGGAGAGACTGGGATTCAGAAGGTAACAGAGAGTGAAAGACTGGGATTCACAGGGTAACAGAGAGGGAGAGACTGAAATTCAGAGGGTAACAGAGCAGGAAAGACTGGAATTCAGAGGGTAACAGAGAGGGAGAGACTGGGATTCAGAGGGTAACAGAGGGAAAAATAGAGTTGGCGAGGGCAACATAGAAATTTTAAGGCACAGAAAGAGGCCACTTGGCCCATCCTCTCTGTGCCAGCTGAAAAACGATCAACCTATTCTAATCTCACCTTCCAGCATTTGTTCGTAGCCCTGCAGCTTACCGCACTTGAGGTGCCTATCCAGACTCCTTCTGAATGACTTGAGGGTCTCTGCCTCAACTACCCTTTCAGGCAGTGAGTTCCAGACCATCGTGACCCTCTGGGTGAAAAAGATTTTCCTCATCTCACCTCTAATTTTTCGACCAATCACTTTAAATCTATGCCCCCTCGTCACTGACCTTTCTGCTATGGTTCTCTGCCCTTCACCTCCACTCTATCCAGGACCCTCAAAATTTTGTACATTTCAATCTGATCTCCCCTCAGCCTTCACTGTTCCAAGGACAACAACCCCTGCCTATCCTCATAGCTACAATTCTCCAGTCCTGGCAACATCCGAGAAAATGGGAGAGAGACAAATTCCCGTGTTCATAACACATGGATAAAGAGGTTAATCATCTGAGCTCTAACTCTGAGACAGAGACAGAGAGAGAGAGAGAGGGAGGGAGAGAGGGAGAAAGAGAGAGAGAGAGGGAGGGAGAGAGGGAGGGAGAGATGGTGTGGGGGCGACACAAACTGAGACGTGGACAGAGGCAGCGAAAGAAAAAGAGGGAGAGACAGAGAGAGAGAGAGGCAGAGAGAGGCAGAGAGAGAGAGAGAGAGACGCAGAAAGAGAGAGAGGCAGAGAGAGAGAGAGAGGCAGACAGAAAGATAGAGAGAGACAGAGAGAGAGGGAGCGATGGTGTGAGGGAGGCACAAATTGAGACGTGGACAGAGGTAGAGAGAGAGAGGGAGAGTGAGAGAGGCAGATTAGAAGGTAGCAAATGTAACCCCACTATTTGCAAAAGGAAGGAGGGAGAAAATGGGGAACGAAAGACCTGTTTCTCCAACATCAGTCATAGGAAAAATGGTCGAATCTGTAATAAAGGATGTGATAACAGGACACTTAAATAGAGATTGCGGGGGTGGGGGGGAAGAGAGAAATGGGGGGAGAGAGAAATGTGGGGGGAGAGAGAGGGGGGAGAGTGCGTGAGTGAGATGGAGCAAAGGAGAGAGATACTAGGTTAGGTGGGACAATGTGTGAGGAGAACACAAATAGACTACAAAGAGAGATTTGATTGGGATAGACAGCGATAAATGTCCTCGTGTTGTGGTAACATAAAATGGCCACTGAAAATGAACCTAAAATGGCTGACTGATGTGTGTGGATTTCCACAGATGAGAGGAGAGAGAGAGAGACAGACAGACAGACAGAAAGAGAGACAAAGAGAGAGACAGAGACCAAGACACAGAGAGTGATAGCAGGATATTTGTCATCGGAAAGAGGAAGAGGAGGAGGCCATTTGGCCCCTCAACCCTATTCTGTCATTCAATGAGCTCATGGCTGATGTGTGATCTAACTCCATGTACCTATCTTTGCCCCTTAATACCTGTGGTTAACAAAAATCTATCAAACTCAGATTTAAAAGTTAACAAGTGTCTCAGCATCAATTGCTGTTTGTAGAAGAGAGTTCCAAACTGATACCACACCTGGTGTGTTGAAGTGTTTCTTCATTTCACTCCTGAAAGGTTTTTAGACTAGGTTTATATTTTTAGACTATGCCCCCATGTTCTAGACTCTGCAGCCAGTGAGAATTGTTACTCTCTGTCGACCCTATCAGTTTCCCTTATTATCTTGAAAACAATCATCAAATCACACCTGAGCCTTCAAAATTCCAGGGATACAGAGTAAAGCTCCAGCTACACTGTCCCATTAAATATTCCCAAGCCAAGCACAATGTTAGGTTTGACACAGAGTAAATTTCCCTCTACACTGTCCCATCACACACTCCCAGGGCAGTACATGATGGGGTGGATACAGAGTGAATCTCACTCTGCACTGTCCGAAGGAGACAGACAGTGAGCGAGAGACAGAAAGAGAGAAACAGAGAGACATGGACTGACAGGGTGACTAAAAGTGATAGAAGGATACTTCACAGGGGATATTGGAAGAGGAAGATGCAATTCAACCCCATAGCCCTGTTCCGGCATCAGATGAGATCTTGGCAGATCTGTGATGTAAGTTACACCATATTTCCTGCCTTTGCCCCTTATCTCTAAATACCTTTGGTTAACAAGAATCTATCAATCACAGATTTAAAAATTAACCAATAAACCAGCATGAAATTTGCACAACCAATATCATTGTGTGGGTATTTCTGTGTGTGTGTGTGTGTGTGTGTGTGTCTATGTCTGTTTGGGTGTGATGGTTCCCACAGTGGAATAGCTTGCTGGATGTTTAAAATGGAGGCTATTCCTTCTGGATCATCAAAAGTATCCGCCTGGGCCCCAACTTCATCTACATTTCCCCCTCTCCCGATGTTTTTTTCTCTCCATATCTATCTCTAATATGTTTGTGTACACAGCAGTGAAGGATTACAACAAATTAATATATCTTACATTTTCCTTTTCATCCACCTCAACAACCTCTCTCTCTCCAAATTTGTCCCTCTCTACAGCACTCTCTCTGCCTTCATATCCAACCCTCCCTCCCTCTGTCTCTCTCCTAATGTCAGAGATAACAGGAGGAAGAGACAGAGAGAGAATGTTGAAGGAACTGTACTCTGTTCCTTAGCTGAGCTGAACCTGCTCTGGGAGTGTTTGATGGGCTACATTAATCGGCCGTGTACAGTCCTGTATCAGGCTGTGAAGAAGCACAGCTTGTTCAGTGTACAACGGGTCAAAGGGAACGATTCACTCCTGTCTGCGACTGGGAAGAGAGACTGACCTTAACATCAAGGCAGCGTTTGACTGAGTGTGACATCGAGGAGCCCGAGTAAAACTGAAGTCAGTGGGAATCGGGGGAAATCTCTCCACCGGTTGGAATCATACCGAGCACAAAGGAAGATGGTTGTGGTTGTTGGAAGTCAATCATCTCAGTCCCAGGCCTTCACTGCAGGAGTTTATCAGGGTACTGTCCTCAGCCCAACCATCTTCAACTGAGATCCCAGCAGAAAGTGCTTTAAATACTGAGCAGGTCAGGCAGCATCTGTGGAGAGAGAAACAGAGTTAGTGATTCAGCTCGATGCTTTCCAGACTTCCAGCATCCACAGTATTTTGCCTCAGATAATGAAACAATCCAGAGCCACATGCACCGAGACCTGGACAACATTCAGGTTTGGGCCGACCAGTGACAAGTAACAGTCACGTCACACAAGTGCCAGGCAATGACCATCTGCAACAAGGGAGAATCCAACCACCTCCCCTTGGCATTCAAAGCATTATCCCATCGCTGAATCCCCCAGCGTCAACATCCTGGGGAAACATTGACATCAAACTTAACTGAACGAAACACATCAATAGTTTCTTCACCCATTGGCTGGTGGGTGTCTGCAACTCACTGCCTGAAAGGGTGGTAGAGGCAGAAACCCTCATCACATTTAAAACAATCTCTTGGATATTCATTTCTCCATGTTTAAATGGGTAAGGAATAACTCTCCTCGTCTACACCGCCTCATCGCACACTCTCAGAGAAGGTACAGCATGGCTCAGATACAGAGTAAAGCTCCGTTTAAACATTCCCTGGAGTGTCGGATAAACCCGCGTCACTCACTGTTCCCGGCTCAGCCTCAAGACTCACCTGCCTCAGTCACTGAGACGCTCCTGTATCACTTGCCTTAACATAAGCGGATGCCGGGTTTGGGAGCAGGACAGGCACACGGGATTAGGACGACTGCTCATGTGGAGGATAAGCATCAGTAATCCCTCAGAGAATCAGAACAGACCAGCGAGACTCAGAAAAGTAAACTAGTGTTGAATTTCAGAGTCTTGCATTGGGGAATGCTTTAGTATTTGGTGAGAATGTTGAGCCAGTGACAGTTTGCCCCAGTGGGATGAATAGATACTAAATGACTTGATTACAACAGTAAGGTACCGTGTGTACTGTAAATATGGACTGAAATTACAATGTAACTGATCAATTTTCAGCTGAATTTTATGACTACAGTTAGAACTGCAATCCTGTGAGAATGTACATAAGACACGATGGGATGAAGTCAAAGTGGCCACTGTTGAATTTGCTAGCTTGATCTTTGTGGGAACACAAGGGTTAAGTAAGTTAAAAATATGAAATGGTCAATTCACTTGTTTAAGTAAACACTGCACAGAAATGGGTCTGGAATGTCCTATGTGCTGCATTCCTACTCCTACATCTACTCTGTCAGGACCCCTCATGATTTTGAACACCTCTATCAAATCTAATCTCAAGTTTCTCTTCTCTATGGAGAACAACACCAGTTTCTCCAATCTATCCACGTAACTGCAGTTCCTCATCCCTGGAACCTTGCTCGTGAATCTTTTCTGCATCCTCTCTAAAGCCCCCACATCCTTCCGAAAGTACGGTGTCCAGAATTGGACACAATACTAGTTGAGGATGAAGCAGTGTTTTATAAAGCTTCATCATAACCTCATTGCTTTTATACTCTCAGCCTCTATTTACAAAGCCTAGGATCCCATATGCCTTTTAATCACTTTCTTAACTAGCTCTGCCACCATCAATTTGTGCACAGACATCCCCAGGTCTCTCTGTTCCTGCACCCACTTCCTTCTGTTCTTAGGTTGCCATGACGCAGAGGGACAGAAGGACAGGGAGGTCTAGAAATAATGAGTGGGAGAGAGAGCAAACAAACAGGAAACACATATGGGAACACCACCACCTGCAAGTTTCCCTTCCAGTTTCACACCATCCTGACTTGGAACTATATCACCATTCCTTCACTGTCACTAGGTCAAAATCCTGGATCTCACTTCCTAACAGCACTGTGGGTGTACCTACCCCACATGGACTGCAGCGGTTCAAGAAGGTTCAACGGCAATTGGTGATGGGCAATAAAATGCTGGCATAGTCAGTAATGAACACATCCAACAAATGAATAAAAAATAATAACAATTTGGCACCAAGTCACTAAAGGAAATATTGAACTTGTCACAAGAACACAAGAAGTAGGAGCAGGAGTAGGCCATTCAGCCCCTCGAGCCTGCCCTGCCATTCAATAAGATCATGACTGATCTGTCCCAACACTCAACTCCTCTTTCAGGCCTGCTCTGCAGAACCCTCGACTCCCTGAGAGGGTTGAGAACAAATATTTTCCCACAAAGACAAACAGGGTGAGACTCCCAAATCTAGAGCCCCTTAGATAGCAAGAATCAAACCAGGTAGAATAAGGCACAAAAGGGAAGCTTATAACAGATACCGAGAGCTCAATACCACAGAAAGCCGAGAGGAGTGAAGAAAGTGCAGGGTTGAAATTAAAAAGCAAATTAGGAAAGCAAAAAGATAGTCGGAAAATAATATTACCAAGTAAAATCAAGGAAAGCACAAAGATGTTTTATAAATACATGAAGAGCAAGAGGATTAGGGACCAGAAAGGGAATGTGTGTATGGAGGCGGGAGATATGGGCATGGTTCTTCATGAATACTTTTTATCCGTCTTTATAAAAGAGGGGGAACTATGCAGACATTGTAGTTAAAGAGGAGGAGTGTGAAATATTGGATGGGATAAACAGGGTGAGAGGGAAATATTAACGTGTTTAGCATCTTTGAAAGTGAATAAATGGTCAGGCCTGGATGCATTGGAATCAGTTCAGAGAAGGTTCACTAGGCTGATTCCTGGGATGAAGGGGTTATCTTATGAGGAATAGTTGAACAGGTTGGGCCTAAACTCATTGGAGTTCAGAAGAATGAGAGGTGATCTTATTGAAACATACAAGATTCTGAGGGGACTTGACAGGGCGGATGTTGGGAGGATGTTTCCCTTGTGGAGGAGTCTTGAACTAGGGGGCACCGTTTAAAAATAAAGGTCTGTCATTTAAGACTGAGCTAAGGAAGACTTCTTTCTCCCAGAGGTTGGTTAGGCTTTGGAATTCTCTTCCCCAGAGAGCAGTGGAGGTTGGGTCAATGAATTTACAAGGGAGTCAAGGGTTATGGGGGGAAGGCAGGAAAATGGAGTTAAAGTCACGATCAGATCAATCATGATCATATTGACTGACAGAACAGGCTCAAGAGGCTGAATGGCCTACTCCTGCTCCTATTTCTTCGGATCGAGTGTATAAATTGGAGGGTTTGCTCTCCACTTTTTAAACCATTTTTATAGCAGAGACAGGTCCATGTGTAATATAAACAAAGACAGGGTCTAGTGCAGACCTAACTAGTGCATTGATAACTGAGACTAGTGTAAAAGGTTTCAAGGATACAGAATTCTAAATATACATTCAGGGGAAGTTTTTTAGGTCAGTACGTAGCAAGGTCAACAAGGGATGGGTCAGTTTGACACTTAGTTTTAGGGAATGAAGCTGGGCCGGTGGAAGGCGATTTAGAAAAGGTGGACTGGAAAACGCTACTTGAAGGTAAATCAGTGTCAGAGCAGTGAGATTGAATCATTTCATCCTGGAGGATTTATTATTCCAGAGTTATTTTTTATTTTCAGAGAAATTCAAATTCACAAGAGCCCAATGTGGGATTTGAACTCCGACTTTTTCAGTCATTAGCTCAGGCTTTCAGCTTACAAACTGTAAAAGACATTCACCTTCCTCCTGTTGTGACCTGACTGTCTCAGTTTTTGTGTATTGTCTCCAATCTTGTTCTTTCATGTGTCTGAAGACTTTGATGTTATTCAGACATTGGTAAACCACTTCATTCTCTCAGCTCATCGGCTTAAATACCTTCAGGGACACAATCCACAATCTAATTCACACCCTATTCAAGCAACCAAAATCTTCAACTCCATTCAGACACCCCGATATCCTGTCCCTGCACAGATAACTGACAGTTCCACAATGCAGAAATGTCTGAATGAGAAACCACATTTACCTGACACAATCCAAGCTCCAAATTGAATCATTAAGATATCGAAAATACCACAGAAATCTGACTTGTTCCTTGTAACAGTGAGACTGAAACATTTCAGGGTACTATTCAACCAAGAAGGATTGCGAGAAAAGTCAGGATCAGGATTGAAAGAGAAAGAGAGAGAGTAAAAAGGGGGGAGTGAGAGAGGGGGAAGAGAGAGAGAGAGAGAGAGACACTGTCAGCTCCTGGATGGGGAAGGATTCTCTGTTCCCTCACCCATTTTAACATTGTACCATTTAGTTTAGACAGAGAGACATAGACTGACAGGATGACTGACAGAGAAAGAAGGACATTTAACATCGGATAGTGGAAGAGGAGGATGTAATTTAACCCCACGACCCTGTTCCGGCATTCAATGTGATCAGGGCTGATCTGTGATCTATCTTACACCATATATCCTACCTTTGCCCCTTATCTCTTACTATATTTGTTTAACAAGAATCTATCAATCAAAGGTTTAAAAATTAACCAATAATCCAGCATGAAATTTCTACAAACAATATCATGAGGGTGTGATGGCTCCCACAGTGGAATAGCTTACTGGATGTTTAAAATGGAGGCTATTTCTTCTGGATCATCAAAAGTATCTGCCTGGGCCCCAACATCATCGACATTTCCCCCTCTCCCGACGTTTCTTTCCCTCCATATCTATCTCTAATATGTTTGTGTCCACAGCAGTGAAGGATTACATCAAATTAATATATCTTACATTATCCTTTTCATCCACCTCAACAATCTCTCTCTCTCCAAATTTGTCCCTCTCTACAGCCCTCTCTCTGCCTTCATAACTAACCCTCTCTCCCTCTGTCTCTCTCCTAATGTCAGAGATAAAAGGAGGGAGAGACAGAGAGAGAATGTTGAAGGAACTGTACTCTGTTCCTAAGCTGTGCTGAACCTGCTCTGGGAGTGTTTGATGGGCTACATTAATCGGCTGTGTACAGTCCTGTATCAGGCTGTGAAGAAGCACAGCTTGTTCAGTGTACAACGGGTCAAAGGGAACGATTCACTCCTGTCTGCGACTGGGAAGAGAGACTGACCTTAACATCAAGGCAGTGTTTGACCGAGTGTGGCATTGAGGAGCCTGATGGACAGATGGCGGGACAGAGAGAGAGACAGAGAGAGAAGGAGAGAGCGAGAGACAGAGAGGGAAAGACAGATGGAGAGACAGAGATAGAAGGAGAGAGAGGGAGAGACAGAGAGGGAAAGGCAGATGGAGGAACACAGAGAGAGAGACAGAGAGAGAGGCAGAGAGAAGAGAGAGATGGAGAGACAGAGAGGGAAAGACAGATGGAGGGACAGAGTGAGAGACAGACAGAGATAGAAGGAGAGAGATGGAGGGACAGAGAGAGAGACAGAGAGAGAGACAGAGAGAGAGACAGAGACAGAGAGACAAGGAGAAGGAGGGAGAGACAGTGAGGGAAAGACAGATGGAGAGACAGAGATAGAAGGAGAGAGAGGGAGAGACAGAGAGGGAAAGACAGATGGACGGACAGAGAGAGAGAGGCAGAGAGAATGAGTTAAGGGGAGAGAGAAGGAGAGAGACGGAGAAACAGAGAGGGAAAGACAGATGGAGGGACAAGAGAGAGAGACAGAGAGAGTGGCAGAGACAGAGATAGAAGGAGAGAGAGGGAGTGTCAGGAAGGGAAAGACAGAAGGATGGACAAAGTGAGAGACAGAGAGAGAAGGAGAAACATGGAGTGACAGGGAGGGTAGGAAAGATGGAGCGATAGAGAGAAAGCAACAGAGATAGAAGGAGAGAGAGGGAGTGACAGGCGGTGGGGAAGATAGATGGAGCGACAGAGAGAGAGACAGAGAGAGAAGGAGAGAGAGTGAGAGACAGAGAGGGAAAGACAGATGGAGGGACAGGGAGAGAGAGGCAGAGATGGAAGGAGAGAGAGGGAGAAACAGACAGGGAAAGACAGATGGAGGGACAGAGAGAGAGAGACAGAGAGAGTGGCAGTGATAGAAGGGGAGAGAGGGAGTGACAGGGAGGGAAAGACAGATGGAGAGACAGAGGGAGAGAGAGAGGCAGAGATAGAAGGAGAGCGAGGGAGTGTCAGGGAGGGGAAGACAGATGGAGGGGCTGAGGGAGACGGACAGAGAGAGAGACAGAGATAGAAGGAGAGTGAGGGAGTGTCAGGCAGGGAAAGGCAGAAGAAGGGACAGAGAGAGAGAGACAGAGAGAGAAGGAGAGAGACGGTGTGACAGGGAGGGAGGGACAGATGGAGAGACAAAGAGAGAAAGACAGAGTGAGAAGGAGAGAGATGGAGAGACAGGGAGGGGAAGACAGATGGAGGGAAAGAGAAAGAGAAGGAGAAAGGGAGTGACAGAGAGGGAAAGACAGATGGAGGAACAGAAAGAGAGACAAAGATAGAAGGAGAGAGAGGGAGAGACAGAGAGGGAAAGTCACATGGAAAGACAGAGAGTGATAGATGGAGATGGAAGGAATGAGAGGGAGAGAAAGAGAGGGAAAGACAGATGGAGAGACAGAGAGAGAGAGAGGCAGAGATGGAAGGAGAGAGAGGGAGTGATTGGAAGGGAATGACAGATGGAGAGACAGAGAGAGAGAAACAGGGAGAGAGATGGAGTGACAGGGTGGGAAGGACAGATGGAGGGATAGAGAGAGAGACAGAGTTAGAAGGAGACAGAGGGAGTGTCAGGGTGGGAAAGACAGATGGAGAGAAAGAGAGAAGGAGAGAGATAGATGGAGAGAGAGGGAGAGACAGGGAGGGAAGGACAGACGGAGGAATAGAGAGAGACGGAGACAGAAGGAGAGAGAGGGAGACGCAGAGAGGGAAAGAATGATGGAGAGACAGAGAGAGCGAGGCAGAGATGGAAGGAGAGAAAGGGATTGATAGGGAGGGAAGGACAGATGGGAAGACAGAGAGAAAGAGGGAGACAGAAGGAGAGAGAGGGATAGACAGAGAGGGAAAGACAGATGGAGAGACAGAGAGAGAAGGACTGACAGGGAGGGAATGACAGATGGAGGCATAGAGTGTGAGAGACAGAGAGAGAGAAGGAGTGACAGAGATGGAAAGACAGATGGAGGGACAGAGAGAGGAGAGAGAGGGAGTGATAGAGAGGGAAAGACAGATGGAGAGATAGAGAGAGAGATAGAGACAGAAGGAGAGAGACAGAGAGGGAAAGACGGATCGAGGGACAGAGTGAGAGACAGGGAGAGAATGAGAGAGAGGGAATGACAGAGACGGAAAGACAGATGGAGGGACAGAGAGAGAAGGAGAGAGAAGGAGAGACAGAGAGGGAAAGGCAGTTGGAGAGAAAGAGAGCGAGACAGAGAGAGAGGCAGAGACAGAGATATAAGGAGAGAGAGGGAGTGACAGAAAGGGAAGGACAGATGGAGGGACACAGAGAGAGGAGGAGACAGCGAGAGAAGGAGAGAGAGGGAGTGACGGGGGCCGGGGGGGGGTGGGGGAGAGACAGATGGAGAGACAGAGTGAGAGAGAGTCAGATGGAACGAGAGAGCGGGCGTGACAGGGAGAGAAATACAGATGGAGGGACAGAGTGAGAGACAGAGAGAGAAGGAGAGAAATGGAGTGACAGGGAGGGAAGGACAGATGTAGGAAAGAGAGACAGAGACAGAGATAGAAGGAGAGAGTGGTAGTGACAGTGATGGAAAGACAAATGGAGGAACAGAGAGAGGGACAGAGATAGAAGGAGAGAGAGGGAGTGTCATGGAGGGAAAGACAGATGGAGGGACAGAGAGAGAGAGACAGAGAGAGAAGGAGAGAGATGGAGCAACAGGGAGGGAAGGACAGATGGAGAGATAGAAGAGAGACAGAGATAGAAGGAGAGAGAGGGAGTGACAGGGAGGGAAGAACAGATGGAGGGACAGAGAGAGAGAGACAGAGATGGAAGGAAAGAGAGGGAGTGTCAGGGAGGGAAAGACAGATGGAGAGACAGAGAGAGAGGCAGATTTGGAATGAAAGAGAGGGAGTGACAGGGAGGGAAAGACAGATGGAGAGACAGCGAGAAAGACAGAGATGGAAGGAGAGAGAGGGAGTGTCATGGAGGGAAATACAGATGGAGGGACAAAGTGAGAGACAGAGAGAGAATGGGAGAGATGGAGTGACAGGGAGGGAAGGACAGATGGAGGGATAGCTGGAGAGAGACAGAGGTAGAAGGAGAGAGATGGAGTGACATAGAGGGAAAGTCAAATGGACGGACAGAGAGAGAAGTAGAGACTGAGATAGACAGAGAGAGAGGGAGTGACAGAGGGAGAAAGACAGATGGAGGGACAGAGAGAGGGAAGGAGCGAGAGGGAGAGGCAGAGAAGGAGAGAGGGAGAGATGGAGTGACAGAGAGGGAAGGACAGATGGAGGAACAGAGAGAGAGACAGAGTTAGAAGGAGAGAGAGGGATTGACATGGAGGGAAAGGTAAAATGGATACAGAACTGGCTCGTTCATAGAAGACAGAGGGTAGCAGTGGAAGGGTGTTTTTCTGAATGGAGGGATGTGACTAGTGGTGTTCTGCAGGGATCAGTGCTGGGACCTTTGCTGTTTGTAGGATATATAAATGATTTGGAGGAAAATGTAGCTGGTCTGATTAGTAAGTTTGCGGACGACACAAAGGTTGGTGGAGTTGCGGATAGTGATGAAGATTGTCAGAGGATACAGCAGGATATAGATCGGTTGGAGACTTGGGCGGAGAAATGGCAGATGGAGTTTAATTCTGACAAATGTGAGGTAATACATTTCTGAAGGTCTAATGCAGGTGGGAAGTATACAGTAAATGGCAGAACCCTTAGGAGCATTGACAGGCAGAGAGATCTGGCGTACAGGTCCACAGGTCACTGAAAGTGCAACAGAGGTGGATAAGGTAGTCAAGAAGGCATACGGCATGCTTGCCTTCATTGGTCGGGGCATAGAGTATAAAAATAGGCAAGTCATGTTGCAGCTGTACAGAACTTTAGTTAGGCCACACTTAGAATTCTGGTTGTCACACTACCAGAAGGACGTGGAGGCTTTGGAGAGGGTACCGAAGAGGTTTACCAGGATGTTGCCTGGTCTGGAGGGCATTAGCGATGAGGAGAGGTTGGATAAACTCGGATTGTTTTCACTGGAACGACGGAGGTGGAGGGGCGACATGATAGAGGTTTACAAAGTTATAAGTGGCATGGACAGAGTGGATAGTCAGAAGCATTTTCCCAGGGTGGAAGAGTCAGTTACGAGGGGACAGAGGTTTAAGGTGAGAGGGGCAAAGTTTAGAGGGGATGTCCGAGGCAAGTTCCTTACACAGAGGGTGGTGAGTGCCTGGAACGTGTTGCCGGGGGAGGTGGTGGAAGCAGGTACCATAGAGACGTTTAAGAGACATCTTGACAAATACATGAATAGGATGGGAATAGAGGGATACGGACCCCGGAAGTGCAGAAGGTTTTAGTTTAGGCAGGCATCAAGATCGGCGCAGTCTTGCAGGGCCGAATGGCCTGTTCCTGTGCTGTACTGTTCTTTGTTCTTTGACAGATGGAGGGACAGTGAGAGAGACAGAGAGAGAAGGAGAGAGAGGGAGAGACAGAGGTAGAAGAAGAGAGATGGAGAGACAGAGAGGGAAAGACAGATGGAGGGACAGAGAGAGAAACAGAGAGAGAGGCAGAGACAGAGGTAGAAGAAGAGAGATGGAGAGACAGAGAGGGAAAGACAGATGGAGGGACAGAGAGAGAAACAGAGAGAGAGGCAGAGACAGAGGTAGAAGAAGACAGATGGAGAGACAAAGAGAAAGACAGAGATAGAAGGAGAGTGAGGGAGTGTCATGGAGGGAAGGACAGATGGATGGATAGAGAGAGAGACAGAGAGAGAAGGAGTGACATGGAGGGAAGGACAGATGGATGGATAGAGAGAGAGAGAGACAGAGAAAGATGGAGAGAGTGGGCGTGACAGAGAGGGAAAGGCATATGGAGGGAAAGAGAGAGAGACAGAGAGAGAGGCAGAGACAGAGATGGAAGGAGAGAGAGGGATTTTCAGGGGTGGGGAAGGCAGATGAAGAGACAGAGGGAGAGAGACAGAGATAGAAGGAGAGAGAGGGAGCGACAGGAAGGGAAAGACAGATGGAGGGACAGAGAGAGACAGAGAGAGATGGAGTGACAGGGAGGGAAGGATAGATGGAGGGATGGAGCGACAGAGAGAGAGAGGGAGAGATGGAAGGAGAGAGAGGGTATGACAGAGGGAGGGAAAACAGATGGAGGAACAGAGTGAGAGACAGAGAGAGATGGAGTGACAGGGAGGGACGGGCAGATGGAGGGATAGAGAGAGAGGCAGAGATAGGAGGAGAGAGAGGGAGTGATGGCTGGGGAGACTGATGGAGAGACAGAGAGAGAGAGACAGAGAGAGAGACAGAGAGAGGAGGAGAGACTGAGAGCGACAGAGATGGAAAGACAGATGGAGAGACAGAGAGAGAGAGAGGCAGAGATGGAAGAAGAGAGAGGGAGTGACAGAGAGGTTTCATAAAAATCTATCAAACGCAGATTTAAAAATTAACAAGTGTCTCAGCATCAATTGCTGTTTGTGGAAGAGAGTTCCAAACTGAGACCACACCTGGTGTGTTGAAGTGTTTCTTCATTTCACTCCTGAAAGGTTTTTAGACTAGGTTTATATTTTTAGACTATGCCCCCATGTTCTAGATTCTGCAGCCAGTGGGAATATGCCAGCATGAAATTTGCACAACAAATATCATGAGGGTGTGATGGCTCACACAGGTGAATAGCTTGCTGGATGTTTAAAATGGAGGCTGTTCCTTCTGGATCATCAAACGTATCTGCCTGGGCCCCAACTTCATCTACATTTCCCTCTCTGCCGATGTGTTTTTCTCTCCATATCTATCTCTTTCTGTTTGTGTACACAGCAGTGAAGGATTACATCAAATTAATATATCTTACATTATCCTTTTCATCCACCTCAAGAATCTCTCTCGCTCCAACTTTGTGTCTCTCTCCAGCCCTCTCTCTGCCTTCATAACTAACCCTCTCTCCCTCTGTCTCTCTCCTCGTGTCAGAGATAGCAGGAGGGCGTGACAGAGAGAGAATGTTGAAGGAACTACACTCTATTCCTAAACTGTCCTGAACCTGCTCTGGGAGTGTTTGATGGGCTACATTAATCGGCCGTGTACAGTCCTGTATCAGGCTGTGAAGAAGCACAGCTTGTTCAGTGTCCAACGGGTCAAAGGGAACGATTTACTCCTGTCTGCTACTGGGAAGAGAGACTGACCTTAACATCAAGGCAGCGTTTGACCGAGTGTGACATCGAGGAGCCCGAGTAAAACTGAAGTCAGTGGGAATCCGCTGGTTGGACTCAGACCGAGCACAAAGGAAGATGGTTGTGGTTGTTGGAGGTCAATCATCTCAGTCCAAGGACATCACTGCAGGAGTTCCTCGGGGTAGTGTCCGAGGCTCAACCATCTTCAGCTGAGATCCCAGGAGGAAATACTGAGCAGGTCAAGCAGCATCTGCGGAGAGCAAAACAGAGTTAGTGATTTAGCTCGATGCTTTCCAGATTTCCAGCATCCACAGTATTTTGCCTCAGATAATAAAGCAATCCAGAGCCACATGCAACAAGACCCGGACAACATTCATGTTTGGGCCGACCAGTGGCAAGTAACATTCACCTCACACAAGTGCCAGGCAATGACCATCTGCAACAAGAGAGAATCCAACCACCTCCCCTTGGCATTCAAAGCATTATCCCATCGCTGAATCACCCAGCGTCAACATCCTGGGGAAACATTGACATCAAATTTAACTGAACGAAACATATCAATAGTTTCTTCACCCAGTGGCTGGTGGGTGTCTGGAACTCACTGCCTGAAAGGATTAGTATAAAATGGGTGGTTGATGGCTGGCACAGACTGGGCAGGCCGAAGGGCCTGTATAAGTGCTGGATCTGTCTATAACTCTAAAGGATGGCAGAGGCAGAAACCCTCATCACATTGAAAACAATCTCTTGGATATTCACTTCTCTATATTTAAAATGGGTAAGGAATAACTCTCCTCGTCTGCACTGCCCCATCAAACACTCTCAGAGAAGGTACAGCACGGATTAGATACAGAGCAAAGGTCCGTTTAAACTGTCCCTGGAGTGTCGGATTAACCCGGGTCACTCACTGTCCCCGACTTAGCCTCAAGACTCACCTGCCTCAGTCAATGAGACTCTCCTGTATCACTTGCCTTCATGTAAGTGGATGCCGGGTTTGGGAGCAGGACAGGCACACGGGATTAGGACGACTGCTCATGTGGAGGATAAGCATCAGTAATCCCTCAGAGAATCAGAACAGACCAGCGAGACTCAGAAAAGGAAACTTGTGTTGAATTTGTGAGTCTTGCATTGTGGAATGCTTTAGTATTTGGTGAGAATGTTGAGCCAGTGATATTTTGCCCCAGTGGGATGAATAGATACTGGATGACTTTATCACAACAGTAAGGTACCGTGTGTACTGTAAATATGGACTGAAATAACAATGTAACTGATCAATTTTCAGCTGAATACTATGACTACAGTTATACCTGCTATCCTGTTACATATGTGCTGCTATACCTGCTATATGTGAGAATGTACATACGACACGATGGGATGAAGTCAAAGTGGCCACTCTTTATATTTTCAGACTATGCCCCAAATTCCTGACTCCGCAGCCATTGGGAATATTTACTCTCAGTCCACCCTATCAGTTCCCCTTATTATTTTGTAAACCTTCATCAAATCACCCCATAACCTTGTAAATTCCAGGGATACACAGTAAAGCTCCAGCTGCACTGTCCCATTAAACATTCCCAAGCCAAGCACTATGTTGGGTTTGACACAGAGTAAATTTCCCTCTACACTGTCACATCACACACTCCGAGGGCAGGAACATCATGGGGTGGATACAGAGTGAATCTCACTCTACACTGTCTGATAGAGACAGAGAGAGAGAGAGAGAGAGAGAGAGAGAGAGAGAGAGAGAAACAGAGAGACATAGACTAACAGGGTGACTGACAGAGAAATAAGGATATTTAACAGGGGATATTGGAAGAGGAGGATGCAATTTAACCCCACAACTCTGTTCCTGCATTCAATGAGTCAAGGCTGATCTGTGATGTAACTGACACCATATATCCTGCCTTTGCCCCTTATCTCTTTAACCTTTGGTTAACAAGCATCTATCAATCACAGGTTTAAAAATTAACCAATAATCCAGCATGAAATTTCCACAAAAAATATCAAGAGGGTGTGATGGCTCCCACAGTGGAATAGCTTGCTGGATGTTTAAAATGGAGGCTATTCCTTCTGGATCATCAAAAGTGTCCGCTCCAACTTTATCTCCATTTCTCCCCTCCCGATGTTTTCTTTCTCTCCATCCCTATCTCAAATAGGTTTGTGTACACAGCAGTGAAGGATTAAATCAAATTAATATATCTTACATTATCCTCTTCATCCACCTCAACAATCTCTCTCTCTCTCCAAGTTTGTCCCTCTCTACAGCTCTCTCTATGCCTTCATATCTAACCCTCCCTCCCTCTGTCGCTCTCCTAGTGTCAGTGATAGCAGGAGGGAGAGACAGAGATAGAAGAGAGAGGGAGTGAAAGAAAGGGAAAGACAGATGGAGGGACAGAGAGAGAGGCAGAGAGAGAGGCAGAGAGAGAGGCAGAGAGAGAGATAGAAGGAGAGAGAGGGAGTGACTGGGGGGTGGGGAGAGACAGCTGGAGGGACAGAGAGAGAGGGAGAGAGTGGCAGAGACCGAGATAGAAGGAGAGAGAGGGAGTGTCAGGAAGGGAGAGACAGATGGAGGGACAGAGTGAGAGACAGAGACAGAAGGAGAGAGATGGATTGACAGGGAGGGAAGGATGGATGGAGGGATAGAGAGAGAGAGAGACAGGGACAGAAGGAGAGAGTGAGTGACAGAGAGGGAAATACAGATGGAGGGACAGAGAGAAAGACAGAATGAGAGGCAGAGACAGAGATAGAAGGAGAGAGAGGGAGTGAGGGGTGGGTGAGGACAGATGGAGAGACAGAGAGAGAGAGAAGGAGAGACAGAGAGGGAAAGACAGATGGTGACAGAGAGAGAGAGAGGCATAGTTGGAAGGAGAGAGATGGAGTGACAGGGAGGTCGGACAGATGGAGGGATAGAGAGAGAGAGACAGAAAAAGAAGGCGAGAGAGCGAGTGACAGAGAGGGAAAGACAGATGGAGAACAGTGAGAGAGGGAGGCAGTGATACAGATAGAAGGAGAGAGAGGGAGTGTCAGGGAGGGAAAGACTGATGGAGGGACAGAGAGTTAGAGAGACAGAGATAGAAGCAGAGAGAGGGAGTGACAGGGAGGGAAAGACAGATGGAGAGACACAGGGAGAGACAGAGATCTCTCCCGATGTTTCTGTCTCCATACCTATCTCTTAAATGTTTGTGCACACAGCAGTGACGGATTACATCAAATTAATTTCTCTTACATTCTCCCTTTCAATCGACCCCGCAATCTCTCTCTCTCCAACCTTGTCCCTCTCCACAGCACTCTCTGTCTCCATATCTAACCCTCTCTCCCTCTGTCTCTCTCCTAGTGTCAGAGATAGCAGGAGGGAGAGACAGAGAGAGGAAGACAGAGTGAGAATATTGAAGGAACTATACTCTATTCCTAAGCTGTGCTGAAGCCGCTCTGGGAGTGTTTGTTGGGCGACATTAATTGGCGGTGCACAGTCCTGTATCAGGCTGTGAAGAAGCACAGCTTGTTCAGTGTACAACGGGTCAAAGGGGACGATTCACTCCTGTCTGCTCCTGGGAAGAGAGACTGACCTTAACATCAAGGCAGCGTTTGACCAAGTGTGACATCGAGGAGCCCGAGTAAAACTGAAGTCAGTTGGAATCCGCTGGTCGGACTCATACCGAGCACAAAGGAAGATGGTTGTGGTTGTTGGAAGTCAATCATCGTAGTCTCAGGACATCACTGCAGGAGTTCCTCAGGTTAGCGTCCTCGGCCCATCCATCTTCAGCTG
Source organism: Heterodontus francisci (assembly GCF_036365525.1). Classification (NCBI taxonomy): domain Eukaryota; kingdom Metazoa; phylum Chordata; class Chondrichthyes; order Heterodontiformes; family Heterodontidae; genus Heterodontus; species Heterodontus francisci. The sequence goes on from NW_027141098.1 coordinate 786,760, forward strand.
CTTCCTCAATGACCTGCCCTCCATCGTAAGGTCAGAAGTAGGGATGTTCACTGTTGATTGCACAGTGTTCAGTTCCATTCACACCTCCTCAGATAATGAAATCCCAGCAGGAAGTGCTGGAAATACTGAGCAGGTCAGGCAGCATCTGTGGAGAGAGAAACAGAGTTAGTGATTCAGCTCGATGCTTTCCAGATTTCCAGCATCCACAGTATTTTGCCTCAGATAATGAAGCAATCCAGAGCCACATGCACCAAGACCCGGACAACATTCAGGTTTGGGCCAACCAGTGACAAGTAACATTCATGTCACACAAGTGCCAGACAATGACCATCTGCAACATGACAGAATCCAACCACCTACCCTTGGCATTCAAAGCATTATCCCATCGCTGAATCCCCCAGCGTCAACATCCTGGGGAAACATTGACATCAAACTTAACAGAACGAAACACATCAATAGTTTCTTCACCATCTCTCTGGGACAGAGAGACACAGATAAAGAATGTGAGTAAGCTTTGACAGAACCTCAGTAAATTGTTCCAACCATTGTTAATGATAGAAATCAAGGATTATATTAGAGCAAAGGAAGAGGCAGAGAATGTTAGCCCCTTTATAACTATATCCTTTAGTTTAGATTGCCTCTCCTCCTTCTTCCTACCTGTGGAGGTGGGAGATGTGGGCATGGTTCTTCATGAATTCTCTGTGTCCGTCTTTATAAAAGAGTGGGAACGATACAGAGATTGTAGTTAAAGAGGAGGAGTGTGAATATTGGATGGGATAAACAGAGTGAGAGGGGAAATATGAAGGTGTTTGGCAGCTTTGAAAGTGGATAAATGGTCAGGCCTGGATGCATTCGAATCAGTTCAGAGAAGGTTCACTCGGCTGATTCCTGGGATGAAGGGGTTATCTTTGAGGAATGGTGGAACAGGTTGGGCCTATACTCATTGGAGTTCAGAAGAATGAGAGGTGATCTTATTGAAACATACAAGATTCTGAGGGGACTTTACAGGGTGGATGCTGGGAGGATGTTCCCCTTGTGGGGAAGTCTAGATCGTGGGGGCAGTTACACTGTGGGGTTTGATACAGAGTAAAGCTGCCTCTGTATATGCCTCTCTTTCTCCTCCTCCATCCAGATGGAGAGAGTAACAGTGAGAAAGAACAGGGATAGATATGGAGAATAAGAGAGAGAGGGAAGGATTGCAATGGGGAGAGAGTACCAGAGAGAAAGAGGAAGAGATTGGGATGGAGAGTGTTGGTCAATGTTCCTGCAAATCTGCGTGCAGCAGCCTCAAAGGTCCCACGCAGATCCGGTTCCACAATAAATAGCACACGTCTTCAAAGATTCTTCAAAGATTTCAAGGGACAGCTCACGTTAAAAAAACTGGGCACGCACAACATCGAAATTTTCACGGGAACATTGGAGCCAACTGCGGAATACATGTTTTTTACCAGCCTGCATAAGGAAGTGTAACCTCTGCAGATGCGGTGAAACCAAAAGCAGCTGAATTCAAATGGCAAACTGATGTATGTGGAGCTTTACAAAGGGTCTGAGAGAGGAGAGAGAAACAGACATAGACACACACACAGACAGAAACACACACACAGACAGAAACACATACACACACAGAAACACACACACACAGAAACACATACACAGAAACACACACACAGAAACACAGACACACACACACACACAGAAACACACACACAGAAACACAGACACACACACACACAGACACACACACAGAAACACAGAAACACACACACAGAAACACACACACACACACAGAAAAACACACACAAACACAGAAACACACACACAAACACAGAAACACACACACACAGAAACACACACAGAAACACACACAGAAACACACACAGAAACAGAGTGACTCAGGGACAGAGAGCGAAAGAAGAATATTTCAATTTTCAAAAGGCATTTGATGAGATCAACCTTCGATTTAAAAATGACAATTGATTTTGCATCAATGTGTGCGTGCATAAGACATGTTCCAAACTACTACCACCTTTAGCCTGGAGTGGCGGATTTTTACTCAGAGTGTTGTGAATCTTTGGAATTCTCTACTCCAGTGGGCTGTGGAAGCTCAGTCTGGGAAAAAGGCATTGAAGTGGATGATCAGCCATGATCGTATTGAATGGCGGAGCAGGCTCGATGGGCTGAATGGCCTACTCCTGTTCCTATGTTCCCAAGCTGCTGAAATAGTTTCTCCCAAACTACCCCATCAGTTCCCCTTAATATCTCTACACCTTTGAACAAATCACCTTGATCCTCCTAAATTCCAGGCAATAAAACCCTAGTTTGTGTAATATCACCTCATAATTTAACCCTTGGAGTCCAGTTATCATTCTAGTAAATCTACACTGCATTCAAATGGACATGGACCCCCCAAGGTCTCTTTTCACCATTTATAAAGTCCTCTGTTCTAGTCTTTTTTTGCTGACATTGAAATCTAACTGCCACAGTTTTGCCCATTTATTTAAGATATTAATATCTCTTTGTAATTTGATGCTTCCAGCTACACTGCTTACAATGCTGCCTATTTTTGTGTCACTGGTAAACTTGGGTATGTTGCATTCTACCTCATCATCTTAAAATCATTAATAAATACAGCAAAGCTGAGACACACACGGGCTTTGCACTAGTAGACAGGAGTGAAACATTCCAACCTAGAGGCTTTTTAACTCCAGATTTATGTTTTTTGAAAGAAAAAATAGAATTCAAATTCACAACAGCCCTGTGTGGGATTTGAACTCCTGCTTTTTCAATCATCAGCTCAGGCCTTCAAATTAAAACCCATAAAAACAGATTCATTTTCCTACTGCTGTTGTCTGACTGACTGAGGTTTTGTATATTGTTCTCTTCGCCTCTTCTTGCATGTGTCTGAAGTCTTTGAAGTTTGTCAGACATTGGTAAACTACTTCATGTGGTGTTGTGTAAAGACCTTCAATTCTGTGGATCTGCAAGGGACACAATTCAAATTCTCACCTTATTGCATCAACCAAAACCTGCAGGTCCATTCAAACAACTCTATTTCCTGTCTCTGCAAAGACAGCTCACACTTCCACAATGCAGGAATGTCTGAATGGAAACAGCTTTTGACACATTTCCAAACATGTTTGCTAACACTTTTCAGGATGGAGCTAAATTCAACTGACAAGATTGCAAGCCCCAAATTGAATCTTTTAGATGTAAAAAGTGACACAAATGAAATTCCAGATCTCTCTGAACCAGCACCCATTTTAACATTGGACTATTTAGTTTATATCGCTTCTCCTCAACCTTCCTTCCTAAATGCATCGTTTGACATTTCTCAGCATTGAAGTTAACCTGCCATGTGTCTGACCATTTCACCAGCTGTCAAGAGGACATAAAGTTTACAAAGAGATTTCCATAGGTTAAGTGAGTGAGCAAAAAATTGGCAGATGGAGTATAATGTGGGAAAATGTGAGCTTGTCCACTTCAGCAGGAAGAAGAAAAATCAGTATATTATTAAAATGGAGAGAGACTGCAGAACTGTACGGTCCAGAGGGATCTGGGTGTCACAAAATGTTACCGTGTAGCTACAGCGAGTGATTAGGAAGGCAAATGGAATGTTGTTGTTTATTGCAAGGTGAATAGAATATCAAAGTAGGGAAGTGTTGCTACAGCTGTACAGGGCATAAGTTAGACGACGTCTGCAGGATTTTGGACACTTTTGGTCTCCTTACTGAAGAAATTCTAGAATTGCATTCGAAGTAGTTCAGAGAAGGTTCACTGGGCTGTTTCCTGGGATGAAGGGGTTATCTTATGAGGAAAGGTTGAACAGGTTGGGTCTATACCCACTGGAGTTTAGAAGAATGAGAGGTGATCTGAGTGAAACATCTCAGGACCCGAGGGGACTGGACAGGGTGGATACTGAGAGGATGTTTCCCCTTGTTGGGGAGACGAGAACTAGGGGACAGAGTTTAAAAATTAGGGACATCCCATTTAAAACTGAGATGAGGAGAAATGTGTTTCTCTCAGAGGGGGGTCAGTCTGTGGAATTCTCTTCCCCAGAGAGCAGTGAAGGCTGGATCATTGAATATATTCAAGGATGAGTTCGATAGATTTTTGATCAATTAGGGAGTCAACGGTTATGGGACGCAGACAGGAAAGTGGAGTTGAGTTCACAATCAGATCAGCCATTGAATGACAGAGCAGGCACGAGGGGCCGAATGGCCTACTCCTGCTCCTAATTCATTTGTTCATGTGTGTTCCATTTCACCAGATTGCCTCTCTCCTCCTGAAGTCTGCGACTGGTCCCTTCCCTGTTTATTACATTGCAGATGACACAAACATTGGCAAACATTGAAGTTATGCCCTGTAAACACAAGTCCAAGTCATTAGTATATATCAAAAAGATCAATGGTCCTAATATAAACCTCCACTGTATACGTCCCTCCAGTCTGAAACAACCATTGTCCACTCTCTCAGCCAATGTCGTATCCACTCAGCCAATGTCCCTTTCATCCCTGGAGCACCAATATTGCTAACTGGTCAATTAGGAGGCACCATTAAGTCCTGGTCCCAGACCTCTCTGTTTCCACTCTGCCATCAACATTCCCCAGACAGGTACAGCATGGATTAGATACAGAGTAATGCTCCTTCTGCACTGTCCCATCTAACAGTCCCAGGACAGGAACATCATGGGGTGGTTACAGAGTGAATCTCACTCTACACTGTCCGAAACAGACAGAGAGAGAGAGAGAAAAAGAGAGAAACAGACTGACAGGGTGACTGAGAGAGAAAGAAGGATATTTAACATCAGACAGGAAGATGAGGAGGCAATTTAACCCCTCGACCCTGTTCCTTCATTCAGTGAGATCAGGGCTGATCAGTGATCTAACTAACATCATATATCCCACCTTTGCCCCTTAGCTCTAAATACCTTTGGTAAACAAAAATCTATAAATCTCAGATTTAAAAATTTACAAGTTTCTCAGCATCAATTGATGTTTGTGGAAGAGAGTTCCAAACTGATACCACACCTGGTGTGTTGAAGTGTTTCTTCATTTCACTCCTGAATGGTTTTGAGACTACGTTTAGATTTTTAGACTCGGCCCACAAGTTCCTGACTCCGCAGCCAGTGGGACTAGTTATTCTCTGTCTACCCTATCAGAGTCTCCTTGTCTGCACTGCCGCATCGAACAATCTCAGAGAAGGTACAGCACGGGTTAGATACAGAGTACAGTTCAGTTTAAACATTCCCTGGAGTGTCGGATTAACCCGGGTCACACACTGTGCCCGGCTCAGCCTCAAGACTCACCTGCCTCAGTCACTGAGACGCTCCTGTATCACTTGCCTTAATGTAAGCGGATGCCGGGTTTGGGAGCGGGACAGGCACACGGGATTAGGACGACTGCTCATGTGGAGGATAAGCATCAGTAATCCCTCAGAGAATCAGAACAGACCAGCGAGACTCAGAAAAGGAAACTTGTGTTGAATTTGTGAGTCTTGCATTGTGGAATGCTTTAGTATTTGGTGAGAATGTTGAGCCAGTGACATTTTGCCCCAGTGGGATGAATAGATACTAGATGACTTTATTGCAACAGTAAGGTACCGTGTGTACTGTAAATATGGACTGAAATAACAATGTAACTGATCAATTTTCAGCTGAATACTATGACTACAGTTATATCTGCTATCCTGTTATATATGTGCTGCTATACCTGCTATATGTGAGAATGTACATACGACACGATGGGATGAAGTCAAAGTGGCCACTCTTTATATTTTCAGACCATGCCCCAAATTCCTGACTCCGCAGCCAGTGGGAATATTTACTCACAGTCCACCCTATCAGTTTTCCTTATTATTTTGTAAACCTTCATCAAATCACCCCATAACCTTCTAAATTCCAGGGATGCAGAGTAAATTTCCCTCGACACTGTCCCATCACACACTCCGAGGGCAGGAACATCATGGGGTGGATACAGAGTGAATCTCACTCCACACTGTCCGAAACAGAGAGACAGAGAGAGACAGAAAAAGAGAAACAGAGAGACATAGACTGACAGGGTGACTGACAGAGAAAGAAGGATATTTAACAGGGGATATTGGAAGTGGAGGATGCAATTTAACCCCACAACTCTGTTCCTGCATTCAATGAGATCATGGCTGATCTGTGATCAAACTTACACCATATCTCCTGCCTTTGCCCCTTATCTCTTTAACATTTGGTTAACAAGATTCGATCAATCACTGGTTTAAAAATTAACCAATAAGCCAGCATGAAATTTCCACAAACAGTATCATGAGGGTGTGATGGCTCCCACAGTGGAATAGCTTGCTGAATATTTAAAATTGAGACAGAGAGAGAGACAGAGATAGGAGAGAGAGGGAGAGACAGAGAGGGAAAGACAGATGGAGGAACATAGAGAGAGACAGAGATGGAAGGAGAGAGAGGGAGGGCAAGACAGATGGAGGGACAGAGAGAGAGAGATACAGGGATAGAAGGACAGAGAGGGAGAGACAGAGAGGGAAAGACAGATGGTGGGACAGAGAGCGAGAGATACAGGGATAGAAGGAGAGAGAGTGAGAGGCAGAGAGGGAAAGACAGATGGAGAGAGAGAGAGAGAGTGGCAGAGATGGAAGGAGAGAAAGGGAGAGACAGGGAGGGAAGGACAGATGGAGGGATAGATAGAGAGAGAGGCAGAGACTGAGAGAAAAGGAGAGAGTGGGAGAGACACAGAGGGAAAGGCAGTTGGAAAGACAGAGAGTGAGAGACAGAGAGAGAAGGAGAGAGCGGGGGTGTCTGGGAGGAAAAGACTGATGGAGGGACAGAGTGAGAGACAGAGAGAGAAGAAGAGAGAGGGAGTGACAGGGAGGGAAAGACAGATCGAGGGACAGAGTGAGAGACAGAGAGAGAAGGAGAGAGATGGAGTGACGGAGGGAAGGACAGATGGAGGGATAGAGAGAGAAACAGAGAGAGAAGGACAGAGAGGGAGTGACAGAGAGGGAAAGGCAGTTGGAGGGACAGAGAGAGAGAGACAGAGAGAGAAGGAGAGAGATGGAATGACAGAGTGAAGGACAGATGGAGGGATAGAGAGAGGAACAGAGAGAGAAAGATAGAGAGGGAGTGACAGAGAGGGAAAGACAGATGGAGAGACAGAGAGGCAGAGTTGGAAGGAGAGAGAGGGAGTGACAGAGAGGGAAAAACAGATGGAGGAACAGGGAGAGAGACAGAGAGAGAGGCAGAGACAGAGAGAGTAGAAGTGAGAGGGAGAGACAGGGAGGGAAAGACAGATGGAGGGACAGAGAGAGACACAGAGACAGAAGGAGAGAGAGGGAGAGACAGAGAGGGAAAGACAGATGGATGGACAGAGAGAGAGACGGAGAGAGGAGAGAGAGGGAGTGTCAGGGAGGGAAAGACAGATGGAGGGATAGAGGGATAGAGAGAGAGACAGAGATAGATGGAGAGAGAGGGTGTGACAGAGAGACAGTGAGAAAAACAGAGAGAGAAGGACAGAGAGAAGGAGAGAGAGGGAGTGTCAGTGAGGGAAAGACAGATGGAGGGACAGAGACAGAGAGACAGAGATAGAAGGAGAGAGAGGGAGCGAAAGAGAGGGAAAGACAGATGGAGGGAAAGAGAGAGAGACAGAGATAGAAGGAGAGAGATGGAGAGACAGGGAGGGAAGGACAGATGGAGGGATAGAGGGATAGAGAGAGAGACAGAGATAGAAGGACAGAGAGGGAGTGTCAGGCAGGGAAAGACAGATGGAGAGACAGAGAGACAGAGAGACAGAGATAGAAGGAGAGAGATGGAGCGACAGGGAGGGAAGGACAGATGGAGGGATAGAGGGATAGAGAGATAGACAGCAATAGAAGGAGAGAGAGGGAGTGACAGAGAGACAAAGAGAGAGGGAGAGACAGAGAGAGAAGGAGGGAGTGGGAGAGAAACAGAGGCAAAGGCAGTTGGAGAGACAGAGAGAGAGAGAAGCAGAGATGGAAGGAGAGAGAGGGAGTGATAAGGAGGGAAAGATAGATGGAAAGACAGAGAGAGAGGGAAAGATAGGAGAGATGGGGAGAGTCAGGAAGGGAAAGACAGATCGAGGGACAGAGTGAGAGACAGAGAGAAAAGGAGAGAGATGGAGTGACGGAGGGAAGGACAGATGGAGGGATAGAGAGAGAAACAGAGAGAGAAGAACAGAGAGGGAGTGACAGAGGGAATGACAGATGGAGAGACAGAGAGAGAGAGGCAGAGGTGGACGGAGAGAGAGGGAGTGACAGGGAGGGAAAGACAGATGGAGGAACAGAGAGAGAGACAGAGATGGAAGGAGAGAGAGGGAGTGACAGGGAGGGAAAGACAGATGGAAAGACAGTGAGAGAGAGACGGAGATAGAAGGAGAGAGAGGGAGAGACAGAGAGGGAAAGGCAGATGGAGAGACAGAGAGAGAGAGGCAGAGATGGAAGGAGAGAGAGGGAGTGACAGAGAAGGAAATACAGAAGGAGGGACATAGAGAGAGGCAGAGATAGAAGGAGAGAGAGAGTGTGTCAGGGAGGGAAAGACAGATGGAGAGACAGAGAGGGGGAGGCAGAGATGGAAGGAGAGAGAGGGAGAGACAGTGAAGGAAAGACAGAAGGAGGGACATAGAGAGAGACAGAGATAGAAGGAGAGAGAGAGTGTGTCAGGGAGGGAAAGACAGATGGAGAGACAGAGAGAGAGAGAGAGAGAGAGAGAGAGATAGAAGGAGAGAGAGGGAGAGACAGGGAGGGAAGGACCGACGGAGGGATCGAGAGAGAGAGACAGAGATCGAAGGAGAGAGAGGGAGAGGCAGAGAGGGAAAGACAGATGGAGAGACAGAGAGAGAGAGGCAGAGATGGAAGGAGAGAAAGGGAGTGATAGGGAGGGAAAGACAGATGGAGAGACAGAGAGAGAGACAGAGAGAGAAGGAGAGAGATGGAGTGACAGGGAGGGAAGGACAGATGGAGGGATAGAGAGAGAGACAGAGATAGAAGGAGATAGAGGGAAAGACAGATGGAGGGACAGAGAGAGAGACAGAGAGAGAGGGAGAGACAGAGAGAAGGAGAAAGGGAGTGACAGAGAGGGAAATACAGATGGAGGAACAGAGAGAGAGACAGAGATAGAAGGAGAGAAATGGAGAAACAGCGAGGGAAAGACTGATGGAGGGACAGAGAGAGAGACAGAGAGAAGCAGAGACAGAGATAGAAGAACAGAGACAGAGAGGGAAAGACAAATGGAGGAACAGAGAGAGAGACAGAGATAGAAGGAGAGAAATGGAGAAACAGAGAGGGAAAGAATGATGGAGGGACAGAGAGAGAGACAGAGAGAAGCAGAGACAGAGATAGAAGGACAGAGGCAGAGAAGGAAAGACAAATGGAGGGACAGAGAGAGAGACAGAGAGAGAGAGACAGAGATAGAAGGACAGGGAGGGCAGGACAGATGGAGGGACAGACAGAGAGACAGAGAGAGAGAGACAGAGATAGAAGGAGAGAGAGGGAAGGACAGATGGAGGGACAGAGTGAGGGACAGAGAGAGAGAAGGAGAGAGAGGGAGTGACAGGGAGGGTAGGATAGATGGAGGGATAGAGCAACAGAGACAGGGATAGAAGGACAGAGAGGGAGAGACAGAAAGGGAAAGGCTGTTGGAGAGACAGAGGGAGCGAGACAGAGGGAGAGACAGAGACAGAGATAGAAGGAGAGAGAGGAAGTGACAGGGAGGGAAGGACAGATGGAGGGATCGAGAGAGAGACAAAGAGAGAAGGAGAGAGATGGAGTGACAGGGAGGGAAGGATAGATGGAGGGATAGAACGAGAGAGAGAGAGAGAAGGAGAGAGAGGGAGTGACAGGGAGGGAAAGACAGATGGAGGGACAGAGTGAGAGACAGAGAGAGAAGGAGCGAGATGGAGTGACAGGGAGGGAAGGACAGATGGAGGGATAGAGAGAGAGTTGCAGAGATGGAAGGAGAGAAAGGGAGTGATAGGGAGGGAAAGACAGATGGAGAGACAGAGAGAGATAGGAGAGAGAGGGAAAGACAGATGGAGATTCAGAGATAGAAGGAGAGAGAGGGAGTGACAGAGAGGGAAAGACAGATGGAGGGACAGAGGGAGACAGAGAAAGAAGGAGAGAGTGGGACAGAGAGGGAGGGATAAAGAAAGAAGGAAAATGTTTGAAACCATAGCTATCCTGGGAGTGAGGGAGGAAGGGAGAGATGGTGTCATACAGACACAGACAGAGTTATGGACAGAGGCAGAGAAAGAGAGGGAGAGAGAGAGATAGAATTAGAGAGAGACGGTGACAGGGAGCGAATGACAGATGGAGGGACAGAGAGAGAGACAGAGAGAGAGGCAGAGATAGAGATAGAAGGAGAAAGACGGCTAGGCAGAGAGGGAAAGACAGATGGAGGGACAGTGAGAGAGACAGAGATACAGAGTGAGGGAAAGGCAGAGATGGTGTGAGAGAGACACAGTAGAGTCATGGACAGAGGCACAGAGAGAGAGAGAGTAACAGAGAGAGAGACAGACAGACTGAAAGAGAGAGAGAGAGAGAGAAAGAGAGAGATAGAGACACAGAGAGAGAAACAGAGAGAGAGGGAGCGGCAGTGAGAGAGAGAGAGACAGAGACAATGATAGCGAAAGACAACGAGTGCGAGAGATGGGCAGAGAGAGATAGAGGGGGGAGAGAGAGATAGAGGGGGGAGAGAGAGATAGAGACACAGAGAGAGAAACAGAGAGAGAGGGAGCGGCAGTGAGAGAGAGAGAGACAGAGACAATGATAGCGAAAGACAACGAGAGAGAGAGATGGCGAGAGAGATAGAGGGGGTAAAGAGAGATAGAGGGGGTAAAGAGAGATCGAGGGGGTAAAGAGAGATCGAGGGGGAGAGAGATAGACGTGGAGAGAGAGAGGGGGGAGAGAGAGAGGGGGAGAGAGAGAGAGGGGGAGAGAGAGAGGGGGAGAGAGGGGGAGAGGGAGTGTGAGGGGGAGAGGGAGATAGAGGGGTGAGACAGATAGAGGGGGGAGAATGAGATAGAGGGGGAGAGTGAGATAGAGGGGGTGTGTGAGATAGAGGGGGTGTGTGAGATAGATGGGGTGTGTGAGATACAGGGGGTGTGTGATATAGAGGGGAGAGGGAGATAGAGGGGGTGTGTGAGATAGAGGGGGTGTGTGAGATAGAGGGGGTGTGTGAGATAGAGGGGGAGAGTGAGATTGAGGGGGAGAGTGAGATAGAGGGGTGAGACAGATAGAGGGGGAGAATGAGATAGAGGGGGAGAGTGAGATAGAGGGGGTGTGTGAGATAGAGGGGGTGTGTGAGATAGAGGGGGTGTGAGAGATAGAGGGGGTGTGTGTGATAGAGGGGGAGAGGGAGATAGAGGGCGAGAGGGAGATAGAGGGGGTGTGTGAGATAGAGGGGTGTGTGAGATAGAGGGGGAGAGGGAGCTAGAGGGGGAGAGGGAGATAGAGGGGGAGAGTGAGATAGAGGGGGAGAGTGAGACAGATGGGGAGAGTGAGATAGAGGGGGTGTGTGAGATAGAGGGAGTGTGTGAGATAGAGGGTGTGTGTCAGATAGAGGGGGTGTGTGAGATAGAGGGGGTGTGTGAGATAGAGGGGGTGTGTGAGATAGAGGGGGAGAGGGAGCTAGAGGGGGAGAGGGAGATAGAGGGTGAGAGTGAGATAGAGGGGGAGAGTGAGATAGATGGGGAGAGTGAGATAGAGGGGGTGTGTGAGATAGAGGGAGTGTGTGAGATAGAGGGGGTGTGTGAGATAGAGGGGGTGTGTGAGATAGAGGGGGTGTGTGAGATAGAGCGGGTGTGTGAGATTGAGGGGGTGTGTGAGATAGAGGGGGTGTGTGAGATAGAGGGGGTGTGTGAGATAGAGCGGGTGTGTGAGATAGAGGGGGTGTGTGAGATAGAGGGGGGGTGTGAGATAGAGGGGGTGTGTGAGATAGAGGGGGTGTATGAGATAGAGGGGGTGTGTGAGATAGAGGGGGTGTGTGAGATAGAGGGGGGGTGTGAGATAGAGGGGGAGAGTGAGATAGAGGGGGAGAGTGAGATAGAGGGGGAGAGTGAGATAGAGGGGGTGTGTGAGATAGAGGGGGTGTGTGAGATAGAGGGGGTGTGTGAGATAGAGGGGGGAGAGACAGATAGAGTGAGAGAGTGAGATAGAGGGAGTGTGAGTTAGAGGGGGAGAGACAGATAGAGGGGGAGAGACAGATAGAGGGGAGAGACAGATAGAGGGGGGAGACAAATAGAGGGGAGAGACAGATAGAGGAGGAGAGTGAGAGTGGGGAAGAGTGAGAGAGGGGAAGAGTGAGATCGAGGGGATGTGTGAGAGGGGGAGAGGGAGATAGAGGGGCAGTGGGAGATAGAGTGGGGAGACGGAGATAGGGGGAGAGAGAGAGCAGGAGAGGGAGATAGAGGGGGGAGAGGGAGAGAGAGCGGGAGAGGGAAATAGAGGGGGTGTGTGAGATAGAGGGGGAGAGACAGATAGAGGGAGAGAGTGAGATAGATGGAGAGAGTGAGATAGAGGGGGAGAGACAGATAGAGGGGGAGAGACAGATAGAGGGGGAGAGACATATAGAGGTGGAGAGTGAGAGAGGGGAAGAGTGAGAGAGGGGAAGAGTGAGATTGAGGGCATGTGTGAGCGGGGGAGAGGGAGATAGAGGGGCAGAGGGAGATAGAGTGGGGAGACGGAGATAGAGGGGGGGAGAGGGAGAGAGAGCAGGAGAGGGAGTGAGTGCGGGAGATAGAGGGGTAGAGGGAGATAGAGGGGGAGAGGGAGATAGAGGGGGAGAGGTAGATAGAGGGTGGAGACGGAGATAGAGGGGGAGAGATGGATGGGGTAGAGGGTGGTGAACCTGTGGAATTCTCTACCGCAGAAGGCTGTGGAGGCCAAGTCATTAAATATATTCATGGAGGAGAGAGATATATTTCTTAATGTCAAAGGGTTCAAGGGGTATGGGGAGAAAGTGGGAACAGGGTACTGAATTAGACCATCGGTCATGATCTTTATTGAATGACGGAGCAGGCCCAAAGGGCCGAATGGCCTACTCCTGCTCCTATTTTCTATGTTTCTATGAGAGAGGTGGATTGAGAGAGGGAAAGATCGAGAGAGAAGGAGAAACAGAGAGAGAAGGAGAGATGGAGATGGAGCGAGGTGACCCTGATATTCTCTCTCTCTCTCTCTCACACACATCCAGACACACACAGACACATACATAAAGGGACACACACACACACACAGACACACAGACAGACAGATTTTACAATCCACACTGATGTCAGTAAAAATGACCAACAGAACCTCAGTAACAATCTCCAGTGTCTGCCCAGTCCTGCAGAGAGACAGAGAGAGAGATAGGGCAGTGACAGAGAAAGACAGTGAAAGAATGAGGACAAAACAGCTTGTAGGAGAAACTTTACATTTATTCGTGTTCCACAGATTTTATTAAAAGTTGAAAGGGACTGGACACTGGAAAAGCTGTCAACACACAACAACAACACTGAGAGACTTTAGATGTGAGGGAAGGGGAGACACACTTTAAAATCCACACTGATGTCAGTAAAAATCCCCAAACACAACCTCAGTAACAATCCCCATTATCTGCCCAGTCCTGTATTGTGGGTTTCTTCTTTGGCCTCCTTATCTCGAGAGACAATGGGTAAGTGCCTGGAGGTGGTCAGTGGTTTGTGAAGCAGCGCCTGGAGTGGCTAGAAAGGCCAATTCTAGAGTGACAAGCTCTTCCACAGGTGCTGCAGAGAAATTTGATTGCCGGGGCTGTTACACAGTTGGCTCTTCCCTTGCGCCTCTGTCTTTTTTGTGGGTTTAGTGTGAGGGTTTGAAGGGGGAGGGTTGGGTCAGTGTTTGATATTTTGAAACTGCAGGGAAAGAATGAAAGGTTTAAAATGAACTAAGAGATGGCTGGAAGCATTGCTGTGCTGGGATTAACATATCAATGGACTGTAAAAGTCAGAAAGGTCCGGTCCTGGGATTAACATATCAATGGACTGGAAAAGTCAGGAAGGTCCTGTCCTGGGATTAACATATCAATGGACAGGAAAAGTCAGGAAGGTGCTGTCCTGGGATTAACATATCAATGGACAGGCCCCCTCCCCCGCCCCCGAGGCAGGAGATTGAGAGACAGCCCAACATGTCAGAGGCTCAAGGGGTGGAGTTTGCAAACAGCTCACTCAGGATATAAACTGGGTTTGAAGATCTCAGTTCCAATCACAAAACCCACCTTTCACTCTCTCGCTGGAGAGAGTGGACACATTCCCCAGTCTGATTCTGTGTGTGTGTCTGTGTATCTGTATGTGTGCTCTCTCTGTCTCAATCTGGTTTATAACTGTGATTTGATTGCATTTGAATATTGCTGATTGTCTGTGTAACTGAGAGAGGAAACTCTGGGCTCTTGCTATGTAATTTTGTTTAAAAATGTCCTCGCTTTGTGTTTTAATCCAATTTTTTTCTACTTCTTTCCCCTGAGGAATTTTCATTCTGAAAACTGCATGGTGAAGGTGAAGAGGGAAAGTTTGGGACGAGGAATCCTTGGACAGGTGCTTCCTCAAGAGGGGATGGACTGAGGCCTTGTCCACAGGCTGCACCCGAAGGGCCCATGTGAGTTGTGTCTGTTTCTTACCCTGAGGTTTAATATCCTCTCTGGGGCCCACCTCGCAAGACTAAATGAAACATCGGAAAGGTGTAGCTGTATAAAGGCTTGTTATAATTCCCGAGTAATGCTGGTGTTTTGGGCAGTGCCATGAATTTGAGGGTGAAATGAAATGTGCAGCATCCATTTGAATTGACAGTGAGGTTCTGAGAATGGATTTCTCTGTCTGTCTGAATGAGAGTAATAGGAGGGAGAGAGACGCAGGAGAGTGAGGGAAACATGGAGGGAATCAGAGGGGGAGAGGAGGGGTTAGCCGGCTGTTATCACACTGCTGCTTGTGGGATCTTGCTGTGCACCAATGGCCTGCAACATTTCCAACATTGCAACAGTGACGACCACTTTAAAAAATTAACTCTGAGCTTCAAAAGCTAGGAATTAAGTCACAAATGTGATAGTTTCTCAAGGCTTGTAATAATTCCAGAATAATCTGTGTGCTTTGGACAATGTTCTGAAGCTTTGCTGTTAAATAAAATGGACGGAGCCCATTTCAATTCATTTTACTGAAGTTCTGAGTTGAGATTTCTCTCTCTGTCTCTCTCCAGCTTTCTTTCCCTCTGTCTCTCTATTTAAACCTTTAATAGTTACAAACATATCACACACTGCAATGTGATTTGTTGTTGTTTTAAATGGTGAGACAGAAATATTTCATAGCTTATTTCAACTAAGATTAGATACAAAATTGAGGGGAAAAAGCCCGATATGGACAGAGAGAGAGAGAGAGAGCAAGAGAGAGGGTCACAGGGGTGACTGAGATAGGAAGAGAGAGAGAGATACAGAGACACGGAGGAGATAAAGAGACAGACACACAGACACACACTGGTGGAGGGAACTGTCTGAACCATTTTAGCCTCTGCTTTATTAACTGATTTGTTTGTATTTGGGTGTTGCTGAGAGATTATCTGTGTAACCGAGGGCAATTGCTGGGCTTTTGCTGTGCTATTTTGTTTAACAATGCCTTTTCATCAATTTTCTCTCCCTCCCCCTTGCCTTAGGAATTTTCATTCTGAAAACTGCACCGTGAAGATGAAAAGAGGGAAAGTTTGGGACGAGGAATCCTTGGACAGGAGCTTCCTCCCGAGGGGATGGACTGAGGCCTTGTCCACAGGCTGCACCCAAAGGGCCCACGTGAGTTGTGTCTGTTTATTAGCCTGATGTTTAATTTCCTCTCTGGGGCCCTGGGTTAACCATTTCATGTTGGATTGGGGCTCCAGGTGTTTTTCCAGATTGAAAGCCTGGGGTTAAAGGAGCAGCCCCAGGAGGGAGTCCCATTTGCCCCTTGCTCCTTCCAGCCCTGTCTGTGAGGTTTGCTGGTGTTTTGGGCAATGCGAGGAAGCTAACAGTGAAATAAGATGCACGGTGCCCATTTTAATTCATTTTCCTGTTGGTCTGAGCTTTCTCTCTGTCTCTGCATTCTTTCCCTGTGTCTCTATCTCCCCCCATGCTTTCTGTTCTCTGTCTCGGTTTCACACTCTCCTTCTCCAATTAAACCTTTAATAAATAAATAAACATACCACACACAGCAATATGATTTGTCGTTATTTGAAACGGTGAGACAAAATCAGCAGCTTGTTCCCAGTTTAAAGAGGGAATTTCACCCTTTCTGGGGACTGAAATCTAGCTATTATCACATTGCAGCTTGCGGGATCTTGCTGTGCATCTCGTGCCCTTAAGCATTTCCTGCACAACAATGAGGACACTTTAAAATTCAGCTTCCTGAGGGTCAGATTGTGGATTTCTCTGTGTTTTCTCTCCATCTTCCTCTGCTTTTCTCTCCCCCGCACTTTCTCTATTTTAACCATTAATCAATAGGTGCCACAATGTGTGCACAGCAAGATCCCACAGGCAGCAATATGATAATATGCAGATAATGTGTTTTCAGTGATGTAAGTTTCGGGATCGCAGAGGGAGGGACTTTCCTGCAGTGGCTAAGTGGTTAGTACCGCAGCCTCACAGCTCCAGCAACCCAGGTTGGGTTCTGGGTACTGCCTGTGCAGAGTTTGCAAGTTCTCCGTGTGGATTTCCTCCGGGTGCTCTGGTTTCCTGCCACATGCCAAAGACTTGCGGGTTGATAGGTAAATTGGCCATTATAAAAATTGCCCCTCGTGCAGGTAGGTGGTCGGAGAATTGAGGGAAGGTGGGGATGTGAGAGGGGGAAAAATGGCATGAATGTAGGATTAGCATAAATGGATGGCTGATGGTCAGCGTTGGGCCGAAGGGCCTGTTTTAGTGCTGTATCTCTCTATGACTCGAATGTGATGTGTGGTTATTTTAAACGGTGACAGAAACATTTCAGCGGATTTTCAATCTGGATTAAATCCCAGATCGAGAGAAAAAGAAACAGATGTGGATGGGGTGCAGGGGGGAGGGAGCAGGAGAAAGACAGGGAGAGGGGTGTTTGAGATTTTCAAACTGCAGGAATGTCCCTCCCTCTGGGATCTCGAAACTTACGTCACTAAAAACAGATTATCTGCATATTAGCATATTGTTGCCTTTGGGATCTTGCTGTGCACCGATTGCCTACAGGTTTCCTGCATTGCAACAGTGAGGACCACTTTAAAAATTAGTTCATTGATTCTCAACTGCTCCTGAGGGCCAATAATTACAAGAGCTGAACGTGAAGATGTATAAAGGCTTGTGAAAAGTTTAAAGATGGAGTTCAGCATTTTCTGAGGACTGTGATGGGATATCTGGCTATGATCACATTGTGGGATCCTGCTGTGCATACATTCCCTGCATCAATTCTTACATTACAGCACTGAGGCACAAACAGATGGAGAGAAAAAGAGGGAGAGAGAGAAACAGCTGGAGGTGGCAGGTTAAACAGAGAGAGAGAGAGAGAGAGACAGGCGGAGTGTGGATGAGGGAGGGAAGGCAGAGAAAGATGGAGAAAGACAGAGAGAGAGAGAAATCCACACTCAAAATCTTGGTAAACTGAATTTTGAAGTGTCACCATTGCTGGGATCTTGCTGTGCACAGCTTGCCTGCAGAATTCCCTGCATTGTAACAGTGACTGCATTTTGGAAGTGAATTCATTGTGTGTAAAGCTCTCCTGAAGGCCTGGAATTTAAGTCCGGAGCTTGAAGCCGATATAATTCCCAAATAATGCTGGTGTTTTGGGCAGTGACGTGAATTTCTCTCTCTCTCTCCATCTGTCTCTCTGAATGAGAGTAACAGGAGGGAGAGAGATGCAGGAGAGTGAGGGAATCAGAGGGGGAGAGAGGGGTAGCCGGCTGTAAGCACACTGCTGCTTGTGGGATCTTGCTGTGCATCAATGGCCGACAGCATTTCCAACGTTGCAACAGTGACAACCACTTTCAAAATTGATTCATTGAGTGTCAAATACTTCTGTGAATCAGCAATGAAATGGGTGAAATGTGAAGGTTTGTAAAGGCTTGTTCTCATTCCCGAATATTGCTGGTGTTTGAGGCTGCGGGCTGAATTTGACAGTGAAATGAAACACCGGGGGACCATTTGAATTCAGATTTTCAGGGATGGGAATGTGGAGTTCTCTCTCTATCCTTCTACAGGAGAGGGGATGGGGGTCACCAGTGTTTGTGTGATTTTACAATGAGGCAGAAACAGATGTCGAGAGACACACAGAGAAATAGAGAGAGAGAGAGAGAGACAGCAGGAAATGACAGGGTAAACACATCCACACTTCCCAGTCTCTGGCTCTGTGTCAGGGGATGTGTTTGTAAGTCACTGAGAGATTGTTTTATGTCAGTGAGTTTGAGAGAGAGTCCTGGGCTCTCGCTGTGTTTTATTTCTGTGCAAAAATGCTTTGCTTTGTTTGAATCAATTTTATTTCTCTTATTCACAAGGAGAATCTTTTCGGAAGCTGCAGCTGTGATGATGCAGAGGGAGAATCTTTTGGCCACGTGGAATTCTCCGACAAGAGCTTTAACCGGAGAGGGAAAGTAATAATAAAAATATATTTGTCATTGTCAAATTAATTTCTTGATCCAGAAAAGAAGACTGTGTGATTTCGGGTCTGATAGAAAAACAAAGTGCTGGAAATGCTCAGTATTTCCAGAACAGTTTTTATTTCAGATTTCCAGCATCCTCAGTATTTTGATTTTGTGTTTTCGGGGGTCTGTGGATTTTTTTTTACCACAATGGAGGGGGCTGGATGGTGTCCAAAGGGAATAGTTTGGGAATCGCTGCTCCAGAACAGTCAATGTAATCCCGTAGATTTCCCTCTCTCCATCTCTTGCTGCTACTTGTTCCCTGCACCTTCCTCTTTGTTCCTAACTCTGTTTCTTCACATCTTTAAATCCCTATCTCTGTATCTCTCAACATCCTTTCTATCTCTGCCTCTCTCTAGAGACTCACAGGTTTCCATTGTCACTCTCTTTCTGCAACTCTCTGCATCTTTATCTGTCTCTCTCTCAGTCCATTTCGTCTCTAACTCACTTCCAAATCCCTGAATCTTTCCATCTCTGCTCCTCCTTTCCGGCAAGATTATCTCTGCATTTCCCTCCCACCTGTCCCGGGACACCCCTCTCTATTCTGTGAACACATCTTACTTTGTATCTCTGCCCCTCCAACTCTTTCTGTCTCTGCATATTCAGATGGTATTTAGATGGGGGTCTGTTCCCGGGTGGTGGGGGGGGTGTGGTAGTTAGATTGGGGTCTGTCCCCTGGTGGGCTATCCAAATGGGGGTCTGTCACCGGGGATGTATTTAGATTGAGGGTCTGACCCCGGGGTTAGTATTTAGATGGGGCTCTGTCCCCGGGGTTAGTATTTAGATGTGGTCTGTCCCCGGGGATGTATTTAGATGGGGGTCTGTCCCCGGGGTTAGTATTTAGATGGCGGTCTGTCCCCGGGGATGTATTTAGATGGGGCTCTGTCCCCGGGGATGTATTTAGATGGCGGTCTGTCCCCGGGGATGTATTTAGATGGTGGTCTGTCCCCGGGGATCTATTTAGATGGGGGTCTGTCCCCGGGGGGGTATTTAGATGGGGGTCTGTCCCTGGGGGTGGTATTTAGATGAGGGTCTGTTCACGTCAGGTATTTGTAACAGGGGTATTATAAGGGTATAATTAGATGGAGGTCTGTCCCCGGGTGGGCTATCTAAATAGGGATCTGTCCCCGGGGATGTATTTAGATGGGGGTCTGTCCCCGGGGATGTATTTAGATGGGGGTCTGTCCCCGGGGATGTATTTAGATGGCGTTCTGTCCCCAAGGATGTATCTAGATGGGGGTCTGTCCCCGGGGATCTATTTAGATCGGGGTCTGTCCCCGGGGGGGTATTTAGTTGGGGGTCTGTCCCCGGGGGGGGGGGGTATTTAGTTGGGGGTCTCTCCCCCGGGGATCTATTTAGATGGGGGTCTCTCCCGGGGGGGTGTATCTAGATGGGAGTCTGTTCCTGGGGGGGTATCTAGATGGGAGTCTGTTCCTGGGGGGGGTATCTAGATGGGACTCGGTCCTGGGGGTGGTATCTAGATGGGTGTCTGTTCCTGGGGGGATATCTAGATGGGACTCGGTCCTGGGGGTGTATCTAGATGGGAGTCGGTCCTGGGGGTGTATCTAGATGGGAGTCGGTCCTGGGGCGGGGGGGGGGGGTATCTAGATGGGAGTCTGTTCCTGGGGGGTATCTAGATGGGAGTCTGTTCCTGGGGGGTATCTAGATGGGACTCGGTCCTGTGGGGGTATCTAGATGGGAGTCTGTTCCTGGGGGGTATCTTGATGGGACTCGGTCCTGGGGGTGGGGGTATCTAGAAGGGAGTCTGTTCCTGGGGGGGTATCTGGATGGGACTCGGTCCTGGGGGGTGGTATTTAGATGGGACTCGGTCCTGGGGGTTATCTATATGGGACATGGTCCTGGGTGGGTTATCTAGATGGGACTCGGTCCTGGGTGGTGGGTACCTCGTTGGGTTGTCTTGTAACAGGGGGATGGGGATAATTAGATGGGGGTCTGTTCCTGGGTCTGTTGATAGTGAGGGTATTAGATGGTGGTCAGTTAACAGGAGATATCAGATAGGGGTCTGTAGATGAGGATTATTTAGATTGGGTGGGGGTCTGTACAAGGGGGGAATGTTATCTGGCGGGGGGGAAATATTGCAGGGGATAAAATTTACATCGTGGATATAAATTGCGGTTGGAGGAAAGTTTGCAGCCGGGGGGCAGGGGATAAATTGCGGGGGGGTGGATAAATTGCCGGGGGGGGGGGTGGATAAATTGCTGGGGGGTGGATAAATTGCTGGGGTGTTAGAAAAAGCAAGAGAGTAAAGAAAGAAAGAGAGAGAAAGAAAGAGAGAAAGAGAGAGAATAAGAAAGATACATAGAAGGGAGAGAAAAAGAATGAGAGAAAAGAGAGAAACAGACAGTCAGAAGACAGAAAGTCAGAAACCCAGAAAAGACAAAGTCAGAAAAAGACAGAAAGTCAGAAACAGAGAAAAGACAAATTGTGGGGGGGGGGGGGATATTTTGTGGTGGGGGATAATTTGTGGTGGAGGGGATAATTTGTGGTGGGGGGGATACATTGTTGTGGTGGGGGGGATAAATTGTGGTGGTGGGGGGAGATAAATTGCGGGGGGGTGGATAAATTGCGGAGGGGGGGTGGATAAATTGCGGGGGGGGTGGATAAATTGCTGGGGGTGTGAATAAATTGCTGGGGGGGTGGATAAATTGCTGGGGGCAAGATTGCTGGGGTGTTAGAAAAAGCAAGAGAGTAAAGAAAGAAAGAGAGAGAAAGAAGGAGAGAAAGAGAGAGAATAAGAAAGATACAAAGAAGGGAGAGAAAAAGAATGAGAGAAAAGAGAGAAACAGACAGTCAGAAGACAGAAAGTCAGAAACCCAGAAAAGACAAAGTCAGAAAAAGACAGAAAGTCAGAAATAGACAAAAGACAAATTGTGGGGGGGATATTTTATGGTGGGGGATAATTTGTTGTGGGGGGGGAGAATTTGTGGTGGGGGGATAATTTGTGGTGGGGGGATAAATTGTTGTGGTGGGGGGGAGATAAATTGCGGGGGGGGGATAATTGCGGGGGTGGGGATAATTGCGGGGGTGGGATAATTGCGGGGGGTGGGATAATTGCGGGGGTGGGATAATTGCGGGGGTGGGATAATTGCGGGGGTGGGATAATTGCGGGGGGATAATTGCGGGGGGATACTTGTGGGGGGGATACTTGCGGGGGGGATACTTGCGGGGGGATACTTGCGGGGGGGATAATTGCGGGGGTGGGATAATTGCGGGGGTGGGATAATTGCGGGGGTGGGATAATTGCGGGGGTGGGATAATTGCGCGGGTGGGATAATTGCGGTGGGGTGGATAATTGCGGGGGTGGGCATAATTGCGGGGGGGTGGATAATTGCGGGGGGGGTGTTAGAAAAAGCAAGAGAGAAAAGATAGAAAGAGAGATAAAGAAGGAGCAAAAGGATAGACAGAGAAAGAAAGAGCGAAAGGAGAGAGAATAAGAAAGATACAAAGAAGGGAGAGAAAAAGAATGAGAGAAAAGATAGAAACAGACAGTCAGAAATAGAGAAAAGACAAAGTCAGAAATAGAGAAAAGACAAGAAACAGACAGTCAGAAATAGAGAAAAGACAAAGTCAGAAATAGAGAAAAGACAAAGTCAGAAATAGAGAAAAGACAAAGTCAGAAATAGAGAAAAGACAAAGTCAGAGAAATACAGAAAAGACAAACTCAGAGAAATACAGAAAAGACAAACTCAGAGAAATAGAGAAAAGACAAAGTCAGAAATACAGAAAAGACAAACTCAGAGAAATACAGAAAAGACAAAGTCAGAAAAAGACAGAAATTCAGAAATAGAGAAAAGACAAAGTCAGAAAAAGACAGAAAGTCAGAAACACAGAAAAGACAAAGTCAGAAAAAGACAGAAAGTCAGAAACACAGAAAAGACAAAGTCAGAAACACAGAAAAGACAAAGTCAGAAATACAGAAAAGACAGAGTCAGAAATACAGTAGAAAGAAATTCAGAGGAATAGAGAAAAGGCCGAAAGAGACACAGAAAAAGAGGGAAAGAAGTGGAGGGAAAGAACTGAGACACAAAGAGATTGCAGGCAGCAAAGAGACAGACAGAAAGCCAGTGAGAAAGGCACACAGAGAATCACAGAGAGATTGAGAGAGAGAAGGACAAAGAAATCCATTGAGACAGAAAGACACACAGTCATTCAGAGAGAAACAGAGAGAGAGACAAACACAAAGTGAGAGAGGGAGAGATGGTGTAACACAGAGGGAGAGAGAACCAGAGAGAGAGAGAGAGAAAAAAAGAGAGAGAGAGAGAGAAACTGAGAGGGAGAAACAGAGAGCGAGAATTGAAAGAGAGAGAAACACAGAGAGAGAAACACACAGAGAGAGTAACTGATAGAGAGATTGTGAGAGAGAGAGATTGAGGAACAGAGAGAGAGAAACAGAGAGAGAGAGAAACACACAGAGAGAGAAACTGAGAGAGAGAGAAACAGAGAGAGAGAGAGAAACACAGAGAGAGAGAAACTGAGAGAGAGAGAGATTGAGAGAGAGAGAGATTGAGGAACAGAGAGAGAGAAACAGGGAGAGAGAGAAACAGAGAGAGAGAGAAACACACAGAGAGAGAAACTGAGAGAGAGAGAAACAGAGAGAGAGAGAAACACACAGAGAGAGAAACACAGAGAGAGAGAGAAACACAGAGAGAGAGAGAAACACACAGAGAGAGAAACTGAGAGAGAGAGAAACAGAGAGAGAGAGAAACACACAAAGAGAGAAACACAGAGAGAGAGAGAGAAACATAGAGAGAGAGAGAAACACACAGAGAGATTGAGAGAGAGAGAGAAACACACAGACAGAGAAACAGAGAGAGAGAGAGAGATTGAGGAACAGAGAGAGATAAACAGAGAGAGAAACAGAGAGAAATAGACACAGAGAGATTGAAAAAGACATTGAAAGAGAGAGATTGAGTCAAAAGGAGAGAGAAAGGCAGAGAGGGACAATAAAGATGTGATACTCACCATCCAACACGGTCTGCGCTCCATCATTGGACTCTAACACCTTGCCTCCTTGCTCATCCATGGGGAAAAGATCCTGGAGAGGGAGATTGGGGTGGGAATAGGAGACAAGGGTCAGGACTGGGACAGAGAGAGCGGGGGATTCAGACTGGACTCTCTCAATCACACACACACACACACTGTAATCAGCTTGCAATTCATCTGGGCACAGAGACACAGAGACTGAGATACAGAAACTCACCTTCACAAACCAGCCGCATGGAAAGAAAGAATGGAGGCTGATGTTGTCCTAATATATCCCAGAACCTGTCACTCAAAACTGACAGTCCACCCCAAATACAGCTCACCCAACCAGCTATCAGCTTCCTTCATCTGGGCACTGCCTCCCAGGTATGGGACAGTCCAAGGTGAGTCTCTGTGTAAACAGGGAATGGGGGAAGAGAGGGATATTCCAGCCATATCCCAAATGGACCATTCCAGACAGAAACCTGTCTGTCTGTCTCTCTCCCTCCCCCAAAAACCTCATTAACAGAGCAGAAAAACTGCTGTCATTTATAACATGGAGAGGCTGGTTTGGATAATGGTCTGTTAACACTAATTGTATTAAATGTCTTCCACTATTCACCTCCAGTTAACAGAAAGTTCAGAAAATGACTGAAAATGTCTCACTGCAGTTACCTTGAAATTCTGACAATGAGTTTTTGCTGGAGAGCCCTGTTTGACTGCAGTATAAACAGGCAGTTTTTATTCAGATTTTCAATTCCACTGTGTCTCAAACTCAACTCGAGCCCGGTTAATGATGCAGCCAAGAGAACTTTAATAACTGGTGACTTTTCACACAATTCTCACCCATATTTACAGTTATATTTCTCAATGATACTTTGCACATTCTTTGCTGCTGCTGTATTTATGCATTAGGCTGTAATCAATTAAAAATACCTTCTTATTATTTACCAGTTTTATGTTACAAGGGTTTACAAAGCTGGGAAATGGACATTTAACACAAATTCTATTAAAGATCTTCCACTTGTCACCTCCAGTTTATATAAAGCTCAGCGATAACGACCTCCACATTCTGACAAAGAGTTTTTTGCTGCTGTAATAAAGTGTCACTTGTTTCCATTTGCTTCCTGACTGTTTCTTTCCTCTGCTCTCCTGGGGGATTCAGAGGGATTAATGTTCATTTTTTGTCCACATTCAGGAGGTTTCAGCTCCTCTGCGGTTGCTGTCCTGGAGAAATTAATTGTATTCAAAATCCTTCCCTCAGTTTGGAGACGTGAGAAGAGACTGTTTACACTAGCAGAGGGGAGAAACAATTAGGCAGGGAGTTATTCTGGTCTGAAATTCACTGACAGGTTTCTGAAAGCTGATTCAAAATTAACTTTCAAAAGACAATCGGATCAAAACTTCAATTACTCTGAGTTATACGACAGAAGATACCAACATAGAAGTGAGAGAGAGAGGTGTCATAACGTTAGTGATGAAGAACTCAACACAACTTTTTCAGAGAGTTTTTATTTGTAAATGATTGTTTGAGTTTAATTTGATGCTGTTGTTTTATTTATAAATTATCTTTAATCACTAAAAATACATTTCCAAACAGTTTAATGTTACAAGTGTTTACATAGTAGCAAGATAGCCATTTAACACACATTGTATTGAAATTATTTCATTCAGCATCTCAAGTTTACAGAAAGTAACCTCCTCAAACTTTTGGAAACTTTCAAATTCAGTCACACAGAATCTCCCATCAGCAATGGCTCAGCATCTCCATCTGCTGGTGTCCCTCTCTCACTGCAGTTACTGTCCCCCGCTCACCATCTCCATCTGCTGGTATCCCTCTCTCCCTGCAGTGACGGTCACCCCTCTCACCATCTCCATCTGCTGGTGTCCCTGTCTCACTGCAGTTACGGTCACCCCTCTCACCATCTCCATCTGCTGGTATCCCTCTCTCACTGCAGTTACTGTCCCCAATCACTATCGCCATCTGCTGATGTCCCTGTCTCACTGCAGTTACTGTCCCCCTCTCACCATCTCCATCTGCTGGTGTCCCTGTCTCATTGCGGTTACTGCCCCATCTCACTATCGCCATCTGCTGATGTCCCTGTGCCAGTTCAGTTACTGTCCTTTCCTCACCATCTCCATCTGCTGGTGTCCCTGCCTCACTGCGGTTACTGCCCCCTCTCACCATCGCCATCTGCTGGTGTCCCTGTGTCACTTCAGTTACTGTCCCTTTCTCACCATCTCCATCTCCTGGTGTCCCTGTCTCACTGCAGTTAATGTCCCCCTCTCACCATCTCCATCTCCTGGTGTCCCTGCCTCACTGTGGTTACTGCCCCCTCTCACCATCGCCATCTGCTGGTATCCCTGTCTTACTGCAGCTGCTGGCCCACT
The DNA here is from genome assembly GCF_036365525.1 of Heterodontus francisci. Classification (NCBI taxonomy): domain Eukaryota; kingdom Metazoa; phylum Chordata; class Chondrichthyes; order Heterodontiformes; family Heterodontidae; genus Heterodontus; species Heterodontus francisci. The sequence goes on from NW_027141098.1 coordinate 812,764, forward strand.
CACCATCTCCATCTGCTGGTGTCCCTCTCTCACTGCAGTTACTGCTCCCCTCTGTCCATCTCCATCTGCTGGTGTCCCTAACTCACTGCAGTTACTGTCCCTCCTCACCATCTCCGTCTGCTGGTGCCACTGCCACACTGCATTTACTGCTCCCCTCTGTCCATCTCCATCTGCTGGTACCCCTTCCTCACAGCGGTTACTGCCCCCTCTCACCATCGCCATCTGCTGGTATCGCTGTCTTACTGCAGCAACTGGCCCACTCACCATCTCCATCTGCTGGTGCCACTGCCACACTGCAGTTACTGCTCCCCTCTTGTCCATCTCCATCTGCTGGTGTCCCTGACACACTGCAGTTACTGCCCTGCTCACGACCTCACATTCACTCCGATTTGCAGCTTTGTCCACTGGCTGCTGTTGTTGACAACAGCAACCACGAGGTGGCGCTGCACTGGCAAATGCGCAAACGTATCCTATTGCCGTGAACCAGCAGGGTCTGCACGTTCATTCGCTGCCAGGACTAAAGATGGCGCCGGTCAAATAATCACAGATGCGGGTGGAGGGTGGGAGGTGGAGCTGGGGGTCTGGGGGGAGGGGTGGAGGGGGAATGGGATTTAGTTCCAGTGTTTGAAACCCTTCAGCTCTTTCTATGATTTCACTAATTTAACAATGAGATTGAGAGGGTATTTCACCCCCTTCTTCAGCTCCTGTCTGAATTTAGTCTGGGTCACAATGTAAATACATGTGTTGGTGCAGGAACTGAGAACCTGCAGCATCTTTGCAGGAACTGAGAACCTGCAGCATCTTTGCAGGAACTGAGAAGCTGCAGCATCTTTGATGTTTGTTCTGTGATAAAGAGAGGGTCAGTGTAGGAGGAATAATAATTAATATCTGTAATTCTCCTATAAATTATGAACACAACCCGGGTCACCCATAACAGGATAAAACTGCCGGATATACTGAAGAGTAAAATAATTGATTTCCTGCGATTCTCCATCTCTGGGTCCTTGTGATTCTCTGCATTGCTGTGGCGCCTGAATCCCCTGCGGACTTTACTGGAGAATAAAATCCGTCTGACAGTCAGAACATTGAGCAGCAAAATCAGAAAGACCAGGACACAAGGGGTGAAAATGAGGTCAAACAATTCAAATGCCTTCCATATGGGGGAAGTAAAGAAGCTCAGTTTATTAACACAACCCATGGGAACATTATCAATAATGTAACCTTGTTCCAGTGTAAAGTACCAGGGGAGAGACTCTAAACAGCCCAGCACACTCACTGTTCCCACAACCACAGCCGCCCTTTTCTCGCTGCAATATTTTGTTTTCAGCTTCTCACAACAAATGGCCACAAATCGATCAAAGGTGAAATTGACTGTGAGCCAAACAGAAACAACTGTGGATGCAGAAAGCAGAACGGTAATGAGAGAACACACAGGAGTAATGTTCAGGAATGAATATGGGAAATAAATTAAAACAATCCAGCTCAATATGGGTTCAGTGATAACGACCAGGAGATCAGACACTGCCATTCCCACCAGGTAGACACTGATACATTTGGAGAGACCGCACTTTCCTCGGGACAGGATCACAATCGCCACCAAGTTAACTGGAAGAGAGAGAGAAAAGGAAGCAGAGAAATTACTGATCAGACCTGGAGACAAAGCAGCAGTTTGACAGGATCTGGGCTGAAATTTCCAGCTTTGTTGCTGCATCGAGCAGTGAAAACTGATTAATTGACCTGGGCAGTGCTTTGTCACAGTGAAATGTTTGAAAACACAGTTATTAATAATGAATTGGAAAATTGATGCAGAAAGTGAATAAAGTCAGCACCGGATCTACTGGAAGTACTGAGTGAGGATGCAGTGTCAGTGGGGAAATGAGAAGGGGTTTTACAGAGATGGAATCCAATGGGTTAATTGGGATTGTGTCTCCAGACTGTTGGTTGGGAAGGTTTGGGGAGAGCAGGATGTGCAGCTGGTTTGTTGCTCTGGGTTCAGGGAACCGACAGAGACTGTTATCAAATGGGAAAACTGCAGCGCTGTGTTGGAGTATCAGCAAAGATCTAGAATGGCAGAGCAGGCTCGAAGGGCTGAATGGCCTCCTCCTGCTCCCATGTTACAGTATTCCTATCAGGTTGGACGTGGCAGCTGGAGGTGGAGACAGTGAGTGAGATAGGGAGGGAGAGAAGGAAAAGGACATGTTGGAGCAGGAGGGGAGACTGGAGCAGATGGTTTGGGAAAGTGGATAAACTGAAGAAATGGATGAGGAGACTGAGGATACAATACAGGGAGAGGAGAGGCTGAGATTCACAGGGAGAGACTGCAGCAGAGTGTTAGAGGAAATTTAATCTATAGATCCCAGTGATGCAACTCAATTAATACATTCAAACAATAATCCCTGTGGTTATTGGTGTTGGAGAACAGTTCATTGTTTCTACAATATAGTCAATATATTTAGTTTGTACAGGCTATTAAATATAAATGTAAATATATTTCTGATATCAGCCTCACTCTTTATTGAATTAAGCAGTCACAGAGATTTTAAAGTACAGTATTTAAATAATGAATTACCATCAGTGATGAACTGATTCTATTCTGTTTATTCAGTCACTAAGTAAGGAATAGGAACTTACTGCAAAAGAAAATGAGGACCTGACAGAAATCAACACAGAGGATCAAGTCCAACAGCAAAATGAACACAATCTGACAACAGACAATTTCAAATCACAGTTCCTCTCACTAATTGTTCTGGACATTCCAGCACTTTATGATAGTGAATTATTTACACTGCTGCTTCTTTCTCTTTCTCTTTACTTCTGCCTATATCTTTCCCACTGTTTCATTCTCCCTGCTCCTTTTCTCCTTCCCTATCTCTCCGGAGTAATCACACCCTGCAAACTGTTAGCGAATGCTGCTTTTCACATATGATTTATTGCTAACATTCTGCGTCTGTGTTCTGTTCACCAGCCCCAGGTTCAATGATTCTATTCTCTGAGTAAGCTTGTTCAATGGTGAAACCTCTGTGAATAATTTAATGTATCTACAGAACACGCAAGTCTCCACCTGTTCAACTACACTCTTCACTTCATCTACAATACATGGAATAAACAGGATCGAAAGCTACTTCCAGAAAAAAACCTCACAATCATTGAAATGCATTCTCCTGGAATTATAAAGTAATCTGTTAGAATGTGGGATTGTTTAATTAATAAAACACCAACATCAGCGCTGCAGCTGATAATCTACAGATAAATGGAAAGACTCTTGATTCCAACTGACAGAGTGAAAACCAGTAAAACATCTCATCAATACGTTCTATTTTACAATGTAGTCCAGTGACAGTGAAGGTCCACAGTGAAACAGAGAAGGAGAAGTGAAAGTGTCAGCAACAAACACAGTTCAGTAGCCAGACTTCTGAAGCAGCGTCAGACACACATAGAATGAAATAATATTTGATGACAGTGATAATCAATAAATACATTGAAATCCCAGTTAAACTGAGCCATCTGATTGGGGAGGGAGGACATTGTTCTGTCCCCTTGTAACACTGAAACCGTGAGATGTCTCATTATCAATCACTGAAAAAAAATCATAAAAATATTCCAGGACCGGTTAGATCCACATCATGAAAATGTTAAAAAGTCCTAATGGTCTGATTATTGATCCTCACTGAAACATCTTATTCCAATACATTCAATACACAGAATAATCCAGTAACAATGCCACAGTTACTTAAAACAATACCATTAAATATATAATACAATTCCTACAAGAATGAAAGAGTAGACAATGAGGAGATTCCATCAGTAAATTGCTGGAAAAGAACAGGTGGCTGTGTAACACACACAGAGGGAAATAATACCGAGTACAGCAGCACAGTTAACATCGATTTAGACCATTAACAGCTGAGATACTGCTTACCAGGAACTCCAATTGCTGCAAGTACAGGATAATAAATGCGGAGTACATGATACAGTACTGGATATCCCATTTCTGTGAGAAGCAGGGACTTCTATTAGCCTGGAATCCACAGCTCCAGCAGGCACTCTGAGCTGATCCATTCCAATGGGTACTGATTTATACAGGGGATAAATCTCCACTGACACGGTTATACCCCTGATCATTGCTATTAATTACACTCACCTAAACAAACACATTACATCAGCAGCTTTGACTCTGATGTAAGTAATATGGTGGATAAAACACCATCATTTCAAAGACATTTTCTTCGTAAGACCTCTCTCTGGAATAAACCTGAAATCTGTACTCATACTGGACGGATGGCAATTATGAGAGGCATCATTTACATTTTCCATATTATTGTATTGACCATGTTCACTCCTGGCATTTCTATTGTAAATGTAACTGATCTGTCTGCAGTGGACACTGAATCCCTCTCTACAGCCATCTCTCTGCCTTCATATCTAACCCTCTCTCCCTCTGTCTCTGTCCTAGTGTCAGAGATAGCAGGAGGGAGAGACAGAGAGAGCATGTTGAAGGAACTGTACTCTGTTCCTAAGCTGTGCTGAACCTGTTCTGGGAGTGAGACTGAGAGAGAGAGGCAGAGATGGAAGGAGTGAGAGGGAGTGACAGGGAGGGAAAGACAGATGGAGGGACAGAGAGAGAGAGATAGAGACAGAGAGAAACCGAGAGAGGCAGCGGCAGTGAGAAAGAGAGGGAGACAGAGACAGTGATAGCGAAAGACAGCGAGAGGGAGAGATGGGGAGAGAAAGTTGTACGGGGAAGAGAGAGCGGGAGAGAGAGAGGGAGAGAGAGATAGAGGGGAGTGAGAGATAGAGGGGCGAGTGAGAGATCGAGGGGCGAGTGAGAGATCGAGGGGCGAGTGAGAGATAGAGGGGTGAGTGAGAGAAAGAGGGGCAGAGAGAGATAGAGGGGGAGGAGAGGGAGATAGAGGGGGAGGAGAGGGAGATGGAGGGGGAGTGAGAGATAGAGGGGGAGAGGGAGAGACAGAGAGGGAAAGACAGATGGAGGGACAGATAGAGAGACAGAGAGAGGAGAGAGAGGAAGTGACAGAGAAGGAAAGACAGATGGAGGGACAGAGACAGACAGACAGAGATGGAAGGAGAGAGAGGGATGGACAGGGAGGGAAAGACTGATGGAGGGACAGAGAGAGACAGAGATAGAAGGAGAGAGAGAGGGAGTGAGAAAGAGGGAAATACAGATGGAGGGACGCAGAGAGATGGAAGGAGATAATGGGACAGATAGGAAAGGATACAGAAAGAGGGCAAGAAAGAGACAGACTGAGGGAGAGACTGAGGTACAGAGAGTGAGAGAGGGAGGCACAAAGGAGAAGAGATAGGGAATGGGAGAGACAGGGATTGGGAGAGAGGGTGAGACAGAGAGAGAGAGAGAGAGAGAGAGGCAAAAGTAGAGCAAGAGCCAGTGATAGATGGAGAGACGGAGATAATGACAGAGACAGAGATAGAAGGAGAGAGAGAGGGAGTGAGAAAGAGGGAAATACAGATGGAGGGACGCAGAGAGATGGAAGGAGATAATGGGACAGATAGGAAAGGATACAGAAAGAGGGAGAGAAAGAGACAGACTGAGGGAGAGACAGAGGTACAGAGAGCGAGAGAGGGAGGCACAAAGGAGAAGAGATAGGGAATGGGAGAGACAGGGATTGGGAGAGAGGGTGAGACAGAGAGAGAGAGAGAGAGAGAGGCAAAAGTAGAGCAAGAGCCAGTGATAGATGGAGAGACGGAGATAATGACAGAGACAGAGATAGAAGGAGAGAGAGGGAGTGACAGAGAGGGAAAGACGGATGGAGGGACAGAGAGAGAGAGGGAGAGACATAGATAGAAGGAGAGAGAGGGAGTGACAGGGGAAGGAAGACAGATGGAGAGGCAGAGAGAGAGAGACAGAGAGAGAAGGAGGGCGAGGGAGAGACAGAGAGGGAAAGACAGATGGGGAGACAGAGAGAGAGGCAGAGATGGAAGGAGAGAGAGGGAGTGACAGGGAGGGAAAGACAGATGGAGGGACAGAGAGAGAGAGACAGAGAGAGCATCAGAGAGAGAGATAGAAGGAGAGAGAAGGAGTGACGGGGGGGTGGAAGACAGATGAAGAGACAGAGAGAGAGAGACAGAGAGAGGAGAGAGAGGGAGTGACAGGGAGGGAAGGACAGATGGAGGGATAGAGAGAGAGAGGCAGAGATAGAAGGAGAGAGATGGAGTGACAGAGAGGGAAAGACAGATGGAGGGACAGATAGAGACAGAGAGAGAGGCAGAGACAGAGAGATGGGGAGTGAGACGGACAGAGAGGGAGGGTTAAAGAAGGAAGGAAAAATGGTTTAAACCATTGCTGTCCTGGGAGCGAGGCAACAAGGGAGATATGAAAAGACAGAGGGGGAAAAGAAAGGGAGAAATGGTGGCAGAGACACAGAGAGAGTTATGGACAGAGGCAGAGAGAGAGAGGGAGATAAAGAGACAGAGAGACAGGAGAGGGAGACAGAAGGAGAGAGAGGGAGTGGCAGGGAGTGGCAGGGAGGGAAAGACAGATGGAAGGACAGAGAGAGAGAAGGAGAGAGAGCGAGAGACAGAGAGAAGAACAGAGGGAGTGACAGAGAGGGAAAGACAGATGGAGGGACAGAGAGAGAATGAGAGAGGAGGAGTGTTAGGGAGGGAAAGACAGATGGAGGGACAGATAGAGAGACAGATAGGAAGAGGCAGAAATAGAGAGGGAGACAGAGATATAGAGAGGAAGATACAGAGACAGTGAGAGGGAGAGAGTAACAGAGAGAGAGAGAGAGAGAGAGAGAGAGATAGAGACACAGACAGAGAGAGAGAGAGAGATAGAGAAACAGGGAAAAACAGAGATAGAGGCAGCGGCAGTGGGAAGAGAGAGACAGTCAGTGATAGCGAAAGACAACGAGAGGGAGAGATGGGGGGAGAGAAGGTTGTACGGGGAAGAGAGAGCGGGAGAGAGAGGGGGAGAGGGAGATAGTGTGGGAGAGGGAGATAGAGGGGGAGAGGGAGATAGAGGGGGTGGGGGAGATAGAGTGGGAGAGGGAGGTAGAGCGTGAGAGGGAGATAGAGCGGGAGATGGAGATAGAGCAGGAGATGGAGATCGAGGGGGAGATGGAGATCGAGGGAGAGTCCGAGATCGAGGGAGAGTCCGAGATCGAGGGAGAGTTGGAGATCGAGGGGGAGTTGGAGATTGAGGGGGAATTGGAGATCGAGGGGGAGAGGGAGATCGAGGGCGAGATGGAGATCGAGGGGGAGATGGAGATCGAGGGAGAGTCCGAGATCGAGGGAGAGTCCGAGATCGAGGGAGAGTTGGAGATCGAGGGGGAGTTGGAGATTGAGGGGGAGTTGGAGATCGAGGGGGAGAGGGAGATCGAGGGCGAGAGGGAGATCGAGGGTGAGAGGGAGACAGAGAGAGAGAGGGAGACAGGAGGGAGAGGTATACAGGGGGGAGGGATAGAAGGGGGGAGAGGGATACAGGGGGAGAGAGGGATACAGTGGGGGAGAGGGAGATGTCGGGGTGAGGGAGACAGGGGGGAGAGAGGGATACGGGGGGAGAGAGGGAGACGGGGGGGAGAGAGGGAGACGGGGGGAGAGAGGGAGACGGGGGGGAGAGAGGGAGACGGGGGGGAGAGAGGGAGACAGGGGGCAGAGAGGGAGATAGAGGGGGGGAGAGGGAGATACAGTGGGGAGAGGGAGATTGAGGGGGGAGACAGAGATAGAATGGGAGAGAGAGAGAAGGGGAAGAGGGTGGTGAACCTGTAGAATTCTCCACCGCAGAAGGCAGTGGAGGCCAAGTCATTAAATATATTCGTGGAGGGGAGAGATATATTTCTTAATGTCAAAGGGATCAAGGGGTATGGGGAGAAAGTGGGAACAGGGTACTGAATTAGACCATCGGTCATGATCTTTATTGAATGACGGAGCAGGCCCAAAGTGCCGAATGGCCTGCTCCTGCTCCTATTTTCCATGTTTCTATGAGAGAGGTGGATTGAGAGAGGGAGAGAGAAGGAGAAACAGAGAGAGAAGGAGAGATAGAGATGGAGCGAGGTGACCCTGATATTCTCTCTCTCACACACACACACAGACAGTCACACACAGAGACACACACAGACACGCACACACACACAGACACACACACAGACAGATCTTACAATCCACACTGATGACAGTAAAAATGGCCAACAGAACTTCAGTAACAATCCCCAGTGTCTGCCCAGTCCTGAGAGAGACAGAGTGAGAGATCGGTCAGTGACGGAGAGAGACCTTGGAAGGAGGAGGAGAAAACAGCTTGTCGGAGAAACTTTACATTTATTTGCGTTCTCCAGATTTTATTAAAAGTTGAAGGGGACTGGAGACTGGAAAAACTGTCAGCACACAACAACAACACTGGGAGACTTTAGAAGTGAGGGAAGGGGACACACACTTTAAAATCCACACTGATGTCAGTAAAAATCCCCAAACACAAGCTCAGTAACAATGTTTGATATTTTCAAACTGCAGGAAAAGAATTAAAGGTTTGAAGTTAACTACGAGATGGCTGAAAGCATTGCTGTGCTGGGATTAACATATCAATGGACTGGAAGAGTCTGGAAGGTCCTGTCCTGGGATTAACATATCAATGGACAGACCCCCTCTCCCACCCCTGAGGCAGGAGATTGAGAGACAGCCCAACATGTCAGAGGCCCAATGGGTGGAGTTTGCAAACAGCTCAGTCAGGATATAAACTGGGTTTGAAGATCTCAGTTCCAATCACAAACCCAACTTTCACTCTCTCTCCAGAGAGAGTAGACACATTCCCCAGTCTGATTCAGTGTGTGTGTCTGTGTATCTGTGTGTGTACTCTCTCTGTCTCAATCTGGTTTATAACTGTGATTTGATTGTATTTGAATATTGCTGATTGTCTGTGTAACTGAGAGAGGAAACTCTGGGCTCTTGCTGTGCTATTTTGTTGAAATATGTCATCGCTTTGTATTTTAATCCATTTTTTTCCTCCTTCTTTCCCCTGAGGAATTTTCATTCTGAAAACTGCACCGTGAAGTTGAAAAGAGGGAAAGTTTGGACGAGGAATCCTTGGACTGGAGCATCCTCCGGAGGGGACGGACTGAGGCCTTGTCCACAGGCTGCACCCAAAGGGCCCACGTGGGTTGTGTCTGTTTATTAGCCCGAGGTATAATATCCTCTCTGGGGCCCTGCGCTTTCTCGTTCCTGTCGGATTGGGGCCCTGGAGTTTTAAACATGTTGAAAGCCTGGGGTTAAAGGAGCAGCCCCAGGAAGGAGTCCCATTTGCACTTGGTCCATCCACCCCTGTCTGTGAGGTTTGCTGATGTTTTGGGCAATGCTTCGTGAACTTAGTGAAATAGGATGCACGGTGCCCATTTTAATTCATTTTACTGTAGTTATGAGGTTAGCTTTCCCTCTGTCTCCACATTCTTTCCCTGTGCCTCTATCTCCCCCCATGCTTTCTCTTCTCTGTCTCGGTTACACACTCTCCATCGCCACTTAATCCTTTAATAAATAAAAATAAACATACCACACACAGCAATGTAATTTGTCGCTATTTGAAATGGTGAGACGGAATCATCAGCTTGTTCCCAGTTTAAAGAGGGAGTTTCACCCGTTGTCGGGACTGAAATCTGGCTATTATCACATTGCTGCTTGTGGGATCTTGCTGTGCATCTAGTGGCCTGCAGAATTTCCTCCATGACAACAATGGGGACACTTCCCTCCCTGTCACACCATTTTAGAAGTGAATTCATTTTGTGTAAAGCTCCCCTGAAGGCCTGGAATTGAAGTCCTGATCTTGGAGCCGGTATAATTCCAGAGTGATGCTGGTATTTAGGGCAGTGACGTGAATTTGAGGGTGAAATAAATTGTGGGATCTTGCTGTGCACATATGGCATGCAGTGTTTCCAACATTGCAATCGTGACGAGCACCTAAACAGTTCACTGAGTGTCAAATGTTCCCGATTCAAACAATTCAGTTTACTGAAGTTCTGAGTTTCGAATTCTCTCTGTCTTTCTCCAGAATTCTTTCCCTCTGTCTCTCTATTTAAACCTTTAATAGTTAAAAACACATACAGCTGTGTGATTTGTTGTTGGTTTAAATGGTGAGACAGAATATTTCATAGCTATTTTCAGTCAAGATTACATATGAGATAGAGGGACAAAAACAGATATGGATGAAGAGAGAGAGACAGGGGAGAGAAATACACAGACGGGGAGAGAAATACAGAGACAGGGAGAGAGATACAGAGACAGAGGAGAGAAATACACAGACAGGGAGAGAGATACAGAGACAGGGGAGAGAGATACAGAGACAGCGAGAGAGATACAGAGACAGGGGAGAGAGATACAGAGACAGGGAGAGAGATACAGAGACAGGGGAGAGAAATACACAGACAGGGAGAGGGATACAGAGACAGGCAGAGAGATACAGAGACAGGGGAGAGAAATACACTGACAGGGAGAGAGATACAGAGACAGGGAGAGAGATACACAGACAGGGGAGAGAAATACATAGACAGGGGAGAGAGATACAGAGACAGGGAGAGAGATACAGAGACAGGGGAGAGAAATACACAGACAGGGAGAGGGATACAGAGACAGGCAGAGAGATACAGAGACAGGGGAGAGAAATACACAGACAGGGAGAGAGATACAGAGACAGGGAGAGAGATACAGAGACAGGGGAGAGAGATACAGAGACAGGGGAGAGAGATACAGAGACAGGGGAGAGAGATACAGACACAGACACAGAGAGGTGGAGGTTGCTGTCTGAACCAATTTATCCTCTGGTTTATTAACTGTGATTTGTCTGTATTAGGGTGTTGCTGAGAGAGTGTCTGTGTCACTGAGGGCAATTCCTGGGCTCTTGCTGCGCTATTTTGCTTAACAATGCCTTTTAATCAATTGTGGGATCCTGCTGTGCATCTATTCCCTGCATCAATTCCTACTTTGCAACACTGAGGCAGAAACAGATGGAGAGAAAAAGAGGGAGAGTGAGAAACAGCTGGAGGTGGCAGGTTAAATGCAGAGAGAGAGAGAGACAGGTGAGTGAGGGAGGGAAGGCAGAGAAAGATGGACAGAGACAGAGAGAGAGGGAGAGAGAAATCTACACTCAAAACCTTGGTAAACTGAATATTGAAGTGTCACCATTGCTGGGATTTGCTGTGCACACACTGCCTGCAGGTTTCCTGCATTGCAACAGTGGACCACTTTCAAAATTAATTCATTGAGTGTCAACTGCTCCTGAGGGCCAATAATTACAAGAGCTGAACGTGAAGCTGTATAAAGGTTGTTTTCAATTTAAAGGTGGAGTTTAGCATTTTCTGAGCACTGTGATGGGATATTTGGATATGATCGCATTGTGGGATCCTGCTGTGCATATATTCCCTGCATCAATTTCTACATTACAACACTGAGGCAGAAACAGGTGGAGAGAAAAAGAGGGAGAGTGCGAAACAGCTGGAGGTGGCAGGTTAAACAGCAAGAGAGAGAGAGAGAGAGAGAGAGAGAGAGACAGGCGGAGTGTGGCTGAGGGAGGGAAGGCAGAGAAAGATGGAGAAAGACAGAGAGAGAGAGAAATCCACACTCAAACATTGGTTGAAGTGTCACCATTGCTGGGATCTTGCTGTGCACAGCTTGCAGGCTGTTATCAGACTGCTGCTTGTGGGATCTTGCTGTGTACCAATGACCTGCAGCATTTCCAACATTGCAACAGTGACGAGCACTTTAAAAATTAATTCATTGAGTGTCAAATACTTCTGTGAATCAGCAATGAAATGGGTGAAATGTGAAGGTTTGCAAAGGCTTGTTCTCATTCCCGAATAATTCTGGTGTTTTAGGCTGTGGGCTGAATTTGACAGTGAAATGAAACACCAGGAGACCATTTGAATTCAGTTTTTCAGGGATGGGAATGTGGATTACTCTCTCTATCCTTCTACAGGAGAGGGGATGGGGGTCTCCAGTGTTTGTGTGTTTTTACAATGAGGCAGAAACAGATGTCGAGACACACAGAGAGAAATAGAGAGAGAGAGAGCAGGAAATGACAGGGTAAACACATCTACACTTCCCAGTCTCTGGCTCTGTGTCAGGGGATGTGTTTGTAAGTCACTGAGAGATTGTTTTATGTCAGTGAGTTTGAGAGAGAGTCCTGGGCTCTCGCTGTGTTTTATTTCTGTTCAAAAATGCTTTGCTTTGTTTGAATCAATTTTATTTCTCTTATTCCCAAGGAGAATCTTTTCGGAAGCTGCAGCTGTGATGATGCAGAGGGAGAATCTTTTGGCCATGTGGAATTCACAGACAAGAGCTTTAACCAGGGAGGGAAAATAATAATACACATATATTTGTCATTGTCAAGTTCATTTCTAAATACAGAAAAGAAGACTGTGTGATTTCGGGGCTGATATAAAAACAAAGTGCTGGAAATGCTCAGTATTTCCAGAACAGTTTTTATTTCAGATTTCCAGCATCCTCAGTATTTTGATTTTGTGTTTTCGGGGGTCTGTGGATTTTTTTTTACCACAAGGGAGGGGGCTGGATGGTGCTCCAAAGGGAATAGTTTGGGAATCGCTGCTCCAGAACAGTCAATGTAATCCCATAGATTTCCCTCTCTCCATCTCTTGCTGCAACTTGTTCCCTGCACCTTCCTCCTTGTTCCTAACTCTGTTTCTTCACATCTTTAAATCCCTATCTCTGTATCTCTCAACATCCTTTCTATCTCTGCCTCTCTCTAGAGTCTCACAGGTTTCCATTGTCACTCTCTTTCTGCGACTCTCTGCATCTTTATCTGTCTCTCTCTCAGTCCATTTCTTCTCTCACTCACTTCCAAATCCCTGAATTTTTCCATCGCTGCTCCTCCTTTCCTGCAAGATTATCTCTGCATTTCCCCCATCCCGCAGCATCCCTCTCGATTCTGTAAACGCACCTTACTTTGTATCAAAAAAGCAAAATACTGCGGATGCTGGAAATCTGAAACAAAAACAAGAAGTGCTGGATTCACTCAGCAGGTCTGGCAGCATCTGTAGAAAGAGAAGCAGAGTTAACGTTTCGGGTCAGTGACCCTTCTTCGGAACACTTCTTCGGTTACTTTGTATCTCTGCCTCTCCACATCTTTCTGTCTCTGCGTCTCTCTCTTGGTCTGGGATCTTTCTCAATATCTCCATTTCTCTCTCTCTCTCTCTGCTCTTCTCGGTATTTCCGACCCTCTGTTCTCAGTTTCTCTCACTGGTTTCGGACTTCCTGCATCTCATTCTCCATCTCCCTTTCCATTTATTTATCTCTCTCTCTGTTCTGTCCTAATCCCGGGATCTGTTTTCTGTGTTTCTTTCCCTCTGTCTGGGCGTGGATTTGAACTCACAGCCTTGGTGTTGTACAGGGTGATTGTGAAGTGGGATCCTACTTTCCATCTCTGTCCAGTTTTGCTCCCATTGAGGTAAAAACAGGGGAGAGATTCTGAACGGACAGCCGATACACAACCACCCTCCTCCCCTCCACCCTGGTTTACACCATTGGCACCAAGTCCGAGTCCAGCCCAGTGTTTTTTTGACTCTCTGTATCTGCTCCCCGACTGTCTCTGCCTGTCTCCTTGTGGTTCAATGGGGGAAGGGACAAGTCAGCCATTATCTAACATGGGTGGGACAGGATCAAACGGCTGAATGGCCTCTTCCCGTCCCTGTGCAAAATCAATGTGTGAGTGTTTGTGTGTGTCTCCCTCTGTTTGATTCCCTGAAGCCGATGGGGAGAGCAGGTGAAACACCTTTCTGCAGAGAGGGCTGTGTCTGGGGCTGGGATCTTCCTGTGCGTTAAAGGCTCAGAATGCCAGTTAGCCTCTGAAGGTCCTTGCTCTATGCCCGGCCCTGATTTTGGCCGGACAGGAGTTAAAGGTGCCGGGGATCTGGGAGCAAGTTGTTGGAATTCCAGTGGCTTATCCAGATCTGGAATTAAAATGAACGAAAGATTGTCGGGAGACGGAGCCAAACCCAGGAAAGTGATGGAGGTGGGAATAACACGGTGGGGAGTGATGGGGGTAGGGGGCATTTCACGGGGGTGATGATACAGGGTGGGAATTAGTAGAGGGGGCTTTTACAGGATAGGGAGTGTATTTAGAAACCGAGAGAGCTTACAGTGGAGAGCGGGGGAAGAATTAGATTGGGTTCAGTTAATGGGGGGTATTTAGATGGGAGTCTGTTCACAGAATGGGGGGTATTTAGATGGGGGTCTGTTGCGGGCGGGTATAGAGATGGGAGTCTGTTCCCGGGGGGTATTTAGATGGGAGTTTGTTCCTGGGGGGTTATTCAGAGGGGAGTTTGTTCCAGGAGGGTATAGAGATGGGAGTCTGTTCCCGGGGGGTATTTAGATGGGAGTTTGTTCCAGGGGGTGTATTCAGAGGGGAGTTTGTTCCAGGATAGTATGTAGATGGGAGTTTGTTCCAGGAGGGTATTGAGATGGGAGTTTGTTCCAGGAGGGTATTGAGATGGGAGTTTGTTCCTGGTGGGTTATTCAGAGGGGAGTTTGTTCCAGGAGGGTATTGAGATGGGAGTTTGTTCCTGGGGTGTTATTCAGAGGGGAGTTTGTTCCTGGGGGGGTATTCAGAGGGGAGTTTGTTCCAGGAGGGTATTGAGATGGGAGTTTGTTCCTGGGGGGTTATTCAGAGGGGAGTTTGTTCCTGGGGGGTATTTAGATGGTAGTTTGTTCATGGCGAGGTATTTAGATGGGAGTTTGTTCCTGGGGGTGTATTTAGATGGGAGTTTGTTCCTGGTGTGTAGTTAGATGGCAGTTTGTTCTGGGGGGTGTATTTAGATGGCAGTCTGTTCCGGGGTGGGGGTATTAAGATGGGAGTTTGTTCCCGGGGGGTATTTAGATGGGGGACTGTTCCTGTGGGGTGTTATTCAGATGGGAGTTTGTTCCCGGGGGCAATTTAAATGGGTGTTTGTTCCCGGGGTCTATTTAGATGGGAATCTGTCCTGGGCGGGTGGTAGTTTGATGGGTTGTCTTGTAACAGAGGGAAGGGGATAATTAGATGGGGATCTGTTGATAATGAGGGTATTAGATGGGGGTCATTTAACAGCGGATATCAGACAGTTGTCTGCAGATGAGGATTATTTGGATCGGGGGTGTCTGTACAAGGGGGGGATGTTTTCTGGTGGGGGGAATTGCAGGAAAAAGATTTGCGTGGTGGATAAAAATTGCAGGCGGTGGATAAATTGAGGGCGGTGGATAAATTGAGGGCAGTGGATAAATTGAGGGCAGTGGATAAATTGAGGGCGGTGGATAGGGTCAGGAAAAGACAGAAAAATTTGGAAAGATGGAGAGAAATGATAGAAAGAGAAATGGAGAAGACAGAAATATACAAAGAAAGAGAGAGAAAAAGAGAAAGGAAAAAAGTGGAGGGAAATAACAGAGACACAAAGAAATTGAAGGCACCAACGAGACAGACAGAAAGCCAGGGAGAAAGACACAGAGAATCACAGAGAGATTGAGAGAGAGGACAGAGAATCACAGAGAGATTGAGATAGAGGACAGAGAAACACAGAGAGATTGAGAGAGAGGACAGAGAATCACAGAGAGATTGAGAGAGAGGACAGAGAAACACAGAGAGATTGAGAGAGAGGACAGAGAATCACAGAGAGATTGAGAGAGAGGACAGAGAAACACAGAGAGATTGAGAGAGAGGACAGAGAATCACAGAGAGATTGAGAGAGAGGACAGAGAATCACAGAGAGATTGAGAGAGAGGACAGAGAAACACAGAGTGATTGAGAGAGAGGACAGAGAATCACAGAGAGATTGAGAGAGAGGACAGAGAATCACAGAGAGATTGAGAGAGAGGACAGAGAATCACAGAGAGATTGAGAGAGAGGACAGAGAATCACAGAGAGATTGAGAGAGAGGACAGAGAAAGCCATTGAGACATAAAGACGCACAATCACTCAGAGAGAGAGAAAAAACACAAAGTGAGGGAGACAGAGAGAGATGGAGGAACAGAGAGGCAGAGAGAAAAACAGAGACAGAAATATAAGGTAAGGGAGAGATTCCGAAAAAGAGAGAGATAGAGAGAGATTCAGTGAGAGACAGATTCAGTGAGAGAGAGATTGAGTGGGAGAGAGATTGAGTGGGAGAGAGATTGAGTGGGAGAGAGATTGAGTGAGGAGAGATTGAGTGCGAGGGAAATTGAGTGCGAGGGAGATTGAGTGCGAGGGAGAGTCTTTGAGAGGGAGAGTCTGTGAGAGGGAGATTGAGTGAGAGGGAGATTCAGTGCGAGGGAGATTCAGTTCGAGGGAGATTCAGTGCGAGAGAGACTGTGCGAGTGAGACTGTGAAAGAGAGACTGTGAGAGAGATAGATTGAGTGCGAGAGAGATTGAGTGCGAGAGAGATTGAGTGAGAGAGAGATTCAGTGAGGGAGAGAGATTCAGTGGGAGAGAGATTCAGTGGGAGAGAGATTCAGTGGGAGAGAGATTGAGTGAGAGAGAGATTGAGTGAGAGAGAGAGTGATTCAGTGAGAGAGAGATTCAGTGAGGGAGAGATTCAATGAGAGAGAGATTCAGTGAGAGAGAGATTCAGTGAGAGAGAGATTGAGTGAGAGAGAGATTCAATGAGAGAGAGATTGAGTGAGAGAGAGATTCAGTGAGCGAGACTTAGTGAAAGAGACAGAGTCAGAAGAAGGGAGAAAAGCAGAAACAGACAATAAAGATGTGATACTCTCCATCCCACACCGTCTGCTTTCCATCGTTGGACTCCAACACCTTCCCGCCATCAGCTCATCCATGGGGAAGAGATCCTGGAGAGGGGCATTGTGGTGGGATTTGGAGAAATGTGTCAGGACTGGGACAGAGAGTGTGGGGGATACAGATTGGACTCTCTCACACACACACACACACACACTGTAATCAGTTCCAATTCACCTGGGCACAGAGACTGAGACACATAAACTCACCTTCAGAAACCAGCCGCATGGAAGGAAAGAATGTGGTCTGATGTTGTCCGAATATATCCCAGAACCTGTCACTCAAAACAGACAGTCTACCCAAAATGCAGCTTAACCAACCAGCTCTCAGCTTCCTCCATCTGGACACTCCCTCCCAGGTATGGGACAGTCCAAGGTGAGTCTCTGTAAACAGCGAATGGGGGAGAGAGGGATATTCCAGACATATCCCAAATGGACCATTCCAGATAGAAACCTGTCTGTCTCTCTCTCTCTCTCTCCCTTCCCCAAAAACCTCATTAACAGAGCAGAAAAGCTGCTGTAATTTAAAACCTGGAGGAGCCGGTTTGGATAATAACCATTTAACACTCATTGTATTAAATGTCTTTCACTATTCACCTCCAGTTAACAGAAAGTTCAGAAAATGACTCATTGCCTTGAATTACCTTGAAATTCTGACAAAGTGTTATTGCTGGAGAGGCCTGTTTGACTGCAGTATAAACATGCGGTTTTTATTCGGTTTTTCATTTCCACTGTGTGACAAAGACTGCAACTAGAGCCAGGTTAATGAGGCAACCAAGAGAACTTTTATAACCAGTGACATTTCACACAACAATTCTTACCCATATTTACAGTTGTATTCGTCAATGATTCTTTGCCCTGTATTTGATGCTGCTGTATTTATGTATTAGCTGTAATCAATCAATAAAACCTTCTTAACATTCACCAGTTTAATGTTACAAGGGTTCACAAAGCTGGGAAATGGCCATTTAACACAAATGGTATTAAAGATCTTCCACTTTTCACCTCCAGTTGATATAAAGTTCAGCAATAAAGACCTCTACTTTCTGACAAAGAGTTTTTACTGCTGCAATAAAGTGCCACTTGTTTCCATTTGCTTCCTGACTGTTTCTATCCTCTGCTCTCCTGAGGGATTCAGAGGGATTTTTGTTCATTGTTTGTCCACATTCAGGAGGTTCCAGATCCTCTGCAGCTGCTGTCCTGGAGAAATTAATTGCATTGCATTCAAAATCTTTCCCTCATTTTGGAGATATGAGGAGAGACTGTTTACACTAGTAGAGGGGTGAAACAAATAGGCAGGGAGTTATTATGGTCTGGAATTCACTGTCTGACAGGTTTCTGAAAGCAGATTCAATATTAACTTTCAAAGGTCAATTGGAGTAAAATTTCAACTACTCGTAGTTATAGTAGAGAAGAAAGCAGCATAGAAAGAGAAGTGTGTGAGAGAGAGATGTCATAACGTAGGTGACCTAGAACTCAACACAACTTATATTGAGAGTTTTTATTTCTAAATAACTGTTTCAGTTTTATTTGATCCTGTTGCTTTATTTATACATTACCGTTAATCACTCAATATAACTTTCCAAACAGGAACGAGTTTCATGTTACAAGTGTTCACACAGTAGAAAAATAGCCATTTTACAAAAGTTGCATTGTAATTATTTTATTCAGCATCTCAAGTTTACAATAAAGTAAATTCTTCAGACTTGTGGCAACTTTCAAACTCAGCAAGGGAATCTCCCATCAGTAATGGCTCAGCTTCGCCATTTGCTGGTGTCCCTGCCTCACTGCAGTTACTGTCCCCCTCTCACCATCTCCATCTCCTGGTGTCCCTGTCTCACTGCAGTTAATGTCCCTTCGTCACTATCTCCATCTCCTGGTGTCCCTGTCTCACTGCAGTTAATGTCCCTCTCTCACCATCTCCATCTGCTGGTGTCCCTGTCTCACTGCAGTTACTGTCCCTTCCTCACCATCTCCATCTCCTGGTGCCCCTGTCTCAGTGCAGTTAATGTCCCTCTCTCACCATCTCCATCTGCTGGTGTCCCTGATTCACAGCAGTTACTGTCCCTTCCTCACCATCTCCATCTCCTGGTGTCCCTGTCTCACTGCAGTTAATGTCCCTTCGTCACCATCTCCATCTCCTGGTGTCCCTGTCTCACTGCAGTTAATGTCCCTCTCTCACCATCTCCATCTGCTGGTGTCCCTGTGTCACTTCAGTTACTGTCCCTTCCTCACCATCTCCATTTCCTGCTGTCCCTGTCTCACTGCAGTTAATGTCCCTCTCACACCATCTCCATCTGTGGTGTCCCTGTCTCACTGCAGTTAATGTCCCTCTCTCACAATCTCCATCTGCTGGTGTCCCTGTCTCACTGCAGTTAATGTCCCTCTCTCACCATCTCCATCTGTTGGTGTCCCTGTCTAATTGCAGCTACTGCCCCTCTCACCATCTCCATCTGCTGGTGTCCCTGTCTCACTGCAGTTACTGTCCCCACTCACCATCTCCATCTGTTGGAGTCCCTGCCTCACAGCAGTTCCTGTCTCTCGCTCACCATCTCCATCTGCTGGTGTCCCTGCCTCACTGCAGTTACTGTCCCTCTCTCACCATCTCCATCTGCTGGTGTCCCTGCCTCACTGCAGTTACTGCCCCTCTCAACACATCACAATCACTGCGATTTGCAGCTTTGTCCACGGGATACGGTTGTTGTCAACGCACCCGCTAGGTGGCGCTGTACTCGCACATGCGCAAAAGTACACCAGTCCAGTTGAACGTCATGGTCTGGCCACGCTCAGGCAGCTGCCAGGACTAAAGATGGCGCCGGTCAAATAATCACAGAGGCGGGTGGAGGGTGGGAGGTGGAGCTGGGGGTCTGGTGGTGGTGGGGGGGAGCAGCGGGAATGGGATTTAGTTCCAGTGTTTGAAACCCTTCAGCTCTTTCTAAGATTTCACTAATTTAACAATGAGATTGAGAGGGTATTTCACCCCCTTCTTCAGCTCCTGTCTGAATTTAGTCTGGGTCACAATGTAAATACATGTGTTGGTGCAGGAACTGAGAAGCTGCAGCATCTTTGATGTTTGACCTGTGATATAGAGAGGGTCAGTGGGGGAGGAATAATAATAAATATCTGTAATTCGAGTATAAATGTTAATCACAACCCGGGTCACCCATAACAGGATAAAACTGCCGGATATACTGAAAAGTAAAATAATTGATTTCCTGCGATTCTCCATCTCTGGGTCCTTGTGATTCTCTGCATTGCTGTGGCGTCGGAATCCCCTGCGGACTTTACTGGAGAATAAAATCCGTCTGACAGTCAGAACATTGAGCAGCAAAATCAGAAAGACCGGGACACAAGGGGTTAAAAAGAGGTCAAACAATTCATATGCCTTCCATATGGGGGAAGTATAGAAGCTCAGTTTATAACGACAACCCATGGGAACATTATCAATAATGTATTGTTGTTTCATTGTAAAGTACCAGGGGAGAGACTCTAAACAGCCCAGCACACTCACTGTTCCCACAACCACAGCCGCCCTTTTCTCGCTGCAATATTTTGTTTTCAGCTTCTCACAACAAATGGCCACAAATCGATCAAAGGTGAAAGTGACTGTGTGCCAGACAGAAACAACTGTGGATGCACAAAGCAGAACGTTAATGAGGGAACACACAGGAGTAATTCTCAGGAATGAATATGGAAAATAAATTAAAACAATCCAGTTCAATATGGGATTAGTGATAACGACCAGGAGATCAGACACTGCCATTCCCACCAGGTAGACACTGATACATTTGGAGAGACCGCACTTTCCTCGGGACAGGATCACAATCGCCACCAAGTTAACTGGAAGAGAGAGAGAAAAGGAAGCAGAGAAATTACTGATCAGACCTGGAGACAAAGCAGCAGTTTGACAAGAACTGGGCTGAAATTTCCAGCTTTGTTGCTGCATCGAGCAGTGAAAACTGATTCATTGACCCGGGCAGTGCTTTGTCATAGTGAAATGTTTGAAAACACAGTTATTAATAATGAATTGGGAAATTGATGCAGAAAGTGAATAAAGTCAGCACCGGATCTACTGGAAGTACTGAGTGAGGATGCAGTGTCAGTGGGGAAATGAGAAGGGGTTTTACAGAGATGGAATCCAATGGGTTAATTGGGATTGTGTCTCCAGACTGTTGGTTGGGAAGGTTTGGGGAGAGCAGGATGTGCAGCTGGTTTGTTGCTCTGGGTTCAGGGAACCGACAGAGACTGTTATCAAATGGGAAAACTGCAGCGCTGTGTTGGAGTATCAGCAAATATCTAGAATGGCAGAGCAGCATCGAAGGGCTGAATGGCCTCCTCCTGCTCCCATGTTACAGTATTCCTATCAGGTTGGACGTGGCAGCTGGAGGTGGAGACACTGAGTGAGATTGGGAGGGAGAGAAGGAAAAGGACATGTTGGAGCAGGAGGGGAGACTGGAGCAGATGGTTTGGGAAAGTGAATAAACTGAAGCAATGGATGAGGAGACTGAGGATTCAATACAGAGAGAGGAGAGGCTGGGATTCACAGGGAGAGACTGCAGCAGAGTGTTAGAGGAAATCTCATCTATAGATCCCAGTAATACAACTCAAATAATACATTCAAACAATAATCCCTGTGGTTATTGGTGTTGGAGAACAGTTCATTGTTTCTGCAATATAGTCAATATATTTAGTTTGTACAGGCTATTAAATATAAATGTAAATATATTTCTGATATCAGCCTCGCTCTTTATTGAATTCAGCAGTCACAGATATTTTAAAGTGCAGTATTTAAATAATGAATTACCATCAGTGATGAACTGATTCTATTCTGTTTATTCAGTTTCTAAGTAAGGAATAGGAAGTTTCTACAAAGCAAAATGAGGACCTGACAGAAATCAACACAGAGGATCAAGTCCAACAAGAAAATGAACACAATCTGACAACAGACAATTTCAAATCACAGTTCCTCTCACTAATTGTTCTGGACATTCCAGCACTTTATGATAGTGAATTATTTACACTGCTGCTTCTTTCTCTTTCTCTTTACTTCTGCCTATCTCTTTCCCACTGTTTCGTTCTCCCTGCTCCTTTTCTCCTTCCTTATCTCTCTGGAGTACTCACACCCTTTAAATTGTCACTTAATGCTATTTTTCACAAATGATTTATTCCTAACATTCTGTGTCTGTGTTCTGTTCACCAGCCCCAGGTTCAATGATTCTATTCTCAGAGTCAGTTTGTACAATGGTGAAACCTCTGTGAATAATTTAATGTATCTACAGAAAACTCAAGTCTCCACCTGTTCACCTACACTCTTCACTTCATCTACAATACATGGAATAAACAGGATTGAAAGCTACTTCCAGACAAACCTCACAATCATTGAAATTCTTTCTCCTGGAATTATAAAGTAATCTGTTTGAATGTGGGATTGTTTAATTAATAAAACACCAACATCAGCGCTGCAGCTGATAATCTACAGATAAATGGAAAGACTCTTGATTCCAACTGATTGAGTGAAAACCAGTAAAACATCATATCAATACTTTCTATTTTACAATGTAGTCCAGTGACAGTGAAGGTCCACAGTGAAGCAGAGAAGGAGAAGTGAAAGTGTCAGCAGCAAACTCAGTTCAGTAGCCAGACTTCTGAAGCAGCGTCAGACACACACAGAATGAAATAATATTTGATCACAGTGATAAATCAATAAACACATTGAAATCCCAGTTAAACTGAGCCATGTTATTCGGGAGGGAGGACATTGTTCTGTCCGCTTGTAACACTGAAACCTTGAGATGTCTCATTATCAATCACTGACAAAAAATCATAAAAATATTCCAGGACCGGTTAGATCCACATCATGAAACTGTTAAAAACTCCTAATGGTCTGATTATTGATCCTCACTGAAAAATCTCATTCCAATACATTCAATACACAGAATAATCCAGTAAGAATGCCACAGTCACTTAAAACAAAACTATTAAATACATAATGCAGTTCCTGCAAGAATGAAAGAGGAGTCAATAATGAGATTCCATCAGTAAATTGCTGGAAAAGAACAGGCGGCTGTGTAACACACACAGAGGGAAATAATACCCAGTACAGCAGCACAGTTAATATCGATTTACACCATTAACAGCTGAGATACTGCTTACCAGCAACTCCAATTGCTGCCAGCAACGGATAGTAAATGCCTTCTATCTGATACATTACTGGATATCCCATTTCTGTGAGAAGCAGAGACTTCTATTAGCCTGGAATCCACAGCTCCACCAGGCACTCTGAGCTGATCCATTCCAATGGGTCCTGATTTATACAGGGGATAAGTCTCCACTGACACGGTTATACCCCTGATCATTGCTATTAATTACACTCACCTGA
The DNA here is from genome assembly GCF_036365525.1 of Heterodontus francisci. Lineage (NCBI taxonomy): Eukaryota > Metazoa > Chordata > Chondrichthyes > Heterodontiformes > Heterodontidae > Heterodontus > Heterodontus francisci. The sequence goes on from NW_027141098.1 coordinate 835,848, forward strand.
ACAAACACATTACATCAGCAGCTTTGACTCTGATGTAAATAATGTTGTGGATAAAACACAATCATTTCAATGTCAATGTCATTTTCTGAGTAAGACCTCTCTCGGAATAAATCTGAAATCTGTACTCATACTGGATGGATGCTTCAATTATGAGAGGCGTCATTTACATTTTCCATATTATTGTATTGACCTTGTTCACTCCTGGCATTTCTATTGCAAATGTAACTGATCTGTCTGCAGTGGACACTGAATCCAGGGACAAAAGCAATCCTGTTTCACTCTGTTCCTGCCTTTTCCCAGTTAAAATGTGAAATTTGAATCTCTGATTCGGGACCATGTTCAGGGTTACCGCCCAGAAACTACTGTGAGTGACATTCCGGGACAGACACTGCACGCATCCATTTGGGAGGCAGTTGGGTAGTGATAATATCACTGGTCACGTAATGCAGAGGCCCAACCTGATGGCCTGGGGACAGGGGTTCATATCCCACCACGGCAGCTAAATAAAACAGAGGGAGCTCCCTTTCTGTGTATAAAGTGGAGGGAGCTCCGCCTCCACGCATAAAGTGGAAGGAGCTCCCTCTCTATTTATAAAGAGGAGGAAGCGCCCTATTTATTTATAAAGCTGGGTGCGATGAAGGAAAGAGGAGAGATGGAAACGAAAGCAAATGTGGATATGGAGAGATCGGGACAAAGTGGAAGACAGTGAGAGACAGAAGAAATAGTGAAATGAGACCTTGACGAAACCCCAGTAACAATCCCCATTGTCTGCCCAGTCCGGTATTGGGGGTTTAGTGTGAGAGTTTAGGGGGCGATTGCTGATCATTGTTTGATATTTTCAAACTGCAGTGACGTTCCCAGCAAGTGCAAGATTTACAGGTTCAAAATTAACCAAGAAATGGATAAGAACATTTCTGTCCAAGGAGAGAGATGGTGTTAGAGACAGAGACATGGAAAGAGGCAGAGAAAGAGGGAGAGGGTGCGGGGGAGAAAGAGCGAGAGAGAGAGAAAGATGGGAAGAAACAGACATGAGAGGGAGAGACAGAGAGAGGATGAGACAAGTTGTAACAATCATTAACAATCCTCATTATCTGCCCAGTCCTGTTTTGTGGAGTTTCGTGTGAGTGTTTTTGGGGTGAATGTTGGATCAGTGTTTCATATTTTCAAACTGCAGTGACATTCCCAACAAGGCTCTTCAAGTATATGAGAGCAGGGAGGTTATGCTGGAAGTGTATAACTCATTGCTTAAGCACCATAATGAGACCTCCCAGGGCAGGTACAGTGTGAGTTGAGATACAGAGTAAAGCAGTGGATTTAGAGAAGGAGGGAGAGACGGGCAGAAAGAGTGAGGAGATACGGGGAGGCAGTCAGATTGTAGGAGAAACTTTACATCTAACCACGTGAAAATAATAAATCATTAAAAATATAAATGGACTGCGCACTGAAAATACTGTACGCACACAACAACTAAAGTCACACACCATCCCAACTTGAAACTATATCACCATTCCTTCACTGTTACTGGGTCAAAATCCTGGAACTCCCTTCCAAACAGCACTGTGGGTATATATACCCCACATGGACTGCAGCGGTTCAGGAAGGAGGCTCAACACCACCTTCTCAAGGGCCATTAGGAATGGGCAATAAATGCTGGGCTGGCCAGTAACGCACACATCCAACAAATAAATAAGGCAAATAAAAAGTTGACACCGAGTCACTTAAGGAGATATTAAACTAGACGAACATAAACTTGGTCAAAGAGGTTGGTTTGAGGGAGCGTCTTCAAAGAGGAAAGAGAGTTAGTGAGACGGAGAGGTTTAGGAAAGGAATTCCAGAGTTCGGGCCTTGGCAGCTTGAAGGCACAGCCACCAATGTTGGAACAATTCAAATTGAGGATGCTCAAGAGGCCAGAATTAGAGGATCGCAGATATTGGTGGATTGTGGAGCTGGAGAAGATTGCTGAGATAGAGAGGGGTCATTTGTGGAAGACAGTTCCAAACTTCTACCACCCTTTGTATGCAGAAGTGTTTCTAAATTTCATCTTTGAAAGGGCTTTCGACTAATTTTTGATTTTTCGACAGTCCCCCCCGTCCGAGACTGTCCCCATCGAATACTCACAGGGCATTACGCACAGGGTTAGATACAGAGTAAAGATCCATCTACCAATGCCAAACTCGCTGTTCCTCTGTCTCTTTCCCCTCATCTCTCACTGCCTGCGACACCCTTTCTCTGCCTCTCTTTCTCCCTCTTCCCATCCTGAGAGCAAGAGGGAGAAATTGAGATGGTGTGCAGAGGGAGATAGAGATAGAGGGAGAAAAGTTGACAGATAGACTCCGAAAGAGAGTAACAGAGAGAAGAAATAGGGTTTCAGAGTGTAGAAGGGAGGGGAAGAGAGAGATAGAGATGGAGAGAGATTACCAGCAAGAGAGTTTACCAGAGATTACCTCGCTCTATGTGCCTATCACTCCTTTCCAATTTGTTACCATCTCCATCTATTTTTCTCCCTCTACCCCGATGTTTCACACTCCATGCCTCTCGCTCGTCTGTCTGTGTATACTGCAGTGAAGGAGCACATCAAATTATTATGTTTTACCGTTGCTCTTTCAATCTAACTGAACAATCTCTCAGTTTGTGAACAGAGGGGCCTTGGAGTGCATGTCCACTGATTCCTGAGGGTAACAGGACAGGTGGATAAGGTGGTTAAGAAGGCTTACGGAATACTTTCCTTTTTTGGCCAATGTAGAGAATATAAGAGCAGGGAGGTTATGTTAGAACTGTATAAATACTAGTTAGACCACAGCTAGAGTACTGTGCACAGTTCTGGTCACCACATTACAGGAAGGATGTGATCACACGAGAGAGGGTACAGAGGAGATTTACAGAGGATGTTGTCAGGAATGGAGAATTTTAACGATGAGTAAAGATTGGATAGGCTGGAATTGTTTTCTTTGGAACAGAGAAGGTTGAAGGGAAGATTTAATTGAGGTGTATAAAATAACGACGGGCCTAGATAGAGTGGATAGGAAGGACCCATTTCCCTTAACAAGGGGTAAATAACCGTGAGCATGGATGACAAGATTTCCACACCAATATCAGGAGGGTGTGATGGCTTCCATGGTCGACTACCTTGCTGGATGTTTACAATGGAGCGTTTTCCTTCTTGATCATCAAAACTGGCCGCCTCGGCCGCAACTTCATCCACATTTCACCCACTCTACCAATATTTCACTCCACATAATTATCTTTCTCTGTTTGCGTACACAGCAGTGAAGGATTACATCAAATGAATATATCTTACATTCTCCCTTTCAATCAACCCCAACAATCTCTCTCACTCCAACCTTGTCCCTCTCCACAGTCCTCTCTCTGGCTGCATATCTAAGCCTCTCTCCCTCTGTTTCCCTCTTCGTGTCAGAGATAGCAGGAGGGAGAGACAGAGAGAGGAAGACAGAGAGAGACACAGAGAACAACCCCAGTTTCTCGAATCTATGCACGTAACTGAAGTCCCTCAACCGTGGAACCATTCTTGTGAATCATTTCTGCACCCTCTCTAATGCCCCTAAAGTACGGTGTCCAGAATTGGACAATGCGACAGTTGAAGGAAAACCAGCGTTTTACAAAGGTCATATTTTCCTTGCTTTTCTATTCAATGTCTCTATTTATAATCTCACGATCCCTGATGCCGTTTAACCAATGTCTGTACCGGTCGTGCCACCTTCAGTGATTGGTGCACAAGTACCCCCAGATGTGTCTGATGCTGCACCTCCTTTAGAATTGTATCCTTTAATTTCCATCGTCTCTCCTCCTTTTTCCTAACCGTGGAGGCAGAAGATGCAGGCGTGGTTCTTAATGAATACATTGCGACTGTCTTCACAAAAGAAGGGATGACACAGACATTGTAGTCAATGAGGAGGGGTTTGAAATATTGAATGGGATAACAGTGAGAGAGGAAATATTCAGGGGCTTAGCATCTTTGAAAGCTGATAATTCACCAGGCTCAGACAGTTAAGAGGTGCAAGGGAGGAAATATCAGAGGCTCTGACCATCATTTTCCAATCCTCTCTGATTATCGTCGTGCTGCCAGAGGACTGGAGGACTACGTATGTTGTACTGTTGATGAACAAGGGAGAAAGTAATAGACTGAGTAATTACAGGCCACCCAGCCAAATCACAGTGGAGGGAAAATTATTGGGCACAAAGGAATTCATTAATTCCTTTCTAGTACTGTGTGTCTCATTGTCTCCATGTCTGTGTCTCTGTCACAATTTGAGCACTACCCTTACATTGGTGAGCAGTCGGTCTCTGGAATAAATGTCCCAGTGTTGTGCTAACAAAAAATGGCCACGAAGAACGAGCCTAAAATGGCTGACTAAGGTTTGTGGTTTCCACAGATGTTTGAGAGAGGAGAGAGAGAGAGACAAACAGACAGAAAGAGAGACAAAGAGAGAGATACAGACCAAGACTCAAAGAGTGATAACAAGATATTTGTCATTGGACAGAGGAAGAGGAGGAGGCCATTTGGCCCTTAAACCCTCTTCTGTCATTCAATGAGCTCATGGCTGATGTGTGATCTAACTCCATGTACCTATCTTTGCCCCTTAATACATTTGGTTCACAAAAATCTATCAAACACAGATTTAAAAATTAACAAAAGTCTCAGCATCAATTGCCGTTTGTAGCAGAGAGTTCCAAACTGATACCACACCTGGTGTGTTGAAGTGTTTCTTCATTTCACTCCTGAGAGGTTTTTAGACTGCGTTTAGATTCTTCAACTTTGTCCCCAAATTCCTGACTCCGCAGCTGGTGGGAATTGTTATGCTCTGTCAACCCGTTCAGTTTCCCTTATTATCTTGAAAACATTCATCAAATAACCCCACAACCTTCCAAGTTCCAGGGAAAGGACATGTTGGAGCAGGAGGGGAGACTGGAGCAGATGGTGTGGGAAAGTGGATAAACTGAAGCAATGGATGAGGAGACTGAGGATTCAATACAGTGAGAGGAGAGGCTGAGATTCACAGGGAGAGACTGCAGCAGAGTGTTAGAGGAAATTTAATCTATAGATCCCAGTAATACAACTCAATTAATACATTCAAACAATAATCCCTGTGGTTATTGGTGTTGGAGAACAGTTAATTGTTTCTACAATATAGTCAATATATTTAGTTTGTACTGGCTATTAAATATAAATTTAAATATATTTCTGATATCAGCCTCGCTCTTTATTGAATTCAGCAGTCACAGAGATTTTAAAGTGCAGTATTTAAATAATGAATTACCATCAGTGATGAACTGATTCTATTCTGTTTATTCAGTCACTAAGTAAGGAATAGGAACTTTCAACAAAACAAAATGAGGACCTGACAGAAATCAACACAGAGGATCAAGTCCAACAGGAAAATGAACACAATCTGACAACAGACAACTTCAACTCACACTTTCTCTCACGAATTGTTCTGGACATTCCAGCACTTTATGATAGTGAATTATTTACACTGCTGCTTCTTTCTCTTTCTCCTGACTTCTGCTTTTCTTTGTCCATTGGTTTCGTTCTCCCTGCTCCTTTTCAAATTCCCGATGTCTCTGGAGTACTCACACCCTGTAAATTGTTACTTAATGCTGCTTTTCACTTGTGACTTATTCCTAACATTCTGTGTCTGTGTTCTGTTCACCAGCCCTAGGTTCAATGATTTTATTCTCAGAGTCAGTTTCTTCAATGGTCAAACTTCTGTGAATAATTTAATGTATCTACAGAACACCCAAGTCTCCACTTGTTCACCTACACTCTTCACTTCATCTACAATACATGGAATAAACAGGATCGAAAGCTACTTCCAGACAAACCTCACAATCATTGAAATTCCTTCTCCGAGAATTATAAAGTAATCTGTTAGAATGTGGGATTGTTTAATTAATAAAACACCAACATCAGCGCTGCAGCTGATAATCAACAGATAAATGGAAAGTCTCTTGATTCCAACTGACAGAGTGTAAACCAATAAAACATCACATCAATACTTTCTATTTTACAATGTAGTCCAGTGACAGTGAAGGTCCACAGTGAAGCAGAGAAGGAGAAGTGAAAGTGTCAGCAGCAAACTCAGTTCAGTAGCCAGACTTCTGAAACAGCGTCAGACACACACAGAATGAAATAATATTTGATAACAGTGATAATCAATAAACACATTGTAATCACAGTTAGACTGAGCCATGTTATTGGGGAGGGAGGACATTGTTCTGTCCCCTTGTAACACTGAGATTGTGAGATGTCTCATTATCAATCACTGAAAAAAAATCATAAAAATATTCCTGGAAATGTTAGATCCACATCATGAAAATCTTAAAAACTCCTAATTGTCTGGTTATTGATCCGAACTGAAACATCTCATTCCAATACATACAATACACAGAATAATCCAGCAACAATGCCACAGTTACTTAAAACAATACCATTAAATACATAATACAGTTCCTGCAAGAATGAAAGAGTAGACAATGAGGAGATTCCATCAGTAAATTGCTGGAAAAGAGCAGGTGGCTGTGTAATACACACAGAGGGAAAATATACCAAGTACAGCAGCACAGTTAACATCGATTTACACTATTAACAGCTGAGATACTGCTGACCGGGAACTCCAATTGCTGCAAGTACAGGGTAATAAATGTCTTCTATCTGATGCATTACTGGATATCCCATTTCTGTGAGAAGCAGAGACTTCTATTATCCTGAAATCCACAGCTCCAGCAGGCACTCTGAGCTGATCCATTCCAATGGGTCCTGATTTCACCAGGGGATTGGTCTCTACTGACATGGTTCTCCCCCTGATCATAGGGCGGCACAGTGGCGCAGTGGTTAGCACCGCAGCCTCACAGCTCCAGGGACCCGGGTTCGATTCCGGGTACTGCCTGTGTGGAGTTTGCAAGTTCTCCCTGTGTCTGCGTGGGTTTTCTACGGGTGCTCCGGTTTCCTCCCACAAGCCAAAAGACTTGCAGGTTGATAGGTAAATTGGCCATTATAAATTGTCACTAGTATAGGTAGGTGGTAGGGAAATATAGGAATAGGTGGGGATGTTTGGTAGGAATAGGTGGGGATGTTTGGTAGGAATATAGGATTAGTGTAGGATTAGTATAAATGGGTGGTTGATGTTCGGCACAGACTCGGAGGGCCGAAGGGCCTGTTTCAGTGCTGTATCTCTAATCTAATCTAATTGGTATTAGTTACACTCTCCTGAACAAACACATTACATCAGCAGCTTTGACTCTGATGTAAATAATGTGGTGGATAAAACACAATTATTTCAATGTCAATGACATTTTCTGAGTAAGACCTCTCTCGAAATAAAACTGAAATCGGTACTCAAACTGAATGGATGGCAATTATGAGTGGCTTCATTCACGTTTTCCATATTATTGCATTGACCTTGTTCACTCCTGGCATTTCTGTAGTAAATGTAAATGAGCTGTCTGTAGTGGACACTGAATCCAGGGACTTGCTTAGCAACAACCTGCACAGTAACGCTCAGTTTGGGTTCCGCCAGGGCCACTCAGCTCCTGACCTCATTACAGCCTTGGTTCAAGCATGGACAAAAGAGCTGAACTCAAGAGCTGAGGTGAGAGTGACTGCCCTTGACATCAAGGCAGCATTCGACCGAGTGTGGCATCAAGGAGCCCTAGCAAAAATGAGGTCAATGGGAATCCGGGGGAAAACACTACGCTGGCTGGAGTCATACCTAGCACAAAGGAAGATGGCTGTGGTTTTTGGAGGTCAATCATCTGAGCTCCAGGACATCACTGCAGGAGTTCCTCAGGGTAGTGTCCTAGGTCCAACCATCTTCAGCAGCTTCATCAATGACCTTCCTTCAATCATAAGGTCAGAAGTGGGGATGTTCGCTGATGATTGCACAATGTTCAGCACCATTCGTGACTCCTCAGATACTGAAGCAGTCTGTGTAGAAATGCAGCAAGACCTGGACAATATCCAGGCTAGGGCTGATAAGTGGCAAGTAACATTCGCGCCACACAAGTGCCAGGCAATGATCATCTCAACAAGAGAGAATGTAACCATCTCCCCTTGACATTCAACGGCATTACCATCGCTGAAACCCCCACCATCAACATCCAAGGTGCTACCATTGACCAGAAACTGAACTGCAGTCGCCACATAAATACCATGGCTCCAAGAGCAGGTCAGAGACTAGGAATCCTGAGGCGAGTAACTCACCTCCTGACTCCCCAAAGCCTGTTCACCATCTACAAGGCACAAGTCAGGAGTGTGATGGAATACTCTCCACTTTCCTGGATGGGTGCAGCTCCAACAACACTCAAGAAGCTCAACACCATCCAGGACAAAGCAGCCAGTTTGATTGGCACACCAACTGCAAACATTCACTCCCTCCACCACCGACGCATGGTGGCAGCAGTGTGTGCCATCTGCAAGATGCACTGCAGCAATGCACCAAGGCTCCTCAGATAGCACCTTCCAAACCCGCGACCACGACCAACTAGAAGGACAAGGGCAGCACAGACATGGGAATACCACCACCTACAAGTTCCCCTCCAAGTCACACACCATCCTGACTTGGAACTATATCGGCGTTCCCTCACTGTCGCTGGGTCAAAATCCTGGAACTCACTTCCCAACAGCACTGTGGGTGTACCTACCCCAAATGGACTGCTGCAGTTCAAGAAGGCAGCTCACCAACACCTTGTCAAGGGCAGTTAGGGATGGGCAATAAATGCTGGCCTGGCCAGCGATGCCCACATCCCATGAAAAAAGAAAAAAAAGTAAAAAGCAATCCCGTTTCACTCTGTTCCTGCCTTTTCCCAGTTCAAATGTAAACTCTGAGTCTCTGATTCGGGACCATGTTCAGGGTGACAGCCCAGAACTACTGTGAGTGATATTACAGGACAAACACTGTGCGCATCCATTTGGGAGGCAGTTGGGTCGTGATAATATCACTGGTCACGTAATCCAGAGGCCCAACCTAATGGCCTGGGGATAGGGGTTCAAATCCCACCACTGCAGCTGTAGAAAACAGAGGGAGCTCCCTCTCGATGTATAAAGTGGAGGGAGCTCCCAAGCTATTTATAAAGTGGAAGGAGCACCCTCTCTATGTATAAAGTTGGGGGCGATGAAGGAAAGAGGAGAAGAGGGAAACGAAAACAAATGGGGAAATGGAGAGAGAGGGACGAAGTGGAAGACAGTGAGAGACAGAAGAGATCACGAAATGAGACATTGACGGAACCCCAGTAACAATCCCCATTGTCTGCCCAGTCCGGTATTTGGGGTTTAATGTGAGTGTTTTAGGGATCAGTGTTAGATGAGTGTTTGATATTTTCAAACAGCATTGACATTCCCAACAAAAGCAGAGTTAAAGAATCAAAATTAACCAAACAAATGGCTCAAAGCATTGCTGTCCATGTACAGAGGGACGGAGAGATGGAGGGAGTGAGACACAGCCGGAGAGAGAGACAGACAGAGTGGGACAGAGACAGAGGTCGAGAGAGAGACAGAGCTAGAATGATAGAGGAAAAAGGAGAAACAGAGGGGGACAGACAGAAAGGGAGGGAGGCAAATGCAGAGTGAGACAGACAGAAAGAGAGGCAGGCAGATGCAGAGGGAGAGAGACAGGGAGAAAGCGAGGGAGGCAGATATGGAGGGAGAGAGACAGACGCAGAGGGAGAAAGGGACAGAGAGAGATGTGGAGAGAGAGACCAACAGAGGGCGAAACAGAGACAGAGGAAGAGACAGACAGAGAGAGAGAGCAAGGGCGAGATTATGGGAAAAATTTTACATCTAATAATGTTGAAATAAGAGAGAATTAAAAATTAAAACTGGCTGTGTGCAAGAACTAATTTTGAAAGCAAATATCAGAGCTTTAGTGTGAGTGTTTTGGGGGCAAGTGTTGGATCAGTGATTGATATTTTCAAACTTAAGTGAGATTTAATATTGTTGAAAAAATATTATGAAACACTGACAAACTTTAGTAGCAGGGGAAATGGGATGCAGTGTGTGAGGGGACATTGACAGAACCTCAGTAACAATCCCCATCATCTACACAGGAAAGGCTGAGGGACTTGAGGTTGTTTTCGTTGGAGAGAAGGAGGAGGAGAGGTGGACTTAATAGTGACATATAAGATAATCAGAGGGTTAGATAGGGTGGATAGTGGGAGTCTTTTTCCTCGGATGGTGATGGCAAACACGGGGGGACATAGCTTTAAGTTGAGGGGTGATAGAGAATGGAGAGATGTTAGAGGTCGTTTCTTTGCTCAGAGAGTAGTAGGGGCGTGGAACGCCCTGCCTGCAGCAGTAGCAGACTCGCCAACTTTAAGGGCATTTAAGTGGTCATTCGATAGACATGTGGATGAAAATGGAATAGTGTAGGTCAGATGGTTTCACAGGTCGGCGCAACATCGAGGGCCGAAGGGCCTGTGCTGCGATGCAATGTTCTAGTTCGAACAATCCTGTATTGGTGGCTTAGTGTGGGAGTTTAGGGGGCGAGTGTTGAAAAGTGTTTGATATTTTCAATCTGCAGTGACATTCCCAGCAAGGGCAAGATTCACAGGTTCAAAATTAACCAAGAATTGGATAAAAATATTTCTGTCCCAGAAGAGAGAGCTGGTGTTTGAGACAGAGTCATGGAAAGAGGCAGAGAAAGAGGGAGAGGGTGAGGGAGAGAGAGAGAGAGAAAGATGGGAAGAAACAGACACGAGAGGGAGAGACAGAGAGAGGATGACACAAGTTGTAACAATCATTAACAATCCTCATTATCTGCCCAGTCCTGTTTTTGGAGGTTAGTGTGAGTGTTTTAGGGGTGAATGTTGGATCAGTGTTTCATATTTGCAAACTGCAGGGACATTCCCAACAAGGCTGTTAAAGTATATAAGAGCAGGGAGGTTATGCTGGAAGTGTATAACTCATTGCTTAAGTACCTTATCGTTTGATAAGGTTCCCCATGGCAGGCTGATGGAGAAAGTGAAGGCGCTTGGGGTCCAAGGTGTACTAGCTAGATGGATAAAGAACTGGCTGGGCAACAGGAGACAGAGAGTAGCAGTAGAAGGGAGTTTCTCAAAATGGAGACGTGTGACCAGTGGTGTTCCACAGGGATCCGTGCTGGGACCACTGTTGTTTGTGATATACATTAATGATTTGGAGGAAAGTATAGGTGGACTGATTAGCAAATTTGCAGACGACACTAAGATTGGTGGAGTAGCAGATAGTGAAGGGGACTGTCAGAGAATACAGCAGAATATAGATAGATTGGAGAGTTGGGCAGAGAAATGGCAAATGGAGTTCAATCAGGGCAAATGCGAGGTGATGCATTTTGGAAGATCCAATTCAAGAGTGAACTATACAGTAAATGGAAAAGTCCTGGGGAAAATTGATGTCCAGAGAGATTTGGGTGTTCAGGTCCACTGTTCCCTGAAGGTGGCAACGCAGGTAAATAGAGTGGTCAAGAAGGCATACGGCATGCTTTCCTTCATCGGACGGGGCATTGAGTGCAAGAGTTGGCAGGTCATGTTACAGTTGTATAGGACTTTGGTTCGGCCACATTTGGAATACTGCGTACAGTTCTGGTCGCCACATTATCAAAAGGATGTGGATGCTTTGGAAAGGGTGCAGAGGAGGTTCACCAGGATGTTGCCTGGTATGGAGGGCGCTAGCTATGAAGAGAGGTTGAGTAGATTAGGATTATTTTCATTAGAAAGACGGAGGTTGAGGGGGGACCTGATTGAGGTGTACAAAATCATGAGAGGTATAGACAGGGTGGATAGCAAGAAGCTTTTTCCCAGAGTGGGGGTTTCAATTACTAGAGGACACGAGTTCAAAGTGAAAGGGGAAAAGTTTAGGGGGGATATGCGTGGAAAGTTCTTTACGCAGAGGGTGGTGGGCACCTGGAACGCATTGCCAGCGGAGGTGGTAGATGCGGGCACGATGGAGTCTTTTAAGATGTATCTAGACAGATACATGAATGGGCAGGAAGAAAAGAGATACAGAAGCTTAGAAAATAGGCGACATGTTTAGAGAGAGGATCTGGATCGGCGCAGGCTTGGAGGGCCGAAGGGCCTGTTCCTGCGCTTTAATTATCTTTGTTCTTTGTTTGTTCTTTGTACCATAATGAGACCTCCCAGGGCAGGTACAGTGTGAGTTTAGATACAGAGTAAAGCAGTGACTTCAGAGAAGGAGGGAGAGACGGGCAGAAAGAGTGAGGAGATATGGGGAGGCAGTCAGATTGTAGGAGAAACTTTACATCTAACCACGTGAAAAAAATAAATAATTAAAAATTTAAATGGACTGCACACTGAAAATACTGTCCGCACACAACATCTAAAGTCACACACCATCCTAACTTGAAACGATATCACCATTCCTGCACTGTGACTTGGACAAAATCCTGAAACTCCCTTCCTAACAGCACTGTGGGTGTACCTACACCACATGGACTGCAGCGGTTCAAGAAGGAGGCTCAACACCACCTTCTCAAGGGCAATTAGGAATGGGTAATAAATGCTGTCCTGGCCAGTAACGCACACATCCAACAAATAAATAAGGCAAATAAAAAGTTGACACCGAGTCACTGAAGGAGATATTACACTGGACGAACAAAAAGAGGTTGGTTTGAGGGAGCATCTTCAAAGAGGAAAGAGAGTGAGTGAGACGGAGAGGTTTAGCAAAGGAATTCCAGAATTAGGGTCTTGGCAGCTTGAAGGCACGGACACCAATGGTGGGCCGATTCAAACTGGGGATCCTAAAGATGCCAGAATTCGAGGATCACAGATGGATTGTGGAGCTGGAGGAGATTGCAGAGATGGGGAGGTGCCATTTGTGGAAGTCAGTTCCAAACTTCGACCACTCTTTTTATGTAGAATTGTTTCTAAATTTCATCTTCGAAAGGGCTTTCGACTAATTTTTGATTTTTGACAGTCCCCCCCGTCCGAGACTGTCCCCATCGAATACTCGCAGGGCAGGTACGCACAGAGTAAAGATCTATCTACCAACGCCAGACTCACTGTTCCTCTATCTCTTTCTCCTCATCTCACACTGCCTGCGGCACCCTTTCTCTGTATCTCTTTCTCCCTCTTCCCATCCTGAGGGCAAGAGGGAGAGATTGAGATAGTGTACAGAGGGAGATAGAGATAGAGGGAGATAAGCAGAGAGATAGACTTGGAAAGTGAGTAACAGAGAGAAGTAATAGGGTTTCAGAGCGTAGAAGGGAGGGGAAGAGAGAGATAGAGATGGAGAGAGATTACCAGCAAGAGAGTTTACCAGAGATTACCTCTCTCTCAGTCCCTATCACTCCTTTCCAATTTGTTACCATCTCCTTCTATCTTTCTCCCTCCACCCCGATGTTTCACACTCCATGTCTCTCGCTCGATTGTCTGTGTGTACTGCAGTGAAGGATTACATCATATTATTATGTTTTACATTGCTCTTTCAATCTAACTGAACAATGTCTCAGACTGAGAACAGAGGGGCCTTGGAGAGACTTCCACTGATTCCTGAGGGTAACAGGATAGATGGATAAGATGGTTAAGAAGGCTTACGGAATACTTTCCTTTATTAGCCGATGCAGACAATGTGAGAGCAGGGAGGTTATGCCAGAACTGTGTAAAACACTAGTTCGACCACAGCCAGAGTACTGTGCACAGTTCTGGTCACCACATTACAGGAAGGATGTGATCACACTGGAGAGGGTACAGAGGAGATTTACAGAGGATGTTGTCAGGAATGGAGAATTTTAACTATGAGTTAAGATTGGATAGGCAGGAATTGATTTCTTTGGAGCACAGATGGTTGAAGGGAAGATTTAATTGAAGTGTATAAAATAATGACGGGACTGGATAGAGCGGATAAGAAGGACCCAATTCCCTTAACAGAGGAGTCAATAACCATGGGCATAGAATACAAGATTTCCACACCAATATCATGAGGGTGTGATGGCTTCCATGGTCGAATACCTTGCTGGATGTTTACAATGGAACGTTTTCCTTCCTGATCATTACAACTCGCCGCCTCGGCCCCAACTTCATCCACATTTCTTCCACTCGACCAATATTTAACTCTGCATACCGATCTTTCTCTGTTTGCGCACACAGCAGTGAAGGATTACATCAAATGAATATATCTTACATTCTCCCTTTCAATCCACACCCAACAATCTCACTATCTCCAACCTTATCCTTATCCACAGCCCTCTCTCTGCCTGCACATCTAAGCCTCTCTCCCTCGGTCTCCGTCTTGGTGTCAGAGATAGCAGGAGGGAGAGACAGAGAGAGCAAGGCAGAGAGATACACAGAGAACAACCCCAGCTTCTCCAATCTATCCACGTAACTGAAGTTCCTCATCCCTGGAACCAGGCTTGTGAATCTTTTCTGCACGCTCTCTAATCTCCCCACATTCTTCCTAAAGTACGGTGTCCAGAATTGGACAATGCTCCAGTTGAAGGCAAACCAGCGTTTCACAAAGGTCATATTTTCCTTGCTTTTGTATTCAATGTCTCTATTTATAATCTCAGGACCCCTTCTGCCATTTAAGCACTTTCTGAACCTGTCCTGCCTCCTTCAGATATTGTGCACACATATTTCCCAGATGTGTCTGTTCCTGCACCTCCTTTCGAATTATATCCATTACTTTATATCGTCGCTCCTCCTTTTTCCTAACCGTGGAGGCGGAAGATGTGGGCCTGGTTCTTAATGAATAAATTTGCAACTGTCTTCACAAAAGAGGGGACGACACAGACATTGTAGTCAATGAGGAGGGGTTTGAAATATTGAATGGGATAAATAGTGAGAGAGGAAATATTAAGGGGTTTAGCATCTTTGAAAGCTGCTAATTCACCAGGCTCAGACTGTTTAGTGGTGCAAAGGAGGAAATATCAGAGGCTCTGACCATCATTTTCCAAATCCTCTCTGGTTACAGTCGTGCTGCCAGAGGACTGGAGGACTGCGCGTGTTGTACTATTGATTAACAAGGGAGAAAGTAATAGACTGAGTAATTACAGGCCGCCCAGCCTAATCACAGTGGAGGGCAAATCATTGGGCAAAAGGCAATGATTAATTCCTTCCTAGTATTGTGTGTCTCAGTGTCTCCTTGTCTGTGCGTCTGTCATTGATGAGGAGTCGGTCTCCGGAATCAATTTCCCAGTGCTGTGGTGACATGAAATGGCCACCGAGAACCATCTTAAAATGGCTGACTAATGTTTGTGGATTTCCTCAGATGTTTGAGAGAGGAGAGAGAGACAGACAGACAGACAGAAAGAGAGACAAAGAGAGAGACACAGACCAAGACACAGAGAGTGATAGCAAGATATTTGTCATTGGACAGAGGAAGAGGAGGAGGCCATTTGGCCCATCAACCCTCTTCTGTCATTCAATGAGCTCATGGCTGATGTGTGATCTAACTCCATGCACCTATCTTTGCCCCTGAATACCTTTGGTTAACAAAATTCTTATTGTCTTTAAAACATTCATTAAATCACCCCATAATCTTCCAAATTCCAGGGAAAGGACATGTTGGAGCAGGAGGGGAGACTGGAGCAGATGGTTTGGGAAAGTGGATAAACTGAAGCAATGAATGAGGAGACTGAGGATTCAATACAGTGAGAGGAGAGGCTGAGATTCACAGGGAGAGACTGCAGCAGAGTTTTAGAGGAAATCTAATCGATAGATCCCAGTCAAACAACTCAATTAATACATTCAAACAATAATCCCTGTGGTTATTGGTGTTGGAGAACAGTTCATTGTTTATACAATATAGTCAATATATTTAGTTTGTACAGGCTTTTAAATATAAATTTAAATATATTTCTCATATCAGCCTCGCTCTGTATTGAATTCAGCAGTCACAGAGATTTTAAAGTGAAGTATTTAAATAATGAATTACCACCAGTGATGAACTGATTTTATTCTATTTATGCAGTCACTAAGTAAGGAATAGGAACTTTCTGCAAAACAAAATGAGGACCTGACAGAAATCAACACAGAGGATCAAGTCCAACAGGAAAATGAACACAATCTGACAACAGACAATTTCAACTCACAGTTTCTCTCACTGGACATTCCAGCACTTTATGAGAGTGAATTATTTACACTGCTACTTCTTTCTCTTTCTCTTTACTTCTGCTTATCTCTTTCCCTCGGTTTCGTTCTCCCTGCTCCTTTTCGCCTTCCCTATCTCTCTGGAGTACTCACACCCTGCAAATTGTTACTTAATGCTCCTTTTCACTTGTGATTTATTCCTAACATTCTGCGTCTGTGTTCTGTTCACCAGCCCCAGGTTCAATGATTCTATTCTCAGTCAGTTTGTTCAATGGTGAAACCTCTGTGAATAATTTAATGCATCTACAGAGCACTCAAGTCTCCACCTGTTCACCTACACTCTTCACTTCATCTACAATACATGGAATAAACAGGATCGAAAGCTACTTCCAGACAAACCTCACAATCAATGAAATTCCTTCTCCTGGAATTATAAAGTAATATGTTACAATGTGGGATTGTTTCATTAAGAAAACACCAACATCAGCACTGCATCTGATAATCTACAGAAAAATGGAAAGACTCTTGATTCCAACTGACAGAGTGAAAACCAGTAAAACATCACATCAATACTTTCTATTTTACAATGTAGTCCAGTGACAGTGAAGCGTCCACAGTGAAGCAGAGAAGGAGAAGTGAAAGTGTCAGCAGAAAACTCAGTTCAGTAGCCAGACCTCTGAAGCAGCATCAGACACACAAAGAATGAAATAATATTTGATAACAGTGATAATCAATAAATACATTGAAATCCCAGTTAAACTGAGCCATGTTATTGGTGAGGGAGGACATTGTTCTGTCCCCTTGTGACACTGAGACTGTGAGATGTCCCATTATCAATCACCAAAATAAAAATATTTATATAAATATTCCAGGACGGATTTGGTCCACATCATGAAACTGTTAAAATCTCCTGATGGTTCGATTTTTGATCGGAACTGAAACCTATCATACAAAAGCCTTCGCTGCACAGAATAACCCAGTAAGAATGCTACGGCTACCGAAACCAATTCCATTAAAGACATGATACAATGCCTGCAAGAATGAAGGAGTGGACAATGAGGAGATTCCATCAATAATTTGCTGGAAAATAACAGGCCGCTGTGTAACACACACAGTGAGAAATAATACTGAGTGCAGCAGCACAGTTAACATTGATTTACACCATTAACAGCTGAGATACTGGCTTACCAGCAACTCCAATTGCTGCAAGTACAGGATAATAAATGCGTTCTATCTGATAGATTACTGGATATCCCATTTCTGTGAGAAGCAGAGACTTCTATTAGCCTGGAATCCACAGCTCCAGCAGGCACTCTGAGCTGATCCATTCCAATGGGTCCTGATTTATCCAGGGGAAAAGTCTCCACTGACACGGTTATACCCCTGATCATTGCTATTAGTTACACTCACCTAAACAAACACATTACATCAGCAGCTTTAGAACAGAGATAGAACATAGAACAGTACAGCACAGTACAGGCCCTTCGGCCCACGATGTTGTGCCGTACCTTTAACTTACTCTCAGATCAAACTAACTACCTACTCTTCATTCTACTGTCATCCATGTACCTATCCAAGAGTCGCTTAACTGTCCCTAACGTATCTGCTTCTACTACCACCGCTGGCAGTGCATTCCACGCACCCACCACTCTCTGTGTAAAGAACCTACCTCTGACATCTCCCCGAAATCTTCCTCCAAATCACCTTAAAATTATGCCCCCTGGTGATAGCCCTTTCCAACGTGGTAAAAGGTCTCTGGCTATCCACTCTATCTATGCCTCTCATCATCTTGTACCCCTCAATCAAGTTACCTCTCATCCTTCTTCGCTCCAATGAGAAAAGCCGTGGCTCCCTCAATCTTTCTTCACAGGACATGCCCTCCAGTCCAGGCAGCATCCTCAAGATCCCTCTGTTCCACCACATTACCAAGAATCCTGTCTTTAAGCCTGTATTCCGCATTCAAATTGGACCTTCCAAAATGAATCACTTCACACGTTTCCAGGTTGAATTCCATTTGCCACCTCTCAGCCCAGCTCTGCATCCTGTCAATCTCCCGTTGCAACCTACAACAGCCAACCACACTATCCACAACTCGAGCAATCTACATGTCATCGGCAAGCTTGCTAACCCAGCCTTTCACTTCCTCATCCAAGTCATTTATAAAAATCACAAAGAGCAGAGGTCCCAGAACAGATCCCTGCGGAACACCACTGGTCACCGAGCTCCAGGCTGAATACTTTCCATCTACTACAACCCTCTGTCTTCTATGGGCCGGCCAATTTTTTATCCAGACAGCCAACTTTCCCTAAATCCCATGCCTCCTTACTTTCTGAATGAGCCTACCATGGGGAACCTTATCAAACGCCTTGATAAAATCCATATACACCACATCCACTGCTCTTCCTTCATCAATGTGTTTTGTCACATCTTCAAAGAATTCAATAAGGCTTGTGAGGCATGACCTGCCCCTCACAAAGCCATGCTGACTGTCTCTAATCAAACCATGCTTTTCCAAATAATCATAAATCCTGTCTCTCAGAATCCTCTCCAATAATTTGCCCACTACCGATGTAAGACTAACTGGTCTATAATTCCCAGGGTTATCCCTATTACCTTTCTTGAACAAGGGAACAACTTTTGCCACCCTCCAATCATCTGGTACTACTCCAGTGGACAGTGAGGACGCAAAGATCATCGGCAAAGTGGCGGCAATCTCTTACCTCGCTTCCCGTAATATCCTTGGGTATATCCCGTGTGGCCCCGGGGACTTATGTGTCCTCATATCATTCAAAATTTCCAGCACATCCTCCTTCTTAACCTCAACCTGTTCGAGCATATCAGCCTGTTCCACGCTATCCTCACAAACGACCAGGTACCTTTCAGTGGTGAATACTGAAGCAAAGCATTCATTTAGGAGCTGCACTACCTCCTCCGACTCCAGGCACAAGTTCGCTCCACTATCGCTGATCGGCCCTACCCTCACTCTGGCCATCCTCTTGTTCCTCACTTAAGTGTAGAACGCCTTGGGATTTTTCTTAATCCTACCCGCCAAGACTTTTTCATGTCCGCTTGTAGTTCTCCTAAGTTCATTTTTCAGTTCCTTCTTGGCCACCTTGTAACCCTCAAGAGCTCTGTCTGATCCTTGCTTCCTCAACCTTAAGTAAGCTTCCTTCTTTCTCTTGACTAGCTGTTCCACATCTCTTGTCATCCAAGGTTCCTTCACCCTACCATCCCTTCCTTGCCTCATTGGGACAAACCTAACCAGCGGTCGCAGCAAGTGCTCCCTAAACAACCTCCACATTTCTGTCGTGTATTTCCCGGAGAGCATCTGTTCCCAATTAATACTCCCCAGTTCCTGCCTAATAGCATTGTAATTCCCCCTCCCCCAATTAAATATTTTCCCATCCCGTCTGCTCCTGTCCCTCTCCATGACTATGGTAAAGGTCAGGGATTTGTGATCACTATCACCGAAATGCTCTGCCACCGAGAGATATGCCACCTGGCCTGGTTCGTTGCCAAGCACCAAGTCCAACATCGTCTCCCCTCTTGTCGGCCTATCTACATATTGAATCAGGAAACCTTCCTGGACACACCTGACAAAAACTGCTCCGTCCAAACTATTTGCACTAAGGAGGTTCCAATCAATATTAGGGAAGTTGAAGTCACCCACGACAACAACCCTGTTACTTCTGCACCTTTCCAAAATCTGCCTCCCAATCTGTTCCTCCGTGTCTCTGTTGCTATTGGGGGGGCTATAGAAAACTCCCAATAAAGTGATTGCTCCTTTCCTGTTTCTGACATCCACCCAGAATGACTCAGTAGACAAATCCTCCTCGACGACCTCCCTTTCTGCAGCTGTGATACTATCCCTGATTAGCAATGCCACTTCCCACCTCTTTTACCTCCCTCCCTATTCCGTTTGAAACATCAAAACCTTGGAACATCCAACATCCATTCCTGTCCCATGATATCCAAGTCTCCGTAATGGCCACAACATCGTAGCTCCAAGTACTGAGAGGATTTTATAATGCGGCACCTCTGGTATTTGTAGCTTTATGTCACTGTTCTGTGTTTGCAATATAAATGTTCTGAGTTCATCACCCTTATTCCTGACACTTCTTGCGTTAAAATAGCTTTGACTCTGATGTAACTAATGTGGTGGATCAAACACAATCACTTCAATGTCAATGACATTTTCTGAGTAAGACCTCTCTCGAGAATAAACCTGAAATCTGTACTCATACTGGAGAGATGGCAATTATGGGAGGCGCCATTTACATTTTTCATATTATTGCATTGACCTTGTTCACTCCTGGCGTTTCTATTGTAAATGTAACTGATCTGTCTGCAGTGGACACTGAATCCAGGGACAAAAGCAATCCCGTTTCACTCTGTTCCTGCCTTTTCCCAGTTAAAATGTGAACTTTGAGTCTCTGATTCGGGACCATGTTCAGGGTTTCAGCCCAGAAACTAGTGTGAGTGATATTACGGGACAGACACTGTACGCATCCATTTGGAAGGCAGTTGGGTCGTGATAATATCACTGATCACGTAATCCAGAGGCCCAACCTGATGGCCTGGGGACAGGGGTTCAAATCCCACCTCGGCAGCTATATAAAACAGAGCGAGCTGCCTTTCTTTGAAAAAGAAGAGGGAGCTCCGCCTCTACGTATAAAGTGGAGGGAGCGCCCTCTCCATGTATAAATTGGAGGGAACTCCCTCTCTATTTATAATGCTGGGGGCGATGAAGGAAAGAGGAGAAGAGGGAAACGAAAACAAATGGGAAAATGGAGAGAGTGGGACAAAATGGAAAACAGTGAGAGACAGAAGAGATAGCGAAATGAGATCTTGACGGAACCCCAGTAACAAACCCCATTGTCTGCCCAGTCCGGTATTTGGGGTTTCATGTGAGTGTTTTCGGGATGAGTGTTAGATGAGTGTTTGATATTTTCAAACTGCATTGACATTCCCAACAAAAGCAAGAGTTAAAGATTCAAAATTAACCAAACAAATGGATCAAAGCATTGCTGTTCATGTACAGAGGGACGGAGAGATGGAAGGAGTGAGACAGACGGAGAGAGACACTGACAGAGTGGGACAGAGACAGAGGGAGAGAGAGAGAGAGACAGAGCTAGAATGATAGAGGAAAAAGGAGAAACAGAGACAGAGGGAGAGAGACAGAAAGGGAGGCAGACAAATGCAGAGTAAGACAGACAGAAAGGGAGGCAGGCAGATGCAGAGGGAGAGAGACAGATGCAGAGGGAGAGAGACAGATGCAGAGGGAGAAAGGGACAGAGAGAGAGAGGAAGAGAGACAAACAGAGGGGGAAACAGAGACAGAGGGAGAGAGTCACAGAGAGAGAGAGGGAGAGCGAGATTACAGGAAAAGCTTTACATCGAATAATGTTGAAAAAAGATAGAATTAAAAAGTAAAACTGGCTGTGAGGAAGAACTAATTTTGAAAGGAAAGATCAGGGGTTTAGTGTGAGTGTTTTGGGGGCAAGTGTTGGATCAGTGATTGATATTTTCCAACTGAAGTGACATTTAATATTATTGAAAAAAAATTATTGAACACTGACCATCTTTTGAAACAGGGGAAATGGGATACAGTGTGTGAGTGGAGCTTGACAGAGCCTCAGTAACAACCCCCATTATCTGCACAGTCCTGTATTGGGGGTTTAGTGAGAGAGTTTAGGGGGCGAGTGTTGAACAGTGTTTGATATTTTCAAACTGCAATGACGTTCCCAGCGAGGGCAAGATTTACAGGTTCAAAATTAACCAAGAAATGGAGAGAAACATTTCTGTCCAAGGAGAGAGAGATGGTGCTTGAGACAGAGTCATGGAAAGAGGCAGAGAAAGAGGGACAGGGCAAGGGGGAGAGAGAGAGAGAGAAAGATGGGATTGAACAGACATGAGAGGGAGAGACAGAGAGTGGATGACAAGTTGTAACAATCATTAACAATCCTCATTATCTGCCCAGTCCTGTTTTTGGAGATGAGTGTGAGTGTTTTAGGGGTGAATGTTGGATCAGTGTTTTATATTTTCAAGCTGCAGTGAGATTCCCAACAAGGCTGTAAAAGTATGCAAGAGCAGCGAGGTTATGCTGGAACTGTATAACTCATTGCTTAAGCACCATAATGAGACCAAGACAGATACATGAATGGGCAGGAAGAAAAGAGATACAGAACCTTAGAAAATAGGCGGCATGTTTAGAGAGAGGATCTGGATTGGCGCAGGCTTGGAGGGCCGAAGGGCCTGTTCCTGTGCTGTAATTATCTTTGTTCTTTGTTCTTTGTTCCCAGGGCAGGTACAATGTGAGTTTAGATACAGAGTAAAGCAGTGGATTTAGAGAAGGAGGGAGAGATGGGTAGAAAGAGTGAGGAGATACGGGGAGGCAGGCAGATTGCAGGAGAAACTTTATATCTAACCACGTGAAAAAGATATATAATTAAAAATTTAAATGGACTGCGCACTGAAAATACTGTCCGCACGCAACAACTAAAGTCACACACCATCCTAACTTGAAACTATATCGCCGTTCCTTCACTGTTACTGGGTCAAAATCCTGGAACTCCATTCCGAACAGCACTGTGGGTGTACCTACCCCACATGGACTACAGTGGGTCAAGAAGGAGGCTCAACACCACCTTCTCAAGGGCAATTAGGAATGGGTAATAAATGCTGGCCTGGCCAGAAACGCACACATCCAACAAATAAAGAAGGCAAATAAAAAGTTGACACTGAGTCACTTAAGCAGATATTGCACGAGACGAACAAAAACTTGGTTAAAGAGGTTGGTTTGAGGGAGCGTCTTCAGAGAGGAAAGAGCACGAGTGAGATGGAGAGTTTTGGAATGGAATTCCAGAGTTAGGGTCTTGGCAGCTTGAAGGCACGGCCACCAATGGTGGAACGATTCAAATTGGGGATGGTCAAGAGGCCAGAATTAGAGGATCGCAGATATTGGTGGATTTTGGAGCTGGAGGAGATTGCAGAGACAGGGAGGGGTCATTCGGGCGGCACAGTGGCGCAGTGGTTAGCACCGCAGCCTCAAAGTTCCAGCGGGTTCAATTCTGGATAGTGCCGGTGTGCAGTTTGCAAGTTCTCCGTGTGACTGCGTGGGTTTCCTCCGGGTGCTCCGGTTTCCTCCCACATGCCAAAGACATGCAGGTTGATAGGTAAATTGGCCCTTATAAATTGCCCCTAGTATAGGTAGGTGGGAGGGGAATATAGGGCCAGGTGGGGATGCGGTAGGAATATGGAATTAATGTCGGATTAGTATAAGTGGGTGGTTGATGGTCGGCACAGACTCGGTGGGCCGAAGGGCCTGTTTCAGTGCTGTATCTCTAAATCTAATCAAAAAAAAATTTGTGAATGACAGTTCCAAACTTCTACCCCACTTTGTATGTAGAAGGTTTTCTGAATTTCATCTCTGAAAGGGCTTTCGACTAATTTTTCATTTTTAGACAGTCCCCCCCGTCCGAGACTGTCCCCATCGAATACTCACAGGGCAGGGACGCACGGGGTTAGATACAGAGTAAAGATCCATCTACCAATGCCAGACTCACTGTTCCTCTTTCTCTTTCTCCTCATCTCTCACTGCCTGCAACGTCTTTTCTCAGCCTCTCTTTCTCCCTCTTCCCATCCTGAGAGCAAGGGGGAGAGAATGAGATAGAGGGAGAAAAGTAAAGAGATAGACTTGGAAAGTGAGCAACAGAGAGAAGAAATTGGGTTTCAGAGAGTAGAAGAGAGGGGAAGAGAGAGATAGAGATGGAGAGAGATTACCAGCAAGAGAGGTTACCAGAGATTACCTCTCTCTCAGCCCCTATCACTCCTTTCCAATTTGTTACCATCTCCTTCTACCCCGATGTTTCACACTCCATGCCTCTCGCTCATATGTCTGTGTATACTGCAGTGAAGGATTGCATCAAATTATAATGTTTTACATTTGCTCTTTCAATCTAACTGAACAATCGCTCTGTCTGGGAACAGAGGGGCCTTGGAGTGAATGTCCACTGATTCCTGAGGGGAAGAGGACAGGTGCATAAGGTGCTTAAGAAGGCTTACTGAATACTTTCCTTTATTGGCCGATGTAGAGAATATAAGAGCAGGGAGGTTATGCTGGAACTGTATGAAACACTAGTTAGACCACAGCTAGAGTACTGTGTCCGGTTCTGGTCACCAAATTACAGGAAGGATGTGATCATACTAGAGAGGGTACAGAGGGGATTTACAGAGGATGTTGTCAGGAATGGAGAATTTTCACTATGAGTAAAGATTGGATAGGCTGGAATTGTTTTCTTTGGAACAGAGAAGGTTGAAGGGAAGATTTAATTGAGGTGTATAAAATAATGACGGGCCTAGATAGAGTGGATAGGAAGGACCCATTACCCTTAACAGAGGTGTCGATAACCATGGGCATAGATTACAAGATTTCCACACCAATATCATGAGGGTGTGATGGATTCCATGGTGGAATACCTTGCTGGATGTTTACAATGGAGCGTTTTCTTTCCTGATCATCAAAACTGGCCGCCTGGGCCCCAACTTCATCCACATTTCTCCCACTCGACCAATATTTAACTCTGCATACCTATCTTTCGTTGTTTGCGTACACAGCAGTGAAGGATTACATCAAATGAATATAACTTACATTCTCCCTTTCAATCCACCCCAACAATCTGTCTGTCTCCAACCATGTCCCTCTCAACAGCCCTCTCTCTGCCTGCATATCTAAGCCTCTATTCCTCTGTCTCCCTCTTAGTGTTAGAGATAGCAGGAGGGAGAGACAGAGAGAGGAAGGCAGACAGTGACACAGAGAACATCCCCAGCTTCTCCAATCTATCCACGAAACTGAAGTCCCTCATCCCTGGAACCATTCTTGTGAATCTTTTCTGCACCCTATCTAATGCCCCCACATTCTTCCTAAAGTACGGTGTCCAGAATTGGACAATGCTCCAGTTGAAGGCAAACCAGCGTTTTACAAAGGTCACATTTTCCTTGCTTTTGTATTCAATGTCTCTATTTATAATCTCAGGACCCCTTCTGCCATTTAACCACTTTCTGAACCTGTCCTGCCTACTTCAGATATTGGTGCACAAATACTCCCCAGATGTGTCTGTTCCTGCACCTCCTTTAGAATTATATCCCTTACTTTATATCGTCTCTCCTCCTTTTTCCTAACCGTGGAGGCGGAAGATGTGGGCATGGTTCTTAATGAATGCATAGCGACTGTCTTCACAAAAGAGGGGACGACACAGACATTGTAGTCAATGAGGAGGGGTTTGAAATAGTGAATGGGATAAATAGTGGGAGAGGAAATATTAAGGGGTTTCGCATCTTTGAAAGCTGATAATTCACCAGGCTCAGACTGTTTAGAGGTGTAAAGGAGGAAATATCAGAAGCTCTAACCATCATTTTCCAAATCCTCTCTGGTTACTGTCGTGCTGCCAGAGGACTGGAGGACTGCGCTTGTTGTACTATTGATTAACAAGGGAGAAAGTAATAGACTGAGTAATTACAGGCCGACCAGCCTAATCACAGTGGAGGGCAAATCATTGGGCACAAGGCAATGATTAATTCCTTCCTAGTATTGTGTGTCTCAGTGTCTCCATGTCTGTGCGTGTCATTGATGAGGAGTCGGTCTGTGGAATAAATGTCCCAGTGCTGTGGTAACATAAAATGGTCACCGAGAACCAGCCTAAAATGGCTGACTAATGTTTGTGGATTTCCTCAGATGTTTGAGAGAGGAGAGAGAGACAGACAGACAGAGAGAAAGAGAGAAAAAGG
Source organism: Heterodontus francisci (assembly GCF_036365525.1). Classification (NCBI taxonomy): domain Eukaryota; kingdom Metazoa; phylum Chordata; class Chondrichthyes; order Heterodontiformes; family Heterodontidae; genus Heterodontus; species Heterodontus francisci. The sequence continues at coordinate 861,668 of NW_027141098.1, forward strand.
GAGAGACACAGACCAAGACACAGAGAGTGATAGCAAGATATTTGTCATTGGACAGAGGAAGATGAGGAGGCCATTTGGCCCCTCAACCCTCTTCTGTCATTCAATGAGCTCTTGGCTGATGTGTGATCTAGCTCCATGTACCTATCTTTGCCCCTTCATACCTTTGGTTACCCAAAATCTTATTATCTTGAAAACATTCATTAAATCACCCCATAATCTTCTAAATTCCAGGGAAAGGGCATGTTGGAGCAGGAGGGGAGACTGGAGCAGCTGGTTTGGGAAAGTGGATAAACTGGAGCAATGGTTGAGCAGACTGAGGATTAAATACAGTGAGAGGAAAGGCTGAGATTCACAGGGAGAGACTGCAGCAGAGTGTTAGAGGAAATCTAATCTATAGATCCCAGTAATACAACTCAATTAATACATTCAAACAATAATCCCTGTGGTTATTGGTGTTGGAGAACAGTTCATTTTTTCTACAATATAGTCAATATATTTAGTTTCTACAGGCTATTAAATATAAATTTAAATATATTTCTGATATCAGCCTCGCTCTTTATTGAATACAGCAGTCACAGAGATTTTAAAGTGCAGTATTTCTAATAATGAATTACCATCAGTGATGAACTGATTCTATTCTGTTTATTCAGTCACTAAGTAAGGAATAGGAACTTTCTACAAAGCAAAATGAGGACCTGACAGTAATCAACACAGAGGATCAAGTCCAACAGGAAAATGAACACAAACTGACAACAGACAACTTCAACTCACAGTTTCTCTCACTAATTGTTCTGGACATTCCAGCACTTTATGACAGTTAATTATTTACACTGCTGCTTCTTTCTCTTTCTCTTTACTTCTGCTTATCTCTTTCCCTCTGTTTCGTTCTCCCTGCTCCTTTTCTCCTTCCCTATCTCTCTGGAGTACTCACACCCTGTGAATTGTAACTTAATGCTACTTTTCACCTTTGATTTATTCCTAACATTCTGCGTCTGTGTTCTGTTCACCAGCCCCAGGTTCAATGATTTTATTCTCAGAGTCAGTTTGTTCAATGGTGAAACCTCTGTGAATAATTTAATGTATCTACAGAACACTCAAGTTTCCACCTGTTCACCTGCACTCTTCACTTCATCTACAATACATGGAATAAACAGGATCGAAAGCTACTTCCAGACAAACGTCACAATCATTGATATTCCTTCTCCTGGAATTATAAAGTAATCTGTTAGAATGTGGGATTGTTTAATTAATAAAACACCAACATCAGCGCTGCATCTGATAATCTACAGATAAATGGAGAGACTCTTGATTCCAACTGATAGAATGAAAACCAGTTAAATATCACATCAATACTTTCTATTTCACAATCTAGTCCAGTGACAGTGAAGGTCCACAGTGAAGCAGAAAAGGAGAAGTGAAAGTGTCAGCAGCAAACTCAGTTCAGTAGCCAGACTTCTGAAGCAGCGTCAGACACACACAGAGTGAAATAATGTTTGATGACACTGATAATCAATAAATACATTGAAATCCCAGTTAAACTGAGTCATGTTATAGTGGAGGGAGGACATTGTTCTGTCCCCTTGTAACACTGAGACTGTGAGATGTCTCATTATCAATCAAAAAAAATCATTAAAATATGCCAGGACCGGTTAGATCCACATCATGAAACTGTTAAAAACTCCTTATGGTCTGATTATTGATCCTCACTGAAACATCTCATTCCAATACATTCTATACACAGAATAATCCAATAACAGTTACTTCAAACAATATCATTAAATACACAACACAACTCCGACAAAAATGAAAGATTGAAAAATGAGGAAATTCCAGCAGTAAATTGCTGGATAAGAACAGGTGGCTGTGTAACACACACAGAGGGAAATAATACCGAGTACAGCAGCACAGTTAACATTGACTTACACCATTAACAGCTGAGATACTGCTTACCAGCAACTCCAATTGCTGCAAGTACAGGATAATAAATGCGTTCTATCTGATAGATTACTGGATATCCCATTTCTGTGAGAAGCAGAGACTTCTATTAGCCTGGAATCCACAGCTCCACCAGGCACTCTGAGCTGAACCATTCCAATGGGTCCTGATTTATACAGGGGATAAGTCTCCACTGACACGGTTATACCCCTGATCATTGCTATTAGTTACACTCACTTGAACAAACACATTACATCAGCAGTTTTGACGCTGATGAAAATAATGTGGTGGACAAAACACAATAATTTCAATGTCAATGACATTTTCTGAGTAAGACCTCTCTCGGGAATAAACCTGAAATCTGTCCTCATACTGGACGGATGCTTCAATTATGAAAGGCATCATTTACATTTTCCATATTATTGTATTGACCTTGTTCACTCCTGGCATTTCTATTGTAAATGTAACTGATCTGTCTGCAGTGGACACTGAATCCAGGGAATAAGCAATCCCGTTTCACTCTGTTCCTGCCTTTTCCCAGTTAAAATGTGAACTTTGAGTCTCTGATTCGGGACCATGTTCAGGATTGCAGCCCAGAAACTACTGTGAGTGATATTATGGGACACACACTGTACGCATCCATTTGGGAGGCAGTTGGGTAGTGATAATATCAATGGTCACGTACTCCAGAGGCCCAATCTGATGGCCTGGGGACAGGGGTTCAAATCCCACCACGGCAGCTATGTAAAACAGGGGGAGCTCCCTTTCTATGTATAAAGTCGAGGGAGCTCCGCCTCTACGGATAAAGTGGAGGGAGTACACTCTCAATGTACAAAGTGGAGAGATCGCCCTCTCTATGTATAAATTGGAGGGAGCTCCCTCTTTATTTATAAAGTGGAGCGACTACCCTCTCTATTTATAAAGTTGGGGGCGTTGAAGGAAAGAGGAGAGAGGGAAACGGAAACAAATGGGGAAATGAAGAGAGAGGGACAAAGTGGAAGACAGTGAGAGACAGAAGAGATAGTGAAATGAGACGTTGACGGAACCCCAGTAACAATCCCCATTGTCTGCCCAGTCGGTATTTGGGGTTTAATGTGATAGATTTAGGGCTGGGTGTTAGATGACTGTTTGATATTTTCAAACTGCATTGATATTCCCAACAAAAGCAAGAGTTAAAGATTCAAAATTTGCCTAACAACTGGCTCAAAGCATTGCTGTCCATGTACAGAGGGACGGAGAGATGGAGGGAGTGAGACACAGACGGAGAGAGAAACAGACAGAGTGGGACAGAGACAGAGGAAGAGAGCGAGACAGAGCTAGAATGATGGAGAAAAAAGGAAGAACAGAGACAGAGGGGGACAGACAGAAAGGGAGGCAAGCAAATGCAGAGGGAGAGAGTCAGGGAGAAAGCGAGTGAGACAAATGCAGAGGGAGAGAGACAGATGCATAGGTAGAAAGGGACAGAGAGAGAGAGGGAGAGAGACAAACAGAGGGAGAAAAAGAGACAGAGGGAGAGGTAGACAGAGAGAGAGAGAGGGAGGGCGAGATGATAGGAAAACATTTTCATCTAATAATGTTGAAAAAAGATAGAATTAAAAAGTAAAACTGGCTGTGTGCAAGAACTAATTTTGAAAGGAAAGTTCAGGGGTTTAGTGTGAGTGTTTTGGGGGCAAGTGTTGGATCATATTTTCAAACTGAAGTGACATTTAATATTATTGAAAAAAATATTATCAAACACTGACAAACTTTAGAAGCAGGGGACGTGGGATACAGTGTGAGAGGGGACATTGACAGAACAACTGTAACAATCCCCATTATCTGCACAGTCCTGTATTGGGGGTTTAGTTTGAGAACTTAGGAGGCGAGTGTTGAACAGTGTTTGATATTTTCAAACTGCAGTGACGTTCCCAGCAAGGGCAAGATTGACAGGTTCAAAATTATCCAAGAATTGGATAAAAACATTTCTGTCCAAGGAGAGAGAGAGATGGTGCTTGAGACAGAGTCATGGATAGAGGCAGAGAAAGAGGGAGAGGGCGAGGGAGAGAGAGAGAGAGAGAGAAAGATGGGAAGCAACAGACATGAGAGGGAGAGATAGAGAGAGGATGAGACAAGTTGTAACAATCATTAACAATCCTCATTATCTGCCCAGTCCTGTTTTTGGAGGTTAGTGTGAGTGTTTTAGGGGTGAATGTTGGATCAGTGTTTCATATTTTCAAACTGCAGTGCCATTCCCAACAAGGCTGTTAAAGTATATAAGAGCAGGGAGGTTTTGCTGGAAGTGTTTAACTCATTGCTTAAGCACCAGAATGAGACATCCCAGGGCAGGTACAGTGTGAGTTTAGATACAGAGTAAAGCAGTGGCTTTAGAGAAGGAGGCAGAGACGGGCAGAAAGAGTGAGGAGATACGGGGAGGTAGGCAGATTGTTGGAGAAACTTTACATCTAACCACGTGAAAAAAATAAATAATTAAAAATTTAAATGGGCTGCGCACTGAAAATACTGTCCGCACACAACAATTAAAGTCACACACCATCCTAACTTGAAACTATATCACCATTCCTTCACTGTTACTGGGTCAAAATCCTGGAACTCCCTTCCTAACAGCACTGTGGGTGTACCTACCCCACATGGACTGCAGCGGTTCAAGAAGGAGGGTCAAAACCACCTTCTCAAGCGCAATTAGGAATGGCAATAAATGCTGGCCTGGCCTGTAACGCACACATCCAACAAATAAATAAAGAAAATAAAAAGTTGACACCGAGTCACTTAAGGAGATATTAGATGATACGAACAAAAACGTGGTCAAAGAGGTTGGTTTGAGGGAGCGTCTTCAAATAGGAAAGAGAATTAGTGAGACGGAGAGGTTTAGGAAAGTAATTCCAGAGTTTGGGCCTTGGCAGCTTGAAGGCACGGCCACCAATGTTGGAACAATTCAAATTGGGGATGGTCAAGAGGCCAGAATTAGTGGATCGCAGATATTGGGGGATTGTGGAGCTGGAGGAGATTGCAGAGATAGGGAGGGGTCATTTGTGGAAGACAATTCCAAACTTCTCCCTTCCTTTGTGTGTAGAAGTGTTTCGGAATTTCATCTTGGAAAGGGCTTTCGACTAATGTTTGATTTTCAGACTGTCCCCCCCGTCCGAGACTCTCCCTTTCGAATACTCACAGGGCAGGTCCGCACGGGGTTAGATACAGAGTAAAGAGCTATCTACCAATGCCAGACTCGCTGTTCCTCTGTCTCTTTCTCCTCATCTCTCACTGCCTGAGGCATCCTTTCTCTGCCTCTCTTTCTCCCTCTTCCCATCCTGAGAGCAAGAGGGAGAGATTGAGATAGTGTGCAGAGGGAGATATAGAGCGAAAAGAGAGAGATAGATTTGGAAAGTGAGTAACAGAGAGAAGAAATAGGGTTTCAGAGTGTCGAAGAGAGGGGAAGCGAGAGATAGACATGGAGAGAGATTACCAGCAAGATAATTTACCAGAGCTTACCTCTCTCTCTTTAGGACTGATCAGTTTCGCAGTGGTTAGCACCACAGCCTGACAGCTCCAGCGACCTGGGTTCAATTCTGGGTACTGCCTGTGCGGAGTTTGGAAGTTCTCCCTGTGTCTGCGTGGGTTTTCTCCGGGTGCTCCGGTTTCCTCCCACAAGCGAAAAGACTTGCAGGTTGGTCGGCAAATTGGCCATCATAAATTGCCAATGGGATAGGTAGGTGGTAGGGAAATATAGGGACAGGTGGGGATGTGGTAGGAATATGGGATTAGTGTATGATCAGTATAAAATGGTTGGTTGATGGTCGGCACAGACTCGGTGGGCTGAAGGGCCTGTTTCAGTGCTGTATCTCCAAAACTAAAACTAAAATTCTCTGTGCCTATCACTCCTTTCCAATTTGTTACCATCTCCATCTATTTTTTCCCTCGACCCCGATGTTTCACACTCCATGCCTCTCGCTCGTATGTCTGTGTATACTGCAGTGAAAGATTACATCAAATTATTATGTTTTACATTTGCTCTTTCAATCTAACCGAACAATCGCTCTGTCGGGGAACAGAGGGGCCTTGCAGTGACTGTCCACTGATTCCTGAGGGTAAAAGGACAGGTGGTTAAGAAGGCTTACGGAATACTTTTAAATAAAAACAAGAAATGCTGGAACCACTCAGCAGCTCTGGCAGCATCTGCGAAAAGAGAAGCAGAGTTAACGTTTCGGGTCAGTGACCCTTCTTCGGAACTCTTTCCTTTATTGGCCGATGTAGAGAATATAAGAGCAGGGAGGTTATGCTAGAACTGTATAAAACACTAGTTAGACCAGAGGTAGAGTACTGTGTACAGTTCTGGTTAACACATTACAGGAAGGATGTGATGACACTGGAGAGGTGACAGAGGACAGTTACAGAGGATTTTGTCAGGAATTGAGAAATTTAACTATGAGTAAAGATTGGATAGGCTGGAATTGTTTTCTTTGGAACAAAGAAGGTTGAAGGGAAGATTCAATTGAGGTGTATAAAATAATGACGGGCCTAGATAGAGTGGATAGGAAGGACCCATTTCCCATAACAGAGGCGTCAATAACCATGGGCATAGATTACAAGATTTCCACACCAATATCATGTGGGTGTGATGGCTTCCATGGTGGAATAACTGGCTGGATGTTTAAATGGAGCGTTTTCCTTCCTGATCATCAAAACTGGCCACCTCGGCCCCAACTTCATCCACATTTCTCCCACTCCACCAGTATTTCACTCGACATACCTATCTTTCTTTGTTTGCATACACAACAGTAAAGGATTACATTAAATGAATATATCTTACATTCTGCTTTTCAATCCACCTCAACAATCTCTCACTATCCAACCTTGTCCCTCTCAACAGCACTCTCTCCAGCTGCATATCTAAGCCTCTCTCCCTCTGTCTCCCTCTAAGTGTCAGAGATAGCCGGAGCGAGAGACAGTGAAAGACACAGAGAACAATCCCAGCTTCTCAAATCTATCCACGTAACTGAAGACCCTCATCCCTGGAACCATTCTTGTGAATCTTTTTTGCACCCTCTCTAATGCCCCTACATTCTTCCTAAAGTACGGTGTCCAGAATTGGACAATGCTCCAGTTGAAGGCAAACCAGCGTTTTACAAAGGTCATAATTTCCTTGTTTTTGTATTCATTGTCTCTATTTATAATCTCAGGAGCCCTTCCGCCGTTTAATCACCTTCTGAACCTGCCCTGCCACCTTCAGTGATTAGTGCACAAATACCCGCCAGATGTTTCTGTTCCGGCACGTCCTTCAGAAATCTATCCCTTACTTTATATCGTCTCTCCTCCTTTTTCCTAACCGTGGAGGCGGATGATGCGGGCATGGTTCAGAATGAATACATGGCGACTGTCTTCACAATAGAGGGGACGACACGGACATTTTAGTCAATGAGGAGGGATTTGAAATATTGAATGGGATAAACAGTGAGAGAGGAAATATTCAGGGACTAGCATCTTTGAAAGCTGATAATTCACCAGGCTCAGACTGTTTACAGGTGCAAAGGAGGAAATAGCAGAGGCTCTGACCATCATTTTCCAATCCTCACTGGTTATAGTCGTGCTGCCAGAGGACTGGAGGACTGTGTCTGCTGTTCTGTTGATTAACAAGGGAGAAAGTAATAGACTGAGTAATTACAGGCCACCCAGCCTAATCACAGTGGAGTGCAATTTATTGGGCACAAGGGAATGAATAATTCTTTTCTAGTACTGTGTGTCTCAGTGTCTCCATGTGTGTGTCTCTGTCACAATTTGAGCACTATCCTTACATTGATGAGGAGTCGGTCTCTGGAATAAATGTCCCAGTGTTGTGGTAAGATAAAATGGCCACCGAGAGCCAGCCGAAAATGGCTGACTAATGTTTGTGGATTTCCACAGATATTTGAGAAAGGAGAGAGAGAGAGAGACAGACAGACAGAAAGAGAGACAAAGAGAGAGACACAGACCAAGACACACATAATGATAGCAAGATATTTGTCATTGGGCAGAGGAAGAGGAGGAGGACATTTGGCCCCTCAACCCTCTTCTGTCATTCAATGAGCTCATGGCTGATGTGTGACCTAACTCCATGTCCCTATCTTTGCCCCTTAATACCTTTGGTTGACAAAAATCCATCGAACTCAGATTTAAAAATTAACAAGTGTCTCAGCATCAATTGCCGTTTCTGGAAGAGAGTTCCAAACTGATACGACACCTGGTGTGTTGAAGTGTTTCTTCATTTCACTCCTGAAAGGTTTTTAGACTACCTTTAGATTTTTAGACTATGCCCCCAAGTTCCTGACTCCGCTGCCAGTGGGAATTGTTACTCTCTGTCCGCCCGTTTAGTTTCCCTTATGATCTTGAATACATTCATCAAATCACCCCATAACCTTGTAAGTTCCAGGGAAAGGACATGTTGGAGCAGGAGGGGAGACTGGAGCAGATGGTTTGGGAAAGTGGATAAACTGAAGCAATGGATGAGGAGACTGAGGATTCAATACAGTGAGAGGAGAGGCTGAGATTCACAGGGAGAGACTGCAGCAGAGTGTTAGAGGAAATCTAATCTATTGATCCCAGTAATACAACTCAATTCATACATTCAAACAATAATCCCTGTGGTTATGGGCGTTGGAGAACAGTTCATTGTTTATACAATATAGTCAATGTATTTAGTTTGTACAGGCTATTAAATATAAATTTAAATATATTTCTGATATCAGCCTCGCTCTTTATTGAATTCAGCAGTCACAGCGATTTTAAAGTGTAGTATTTAAATAATGAATTACCATCAGTGATGAACTGATTCTATTCTGTTCATTCAGTCACTAAGTAAGGAATAGGAACTTTCTACAAAACAAAATGAGGACCTGACAGAAATCAACACAGAGGATCAAGTCCAACAGGAAAATGAACACAATCTGACAACAGACAATTTCAACTCACAGTTTCTCTCACTAATTGTTCTGGACATTCCAGCACTTTATGATAGAGAATTATTTACACTGCTGCTTCTTTCTCTTTCTTTTTACTTCTGCCTATCTCTTTCCCTCTGTTTCGTTCTCCCTGCTCCTTTTCTCCTTCCCTATCTCTCTGGAGTACTTACACCCTGTAAATTGTTACTTAATGCTACTTTTCACATATGATTTATTCCTAACATTCTGCGTCTGTGTTCTGTTCACCAGCCCCAGGTTCAATGATTCTATTCTCAGAGTCAGTTTGTTCAATGGTGAAACCTCTGTGAATAATTTAATGTATCTCCAGAACACTCAAGTCTCCACCTGTTCACCTACACTCTTCACTTCATCTACAATACATGGAATAAACAGGATTGAAAGCTACTTCCAGACAAACCTCACAATCGTTGAAATTCCTTCTCCTGGAATTATAAAATAATCTGTTAGAATGTGGGATTGTTTAATTAATAAAAAAGCAACATCAGCGCTGCAGCTGATAATCTACAGATAAATGGAAAGACTCTTGATTCCAACTGATTGAGTGAAAACCAGTAAAACATCACATCAATACTTTCTATTTTACAATGTAGTCCAGTGACAGTGAAGGTCCACAGTGAAGCAGAGAAGGAGAAGTGAAAGTGTCAGCAGCAAACTCAGTTCAGTAGCCAGACTTCTGAAGCAGCATCAGACACACACAGAATGAAATAATATTTGATAACAGTGATAATCAATAAATACATTGAAATCCCAGTTAAACTGAGTCTTGTTATTGGCGAGGGAGGACATTGTTCTGTTCCCTTGTAACACTAAAACCGTGAGAAGTCTCATTATCAATCACTGAAAAAAATCATTAAAATATTCCAGGACCGGTTAGATCCACATCATGAAACTGTTAAAAACTCCTAATGGTCTGATTATTGATCCTCACTGAAACATCTCATTCCAATTCATTCAATACACAGAATAATCCAGTGATAATGCCACAGTTACTTAAAACAATACCATGAAATACATAATACAGTTGCTGCAAGAATGCAACAGTAGACAATGAGGAGATTCCATCAGTAAATTGCTGGAAAAGAACATTAGGCTGTGTAACACACACAGAGGGAAATAATACCCAGTACAGCAGCACAGTTAACATCGATTTACACCATTAACAGCTGAGATACTGGCTTACCAGCAACTGCAATTGCTGCAAGTACAGGATAGTAAATGTCTTGTATCTGAGACATTACTGGATATCCCATTTCTGTGAGAAGCAGAGACTTCTGTTTGCCTGGAATCCACAGCTCACCTAGGCACTCTGAGCTGATCCATTCCAATGGGTCCTGATTTATACAGGGGATAAGTCTCCACTGACACGGTTATACCCCTGATCATTGCTATTAGTTACACTCACCTGAACAAACACATTACATCAGCAGCTTTGTCTCTGATGAAAATAATGTGGAAGCTAAAACACAATCATTTCAATGTCAATGACATTTTCTGAGTAAGACCTCTCTCGGGAATAAACCTGAAATCTGTACTCATACTGGATGGATGGCAATTATGAGCGGCATCATTTACATTTTCCATATTATTGCATTGACCTTGTTCACTCCTGGCATTTCTATTGTAAATGTAACTGATCTGTCTGCAGTGGACACTGAATCCAGGGACAAAATCAATCCCGTTTCACTCTGTTCCTGTCTTTTCCCAGTTAAAATGTGAGCTTTGAATCTCTGATTCGGGACCATGTTCAGGATTACAGCCCAGAAACTACTGTGAGTGATATTACGGGACAGACACTGTATGCATCCATTTGGGAGGCAGTTGGGTAGTGATAATATCACTTGTCACGCAATCCAGAGGCCCAACCTGATGGCCTGGGGACAGGGGTTCAAATCCCACCACGGTAGCTATATAAAACAGAGGGAGCTTCCTTTCCATGTATAAAGTAGAGGGAGCTCCGCCTCTACCTCGAAAGTGGAGCGAGCTCCCTTTCTATGTGTAAAGTGGAGGGAGCACCCTCGCTATGAATAAAGTGGACAGAGCTCACACTCTATTTATAAAGTTGGGGGCGATGAAGGAAAGAGGAGAGAGGGAAACGAAAACAAATGGGGAAATGGAGAGAGGGAGACAAAGTGGAAGACAGTGAGAGACAGAAGAGATAGTGAAATGAGACCTTGACGGAACCCCAGTAACAATCCCCATTCTCTGCCCAGTCCGGTATTTGGGGTTTAATGTGAGTGTTTTAGGGATGAGTGTCAGATGAGTGTTTGATATTTTCAAACATCATTGACATTCCCAAAGAAAGCAAGAGTTAAAGATTCAAAATTAACCAAACAAATGGCTCAAAGCATTGCTGTCCATGGACAGAGGGACGGAGAGATGGAGGGAGTGAGACACAGATGGAGAGAGACACAGACAGAGTGGGACAGAGACAGAGGGAGAGGGAGAGAGACTGAAAGGGAGGCAGGCAAATGCAGAGTGAGACAGACAGAAAGGGAGGCAGGCAGATGCAGAGGGAGAGAGACAGGGAGAAAGCGAGTGAGTCAGATACAGAGGGAGAGAGACAGATGCAGAGAGAGAAAGGGAGAGAGAGACAGAGAGGGACGGAGACAAACAGAGGGAGAAACAGACAGAGGGAGAGACAGACAGAGAGAATGGGAGGGCGAGATTATAGGAAAAACATTACATCTAATCATGTTGAAAAAGGATCGAAAAAGGATAAAAAGTATAACTGACTGTGTAAGAACTAATTTTGAAAGGAGAGATCAGGGGTTTTGTGTGAGTGTTTTGGGGGCAATTGGAGGATCAGTGATTGATATTTTCAAACTGAAGTGACATTTAATATTATTGAAAAATTATTATTAAACACGGACAAACTTTAGAAGCAGGGGAAATGGGATAAAGTGTGTGAGGGGATCTTGACAGAACATCAGTAACAATCCGCATTATCTGCACAGTCCTGTATTGGGGATTCAGTGTGAGAGTTTTGGGGGCGAGTGTAGAATAGTGTTTGGCATTTTCAAACTGCAGTGACGTTCCCAGTAAGGGCAAGATTTGCAGTTTCAAAATTAACCAAGAAATGGATAAAAACATTTCTGTCCAAGGAGAGAGAGATGGTGTTAGAGACAGAGTCATGGAAAGAGGCAGAGAAAGAGGGAGAGGGTGAGGGAGAGAGAGAGAGAGAAAGATGGGAAGAAACAGACATGATAGGGAGAGAGTGAGAGAGGATGAGACAATTTTGTAACAATCATTAACAATCCTCATTATCTGCCCAGTCCTGTTTTTGGAGGTCAGTGTGAGTGTTTTAGGGGTGAATGTTGCATCAGTGTTTCATTTTTTCAAACTGCAGTGTCATTCCCAACAAGGCTGTTAAAGTATATAAGAGCAGGGAGGTTATGCTGGAAGTGTATAACTCATTGCTTAAGCACCATAATGAGACCTCCCAGGGCAGGTACAGTGTGAGTTTAGATAGAGTAAAGCAGTGGATTTAGAGACAGAGGCAGAGACGGGCAGAAAGAGTGAGGAGATACGGGGAGATAGGCAGATTCGAGGAGAAACTTTACATCGAACCATGTGAAAAAAATAAATAATTAATAATTTAAATCGGCTGCGCACTGAAAATACTGTCCGCACACAACAACTGAAGTCACACACTAACTTGAAACAATATCGCCATTCCTTCACTGTTACTGGGTCAAAATCCTGGAACTCCCTTCCTTACAGCACTGTGGGTACACCTACCCCACATGGACTGCAGCGGTTCAAGAAGGAGGCTCAAAACCACCTTCTCAAGGGCAAGCAGGAATGGGCAATAAATGCTGGGCTGGCCAGTAACGCACACATCCAACAAATAAATAAGGCAAAAAAAAAGTTTTCTTCGAGTCACTTAAGGAGATATTACACGAGACGAACAAAAACGTGGTCAGAGAGGTTGATTTGAGGGAGCGTCTTCAAAGAGGAAAGAGAGTTAGTGAGACGGAGAGGTTTAGGAAAGGAATTCCAGAGTTAGGGTGTTGGCAGCTTGAAGGCACGGCCACCAATGTTGATACAATTCAAATTGGGGATGGTCAAGAGGCCAGAATTAGAGGATAGCAGAGATTGGGGGATTGTGGAGCTGGAGGAGATTGCAGAGATAGGGAGGGGTCATTTGTGGAAGATCGTTCCAATCTTCTACCACCCTTTGTATGGAGAAGTGTTTCTAAATTTCATCTTTGAAAGGGCTTTCGACTAATTTTTGGTTTTTAGACAGTCCCCCCCGTCTGAGTCTGTCCGCATCGAATACTCACAGGACAGGGAAGCATGGGGTTAGATACAAAGTAAAGATCCATCTCCCAATGCCAGACTCACTGTTCCTCTGTCTCTTTCCCCTCATCGCTCACTGCCTGCAACACCCTTTCTCTGCCTCTCTTTCTCCCTCTTCCCATCCTGAGAGCAAGAGGGAGAGATGGAGATTGTGTGCAGAGGGAGATAGAGATGGAGGGAGAAAAGTACGGAGATAAAGTTGGAAAGTGAGCAACTGAGTGAAGAAATAGGGTTTCAGACAGCAGAAGAGATTGGAAGAGAGAGAGAGAGATGGAGAGAGATTACCAGCAAGAGAGTTTACCAGAGATTACCTCTCTCTCAGTCCCTATCACTCCTTTCCAATTTGTTACCATCGCCAACAAATTTTCTCCTCAAAAACCCAATGCTTCACACTCCATGCCTCTCACTCATATGTCTGTGTAGACTGCAGTGAAGGATTACATCAAATTATTATGTTTTACATTTGTCCTTTCAATCTAACTGAAAAATCTGTTAGACTGTGAACAGAGGGGCCTTGGAGTGAATGTCCACTGACTCCTCAGAGCAATAGGACAGGTGCATGAGGTGGTTAAGAAGGCTTACGGAATACTTTCCTTTATTGGCCGATGTAGAGAATATAAGAGCAGGGAGGTTATGTTCGAACTACATAAAACACTAGTTAGACCACAGCGAGAGTACTGTGTGCAGTTCTGGTCACCAAATTACAGGAAGGATGTGATCACACTAGAGAGGGTGCAGAGGAGATTTACAGAGGATGTTGTCAGGAATGGAGAATATTAACTATGAGTAAAGATTGGATAGAAAGGAATTGTTTTCTCTGGAACAGAGAAGGTTGAAAGGAAGATTTAATTGAGATGTATAAAATAATGACGGGCCCACATAGAGTGGATAGGAAGGACCCATTTACCTTAACAGAGGGGTCAATAACCGTGGCCATAGATTACAAGATTTCCACACCAATATCATGAGGGTGTGATGGCTTCCATTGTGGAATACCTTGCTGGATGTTTACAATGGAGCGTTTTCCTTCCTGATCATTAAAACTCGCCGCCTGGGCTCCAACTTCATCCACATTTCTCCCGTTTGTCCAATATTTCACTCTACATACCTATCTTTCTCTGTTTGCGTACACAGCAGTGAAGGATTACATCAAATTAATATATCTTACATTATCCCTTTCAATCCACCCCAACAGTCTCTCTGTCTCCAACCTTGTCCTTCTCCACAACCCTCTCTCTGCCTGCACATCTAAGCCTCTCTCCCTCTGTCTCCCTCTTAGTGTCAGAGATAGCAGGAGGGAGAGACAGAGAGAGAAAGGCAGAGAGAGACACAGAGAGCAACCCCAGCTTCTCCAATCTATCCACGTAACTGAAGTCCCTCATCCCTGGAACCATTCTTGTGAATCTTTTCTGCACCCTCTCTAATGTCCCCACATTCTTCCTGAAGTGCGGTGTCCAGAATTGGACAATGCTCCAGTTGAAGGCAAACCAGCGTTTTACAAAGGTCATAGTTTCCTTGCTTTTGTATTCAATGTGTCTATTTATAATCTCAGGACCCCTTCTGCCATTTAAACACTTTCTGAACCTGTCGTGCCTCCTTCAGATATTGGTGCACAAATACTCCCCAGATGTGTCTGTTCCTGCACCTCCTTTAGAATTCTCTCCCTTACTTTATATCGTCTCTCCTCCTTTTTCCTAACCGTGGAGGTGGAAGATGTGGGCATGGTTCTTAATGAATAAATTGCGAGTGTCTTCACAAAAGAGGGGACGACGCAGATATTGTCGTCAGTGAGGAGGGGTTTGAAATATTGAATGGGATAAATTGTGGGAGAGGAAATATTAAGGGGATTAGCATCTTTGAAAGCTGATAATTCACCAGGCTCAGACTGCTTACAGGTGCAAGGGAGGAATTATCAGAGGCTCTGACCATCATTTTCCAAATCCTCTCTGGTTACAGTCGTGCTGCCAGAGGACTGGAGGACTGCGCGTGTTGTACTATTGATTAACAAGGGAGAAAGTAATAGACTGAGTAATTACAGGCCACCCAGCCTAATCACAGTGGAGGGCAAATCAATGGGCTCAAGGGAATGATTAATTCCTTCCTAGTATTGTGTGTCTCAGTGTCTCCATGTCTGTGCGTCTGTCATTGATGAGGAGTCGGTCTCTGGAATAAATGTCCCAGTGCTGTGGTAACATAAAATGGCCACCGAGAACCATCCTAAAATGGCTGACTAATGTTTGTGGATTTCCTCAGATGTTTGAGAGAGGAGAGAGAGAGACAGACAGACAGACAGACAGAAAGAGAGAGAAAGAGAGAGACACAGACCAAGACACAGAGAGTGATAGCAAGATATTTGTCAATGGACAGAGGAAGAGGAGGAGGCTATTCGGCCCATCAACCCTCATCTGTCATTCAATGAGCTCATGGCTGATGTGTGATCAAACTCCATGCACCTATCTTTGCTCCTGAATACCTTTGGTTAACAAAAATCCTTTATATTTCAAACATTCATTAAATCACCCCATAATCTTCTAAATTCCAGGGAAAGGACATGTTGGAGCAGAAGGGGAGACTGGAGCAGATGGTTTGGGAAAGTGGATAAACTGAAGCAATGGATGAGGAGACTGAGGATTCAGTACAGTGAGAGGAGAGGCTGAGATTCACAGGGAGAGACTGCAGCAGAGTGTTAGAGGAAATCTAATCTATAGATCCCAGTAACACAACTCAATTAATACATTCAAACAATAATCCCTGTGGTTATTGGTGTTGGAGAACAGTTCATTGTTTCTACAATATAGTCAATATATTTAGTTTCTACACGCTATTAAATATAAATGTAAATATATTTCTGATATCAGCCTGCCTCTTTATTGAATTCAGCAGACACAGAGATTTTAAGGTGCAGTATTTAAATAATGAATTACCATCAGTGATGAACTGATTTTATTCTATTTATGCAGTCACTAAGTAAGGAATAGGAACTTTCTACAAAACAAAATGAGGACCTGACAGAAATCAACACAGAGGATCAAGTCCAACAGGAAAAAGAACACAATCTGACAACAGACAATTTCAACTCACAGTTTCTCTCACTGGACATTCCAGCACTTTATGAGAGTGAATTATTTACACTGCTGCTTCTTTCTCTTTCTCTTTACTTCTGCTTATCTCTTTCCCTCGGTTTCGTTCTCCCTGCTCCTTTTCGCCTTCCCTATCTCCCTGGAGTACTCACACCCTGGAAATTGTTACTTAATGCTGCTTTTCACATATGATTTATTGCTAACATTCTGCGTCTCTGTTCTGTTCACCAGCCCCAGGTTCAATGATTCTATTCTCAGTCAGTTTGTTCAATGGTGAAACCTCTGTGAATAATTTAATGCATCTACAGAACTCTCAAGTCTCCACCTGTTCACCTACACTCGTCACTTCATCTACAATACAAGGAATAAACAGGATCGAAAGCTTCTTCCAGACAAACCTCACAATCATTGAAATCCCTTCTCCTGGAATTATAAAGTAATCCGTTAGAATGTGGGATTGTTTAATTAATAAAACACCAACATCAGCGCTGCAGCTGATAATCTACAGATAAATGGAAAGACTCTTGATTCCAACTGACAGAGTGAAAACCAGTAAAACATCACATCAATACTTTCTATTTTACAATGTAGTCCAGTGACAGTGAATGGTCCACAGTGAAGCAGAAAAGGAGAAGTGAAAGTTTCAGCAGCAAACTCAGTTCAGTAGCCAGACTTCTGAAGCAGTGTCAGACACACACAGAGTGAAATAATATTTGATAACAGTGATAAATCAATAAACACATTGAAATCCCAGTTAAACTGAGCCATGTTATTGGTGAGGGAGGACATTGTTCTGTCCCCTTGTGACACTGAGACCGTGAGATGTCCCATTATCAATCACCAAAATAAAAATATTTACATAAATATTCCAGGACGGATTTGGTCCACATCATAAAACTGGTAAAATCCCCTGATGGTTCGATTTTTGATCCGAACTGAAACATATCAGACAAAAGCCTTCGCTGCACAGAATAATCCAGTAAGAATGCAACGGCTACCGAAACCAATACCATTAAAGACATGATACAATGCCTGCAAGAATGATACAGTAGACAATGAGGAGATTCCATCAAAAAATTGCTGGAAAATAACAGGCGGCTGTGTAACACACACAGTGAGAAGTAATACTGAGTACAGCAGCACAGTTAACATTGATTTACACCATTAACAGCTGAGATACTGGCTTACCAGCAACTCCAATTGCTGCAAGTACAGGATAGTAAATCCTTGCCATCTGATACATTACTGGATATCCCATTTCTGTGAGAAGCAGAGACTTCTATTAGCCTGGAATCCACAGCTCCACCAGGCACTCTGAGCTGATCCATTCCAATGGGTCCTGATTTATTCAGGGGATAAGTCTCCACTAACACGGTTATACCCCTGATCATTGCTATTAATTACACTCACCTGAACAAACACATTACATCAGCAGCTTTGACTCTGATATGAATAATGTGGTGGATAAAACACAATAATTTCAATGTCAATGACATTTTCTGAGTAAGACCTCTCACGGAATAAACCTGAAATCTGTACTCATACTGGACGGATGCTACAATTCTGAGAGGCATCATTTACATTTTCCATATTATTGTATTGAGCTTGTTCACTCCTGGCATTTCTGTTGTAAATGTAACTGATCTGTCTGCAGTGGACACTGAATCCAGGGACAAAAGCAATCCCGTTTCACTCTGTTCCTGTCTTTTCACAGTTAAAATGTGAGCTTTGAATCTCTGCTTCGGGACCATGTTCAGGGTTGCAGCCCAGAAACTACTGTGAGTCATATTTCAGACACTGTACGCTCCAATGTGGAGGCAGTTGGGTAGTGATAATATCACTGGTCATGTGATCCAGAGGCCCAAACTGATGGCCTGGGGACAGGGGTTCATATCCCACCACGGCACCTGTATAAAACAGAGGGAGCTCGCTTTCTGTGTATAAAGTAGAGGGAGCTCCGCCGCTACCTATAACGTGGAGGGAGCGCCCTCCCTATGTATAAAGTGGAGGCAGCTCACACTCTATTTATAAAGTTGGGGGTGATGAAGGAAAGAGGAGAGAGGGAAACGAAAGCAAATGGGGAAATGGAGAGAGAGAGACAAAGTGGAAGACAGTGAGAGACAGAAGAGATAGTGAAATGAGACCTTGATGAATCCCCAGTAACAATCCCCATTGTCTGCCCAGTCCGGTATTTGGGGTTTGATGTGAGCGTTTTAGGGATGAGTGTCAGATGAGTGTTTGATATTTTCAAACAGCATTGACATTCCCAACAAAAGTAAGAGTTAAAGATTCAAAATTTACCAACAAATGGCTCAAAGCATTGCTGTCCATGTCCAGAGGGACGGAGAGATGGAGGGAGTGAGACACAGATGGAGAGAGACACAGACAGAGTGGGACAGAGACAGAGGGAGAGGGAGAGAGACAGAAAAGGAGGCAGGCAAGTGCAGAGTGAGACAGACAGAAAGGGAGGCAGGCAGATGCAGAGGGAGAGAGACAGGGAGAAAGCGAACGAGACAGATACAGAGGGAGAGAGACAGATGCAGAGGGAGTAAGGGAGAAAGAGACAGAGAGGGAGGGAGACAAACAGAGGCAGAAACAGAGACAGAGGGAGAGACAGACAGACAGAATGGGAGGTCGAGATCATCGGAAAAACTTTACATCTAATAATGTTGAAAAAGGATAGAATTAAAAATTAAAACTGGCTGTGTACAAGAACTAATTTTGAAAGGAGAGATCAAGGGTTTAGTGTGAGTGTTTTGGGGGCAATTGTTGGATCAGTGATTGATATTTTCAAACTGAAGTGACATTTAATATTATTGAAAAAATATTATTAAACACTGACAAACTTTAGAAGCAGGGGAAATGGGATATAGAGTGTGAGGGGACCTTGACAGAAACTCAGTAACAATCCCCATTATCTGCATAGTCCTTTATTGGGAGTTTAGTGTGAGAGTTTAGGGGACAAGTGTTGATCAGTGTTTGATATTGTCAAACTGCTGTGATGTTCCCAGCAAGGGCAAGATTGACAGGTTCAAAATTAACCAAGAAATGGATTAATACATTTCTGTCCAAGGAGAGAGAGATGGTGTTAGAGACAGAGTCATGGAAAGAGGCAGAGAAAGAGGGAGGGGGCGAGGAAGAGAGAGAGAGAGAGAAAGTTGGGAAGAAACAGGCATCAGAGGGAGACACAGAGAGGGGATGCGACAAGTTGTAACAATCATTAACAACCCTCGTTATCTGCCCAGTCCTGTTTTTGGAGGTTAGTGTGAGTGTTTTAGTGGTGCATGTTGGATCAGTGTTTCATATTTCCAAACTGCAGTGACATTCCCAACAAGGCTGTTAAAGTACATAAGAGCAGGGAGGTTATGCTGGAAGTGTATAACTCATTGCTTAAGCACCATAATGAGATCTCCCAGGGCAGGTACAGTGTGAGTTTAGATACAGAGTAAAGCAGTGGCTTTCGAGAAGGAGGGAGAGATGGGCAGAAAGAGTGAGGAGATACGGGGAGGCAGGCAGATTGGAGGAGAATCTTTACATCTAACCACGTTAAAAAAATAAATATGTAAAAATTTAAATGGATTGCGCACTGAAAATACTGTCCACACAACAACTGAAGTCACACACCATCCTAACTTGAAACTATATCACCATTCCTTCACTGTTACTGGGTCAAAATCCTGGAACTCCCTTCCGAACAGTGCTGTGGGTGTTCCGACCCCACATGGACTGCAGCAGTTCAAGAAGGAGGCTCAACACCACCTTCTCAAGGGTCATTAGGAATGGGCAATAAATGCTGGCCTGGCCAATAAAGCACAATCCAACAAATAAATACGGCGAATACAAAGTTGACACCGAGTCACTGAAGGAGCTATTAGATGAGACGAACAAAAAATTGGTCAAATAGATCGGTTTGAGGGAGCGTCTTCAAAGAGGAAAGAGAGTTAGTGAGACGGAGAGGTTTAGGAAAGGAATTCCAGAGTTGGGTCTTGGCAGCTTGAAGGCACGGCCACCAATGGTGGATCAATTCAAATTGGGGATGGGCAAGAGGCCAGAATTAGAGGATCACAGATATTGGTGGATTGTGCAGCTGGAGGAGATTGCGGAGATGGGGAGGGGTCATTTGTGGAAGACGGTTCCAAACTTCTACCACCCTTTGAATGTAGAAGTGTTTCTGAATTTCATCTTTGAAAGGGCTTTCGACTAATTTTTGATTTTTAGACAGTCTCCCCCGTCCGAGACTGTCCCCATCGAATACTCACAGGGCAGTACGCACGGGGTTAGATACAGAGTAAAGATCTATCTACCAATGCCAGACTCACTGTTCCTCTGTCTCTTTCTCCTCATCTCTCACTGCCTGCAACACCCTTTCTCTGCCTTTCCTTCTCCCTCTTCCCATCATGAGAGCAAGAAGGAGAGATTGAGATAGTTTGCAGAGGGAGATAGAGCGAGGAAAGGGAGAGATAGACGAGGAAAGTGAGTAACAGAGAGAAGAAATATGGTTTCAGAGAGTAGAAGAGAGGGGAAGAGAGAGAGAGAGAGATGGAGAGAGATTACCAGCAAGAGAGTTTACCAGAGATTACCTCTCTCTCCGTCCCTATCACTCCTTTCCAATTTGTTACCATCTCCATCTATTTTTCTCCCTCTACCCCGATGTTTCACACTCCATGCCTCTCGCTCGTATGTCTGTGTATACTGCAGTGAAGGATTACATCAAATTATTATGTTTTACATTTGCTCTTTCAACCTAACTGAACAATCTCTCAGACTGTGAACAGAGGGGCCTTGGAGTGACTGTCCACTGATTCCTGAGGGTAACAGGACAGGTGGATAAGGTGGTGAAGAAGGCTCATGGATTACTTTCCTTTGTTGGCCGATGTAGAGAATATAAGAGCAGGGAGGTTATGCTGAAACTGTATAAAACACTAGTTAGACCACAGCTAGAGTACTGTGTACAGTTCTGGTCACCACAATACAGGAAGGATGTGATCACACTAGAGAGGGTACAGAGGAGATTTACAGAGGATGTTGTCAGGAATGGAGAATTTTCACTATGAGTAAAGATTGGATAGGCTGGAATTGTTTTCTTTGGAACAGAGAAGGTTGAAGGGAAGATTTAATTGAGGTGTATAAAATAATGACGGGCCCAGATAGATAGAGTGGAGTTGAAAGACCCATTTCCCTTAACAGAGGGGTCAATAACCATGGGCATAGATCACAAGATTTCCACACCAATATCATGAGGGTGTGATGGCTTCAATGGTGGAATACCTTGCTGGATGTATACAATGGAGCGTTTTCCTACTGGATCATCAAAACTGGCCGCCTGGGCCCCAACTTCATCCACATTTCTCCTACTCTACCAATATTTCACTCTACGTACCTATGTCTCTCTGTTTGCGTACACGGCAGTGAAGGATTACATCAAATGAATCTATCTTACATTCTCCCTTTCAATCCACCCCAACAATCTCTCTCTCTTCAACTTGTTCCTCTTGACAGCCCTCTCTCTGCCTGCAGATCTAAGCCTCTCTCCCTCTGTCTCCCTCTCAGTGTCAGAGATAGCAGGAGGGAGAGATAGAGAGAGGAAGGCAGAGAGAGACACAGAGAACAACCCCAGCCTCTCCAAACTATCCACGTAACTGAAGTCTCTCATCCCTGGAACCATTCTTGTGAATCTATTCTGCACCCTCCCTAATGCCCCCACATTCTTCCTAAAGTATGGTGTCCAGAATTGGACAATGCTCCAGTTGAAGGCAAACCAGCGCTTTACAAATGTCATATTTTACTTGCTTTTGTATTTAATGTCTCTATTTATAATCTCAAGACACCTTCTGCCGTTTAACCACTTTCTGAACCTGTCCTGCCACCTTCAGTAATTGGTGCACAAATAACCCCCTGATGTGTCTGTTCCTGCAACTCCTTTCGAATTCTATCCTTTACTTTATATCGTCGCTTCTCCATTTTCCTCCCCGTGGAGGTGGAAGATGCTGGCATGGTTCTTAATGAATACATTGCAACTGTCTTCACAAAAGAGGGGGCGACAGAGACATTGTAGTCAATGAGGAGGGGTTTGAAATATTGAATGGGATAAACAGTGAGAGAGGAAATAATCAGGGGTTTAGCATCTTTGAAAGCTGATAATTCAACAGGCTCAGATTGTTAAGAGGTGCATGGGAGGAAATATCGGAGGATCTGACCATCATTTTCCAATCCTCTCTGGTTATATTCGTGCTGCAAGAGGACTGGAGGACTCCGAATGTTGCACTGTTGATTAACAGGGGAGAAAGTAATAGACTGAGTAATTACAGGCCACCCAGCCTAATCACAGTGGAGGGAAAATTACTGGGCAAAAGTGAACGATTAATTCCTTTCTAGAAATATGTGTCTCAGTGTCTCCATGTCTCTGTCACAATGTGAGCACTATCCTGACATTGGTGACGAGTCGGTCTGTGGAATAAATGTCCCAGTGTTGTGGTAACATAAAATGGCCACCGCGAACCAGCCTAAAATGGCTAACTAATGTTTGTGGATTTCCACAGATGCTTGAGAGAGGAGAGAGAGACAGAAAGAGAGACAAAGAGAGAGACACAGACCAAGACACAGAGAATGACAGCACGATATTTGTCATTGGCCAGAGGAAGAGGAGGAGGCCATTTGGCCCCTCAACCCTCCTCTGTCATTCAATGAGCTCATGGCTGATGTGTGATCCAACTCCATGTACCTATCTTTGCCCCTTAATACCTTTGGTTAATAAAAATCTATCAAACTCAGATTTAAAAACTAACAAGTGTCTCAGCATCAATTGCTGTTTATGGAAGAGAGTTCTAAACTGATACCACACCTGGTGTGTTGAAGTGTTTCTTCATTTCACTCCTGAAAGGTTTTTGGACTGCGTTTAGATTTTTAGACTATGCCCCCAAGTTCCAGACTCCGCAGCCAGTGGGAATTGTTACTCTCTGTCCGCCCGTTTAGTTTCCCTTATTATCTTGGAAACATTCATCAAATAACCCCAGAACCTTGTAAATTCCAGGGAAAGGACATGTTGGAGCAGGAGGGGAGACTGGAGCAGATGGTTTGGGGAAGTGGATAAACTGAAGCAATGGATGAGGAGACTGAGGATTCAATACAGTGAGAGGAGAGGCTGAGATTCACAGGGAGAGACTGCAGCAGAGTGTTAGAGGAAATCTAATCTATAGATCCCAGTAATACAACTCAATTAATGCAGACAAAAAATAATCCCTGTGGTTATTGGTGTTGGAGAACAGTTCATTGTTTCTACAATATAGTCAATATATGTAGTTTGTACAGGCTATTAAATATAAATTTAAATATATTTCTGATATCAGCCTCGCTCTTTATTGAATTCAGCAGTCACAGAGATTTTAAAGTGCAGTATTTAAATAATGAATTACCAACAGTGATGAACTGATTCTATTCTGTTCATTCAGTCACTAAGTAAGGAATAGGAACTTTGTACAAAACAAAATGAGGACCTGACAGAAATCAACACAGAGGATCAAGTCCAACAGGAAAATGAACACAATCTGACAACAGACAACTTTAACTCATAGTTTCTCTCACTATTTATTCTGGACATTCCAGCACTTTATGTGAATGAATTATACACACTGCTGCTTCTTTCTCTATCTCTTGACTTCTGCTTTTCTTTTTCAATCTGGTTCCTTCTCCCTGCTCCTTTTCTCCTTCCCTATCTTTGGCAGCTTTGACAGAACAAGGTGCGGAGCGAACTTACAGCTGAGCGGTCAATTTCAGTAAATTACAAGTTAATCCCCTTTTGTTTCGGAGGACCAGGGGACTGCTGGGTAAGGGAAAACTATTTATTTGGGCAGTGGCAGTACCCGAGACACTACACGTGTAGTGTCTCCCACCCACCCTCCTCCTCTAAGCCAAAAAAAGGACTCTGGTGTGTTGATAAGGTAAGCTTTTTTATTTAATGACTGAAACTACTGCTGCAATAAAGTGTCACTTGTTTCCCTTTGCTTCCTGACTGTTTCTATCCTCTGCTCTCCTGGGGGATTCACAGGGATTTTTGTTCATTGTTTGTCCACGGTCAGGAGGTTCCAGCTCCTCTGCAGCTGCTGTCCTGGAGAAATTAATTGCATTGCATTCAAAATCTTTCCCTCATTTTGGAGATACGAGGAGAGACTGCTTACACTAGTAGAGGGGTGAAACAAATAGGCAGGGAGTTATTGTGGTCTGGAATTCACTGTCTGACAGGTTTCTGAAAGCAGATTCAATATTACATTTCAAAGGTCGATTGGAGTAAAATTTCAACTACTCTTAGTTATAGTAGAGAAGATACCAGCATAGAAAGAGAAGTGTGAGAGAGAGAGATTTCATAACGTAGGTGATCAAGAACTCAACACCACTTATATTGAGAGTTTTTATTTATAAATGACTGTTTGAGTTTTATTTGATCCTGTTGTTTTATTACCTTTAATTTTAAACATTTAAACATTACCTTTAATCACTCAATATAACTTTGCAAACAGGAATGAGTTTCATGTTACAAGTGTTCACACAGTAGAAAAATAGCCATTTTACAAAAGTTGCATTGAAATTATTTTATTCAGCATCTCATGTTTACAATAAAGTAAATTCTTCAGACTTGTGGAAACTTTCAAACTCAGCAAGAGAATCTCCCATCAGTAATGGCTCAGCATCTCCATCTGCTGGTGTCCCTGTCTCACTGCAGTTACTGTCCCCCTCTCACCATCTCGATCGGCTGGTACCCCTGCCTCACTGCAGTTAATGTACCTCTCTCGCCATCTCCATCTGCTGGTGTCCCTGTGTCACTTCAGTTACTGTCCCTTTCTCACCATCGCCATCTCCTGGTACCCCTGCCTCACTGCGGTTACTGCCCCCTCTCACCATCGCCATCTGCTGGTATCCCTGTCTTACTGCAGCTACTGGCCCACCCACCATCTCCATCTGCTGGTGTCCCTGACACACTGCAGTTACTGCCCTGCTCACGACCTCACATTCACTCCGATTTGCAGCTTTGTCCACTGGCTGCTGTTGTTGACAACAGCAACCACGAGGTGGAGCTGCACTGGCACATGCGCAAACGTATCCTATTCCCGTGAACCGTCAGCGTCTGCACGTTCATTCGCTGCCAGGACTAAAGATGGCGCCGGTCAAATAATCACAGAGGCGGGTGGAGGGTGGGAGGTGGAGCTGGGGGTCAGGGGGGGCGGGGGAGGAGGGGGAATGGGATTTAGTTCCAGTGTTTGAAACCCTTCAGCTCTTTCTATGATTTCACTAATTTAACAATGAGATTGAGAGGGTATTTCACCCCCTTCTTCAGCTCCTGTCTGAATTTAGTCTGGGTCACAATGTAAATACATGTGTTGGTGCAGGAACTGAGAATCTGCAGCATCTGTGATGTTTGATCTGTGATAAAGAGAGGGTCAGTGTAGGAGGAATAAGAATAATTATCTGTAATTCGCCTATAAATGCGATACACAACCTGGGTCACCCATAACAGGATAAAACTGCCGGATATACTGAAGAGTAAAATAATTGATTTCCTGCGATTCTCCATCTCTGGGTCCTTGTGATTCTCTGCATTGCTGTGGCGCCGGAATCCCCTGCGGACTTTACTGGAGAATAAAAACCGTCTGACAGTCAGAACATTGAGCAGCAAAATCAGAAAGACCGGGACACAAGGGGTTAAAATGAGGTCAAACAATTCAAATGCCCCCCAAATGGGGGAAGTAAAGAAGTTCAGTTTATAAACACAACCCATGGGAACATTATCAATAATGTAATATTGTCCCTGTGTAAAGTACCAGGGGAGAGACTCTAAACCGCCCAGCACACTCACTGTTCCACAACCACAGCCGCCCTTTTCTCGCTGCAATATTTTGTTTTCAGCTTCTCACAACAAATGGCCACAAATCGATCAAAGGTGAATGTGACTGTGAGCCAGACAGAAACAACTGTGGATGCAGAAAGCAGAACGAGAATGAGAGAACACACATGAGGTATTCTCAGGAATGAATATGGGAAATAAATTGAAACAGTCAAGTACAATATGGGTTCAGTGATAACGACCAGGAGATCAGACACTGCCATTCCCACCAGGTAGACACTGATACATTTGGAGAGACCGCACTTTCCTCGGGACAGGATCACAATCGCCACCAAGTTAACTGGAAGAGAGAGAGAAAAGGAAGCAGAGAAATTACCGATCAGACCTGGATACAAAGCAGCAGTTTGACAGGATCTGGGCTGAGATTTCCAGCTTTGTTGCTGCATCGAGCAGTGAAAACTGATTCATTGACCCGGGCAGTGCTTTGTCACAGTGAAATGTTTGAAAACACAGTTATTAATAATGAATTGGGAAATTGATGCAGAAAATGAATAAAGTCAGCACCGGATCTACTGGAAGTACTGAGTGAGGATGCAGTGTCAGTGGGGAAATGAGAAGGGGTTTTACAGAGATGGAATCCAATGTGTTACTTGGGAATGTGTCTCCAGACTGTTGGTTGGGAAGGTTTGGGGAGAGCGGGATGCATCGCTGGTTTGTTGCTCTGGGTTAAGGGAACCGACAGGAAATGTTATCAAATGGGAAAAGGCAGAAAACTGCAGCACTAAGTTTGAGTATCAGTCATGATCTAGTATGGTGGAGCAAGCTCGAAGGGCTGAATGGCCTCCTCCTGCTCCCATGATACTGTATTCCTATCAGGTTAGACAAGGCAGCTGGAGGTGGAGACAGTGAGTGAGATTGGGAGGGAGAGAAGGAAAAGTCATGTTGGAGCAGGAAGGGAGACTGTAGCAGTTGGTTTGAGAAAGTGGATAAACTGAAGCTATGGATGAGGAGACTGAGGATTCAATACAGTGAGAAGAGAGGCTGAGATTCACAGGGAGAGACTGCAGCAGAATGTTCGAGGAAATCTAATCTATAGATCCCAGTAATACAACTCAATTCATACATTCAAACAATAATCCCTGTGGTTATTGGTGTTGGAGAACAGTTCATTGATTATACAATATCGTCAATATATTTAGTTTGTGCAGGCTATTAAATATAAATGTAAATATATTTCAGATATCAGCCTCGCTCTTTATTGAATTCAGTAGTCACAGAGATTTTAAAGTGCACTATTTAAATAATGAATTACCATCAGTGATGAACTGATTCTAGTCTGTTTATTCAGTCACTAAGTGAGGAATAGGAACTTTCTACAAAACAAAATGAGGACCTGACAGAAATCAACACAGAGGATCAAGTCCAACAGGAAAATGAACACAATCTGACAACAGACAATTTCAACTCACAGTTTCTCTCACTAATTGTTCTGGACATTCCAGCACTTTCTGATAGTGAATTATTTACACTGCTGCTACTTTCTCTTTCTCTTTGCTTCTGCTTTTCTTTTCCCATCGGTTTCCTTCTCCATGCTCCTTTTCTCCTTCCCTATCTCTCTGGAGTACTCACACCCTGTAAATTTTTACTTAATGCTGCTTTTCACATATGATTTATTCCTAACATTCTGCGTCTGTGTTCTGTTCACCAGCCCCAGGTTCAATGATTCTATTCTCAGAGTCAGTTTGTTCAATGGTGAAACCTCTGTGAATAATTTAATGTATCTACAGAACACTCAAGTCTCCACCTGTTCACCTACACTCTTCACTTCATCTACAATACATGGAATAAACAGGATCGAAAGCTACTTCCAGACAAACCTCACAATCATTGAAATTCCTTCTCCTGGAATTATAAAGTAATCTGTTAGAATGTGGGATTGTTTAATTAATAAAACACCAACATCAGCGCTGCAGCTGATAATCTACAGATAAATGGAAAGTCTCTTGATTCCAACTGATAGAGTGTAAACCAATAAAACATCACATCAATACTTTCTATTTTACAATGTAGTCCAGTGACAGTGAAGGTCTACAGTGAAGCAGAGAAGGAGAAGTAAAAGGGTCAGCAGCAAACTCAGTTCAGTCGCCAAACTTCTGAAGCAGCGTCAGACACACACAGAATGAAATAAAATTTGATAACATTGATAATCAATAAATACATTGAAATCCCAGTTAAACTGAGCCATGTTATTGGAGAAAGAGGACATTGTTCTAACCCCTTGTAACACTGAGACTGTGAGATGTCCCATTAATGATCACCAAAATATAAAGATACATATAAACAATCCAGGACGGATTTGGTCCACATCATGAAACTGTTAAAAACTCCTAATTGTTTGATTTTTGATCTCAACTAAAACACCTCATTCAAAAGCATTCGCTACACAGAATAATCCAGGAAGAATGCAATGGCTCCCGAAACCAATACCATTAAAGACATGAAACAACGCCTGCAAGAATGAAAGAGTAGACATTGAGGAGATTCCAGCAGTAAATTGCTGGAAAAGAACAGGCGGTTGTGTCACACACACAGTGAGAAATAATACCCAGAACAGCAGCACAGTTAACATCGATTTACACCATTAACAGCTGAGATACTGGCTTACCAGGAACTCCAATTGCTGCTGGCATCGGATAGTAAATGCCTTGTATCTGATACATTACTGGATATCCCATTTCTGTGAGAAGCAGAGTCTTCTGTTAGCCTGGAATCCACAGCTCCACCAGGCACTCTGAGCTGATCCATTCCAATGGGTACTGATTTATACAGGGGATAAGTCTCCACTGACACGGTTATACCCCTGATCATTGCTATTAATTACACTCACCTGAACAAACACATTACATCAGCAACTTTGACTCTGATGGTGGATAAAACACAATCAATTTAATGTCAATGACATTTTCTGAGTAAGACCTCTCTCTGAAATAAATCTGAAATCTGTACTCATACTGGACGGATGGCAATTATGAGAGGCGTCATTTAGTTTAGTTTAGTTTAGACATACAGCACTGAAATAGGCCCTTCGGCCCACCGAGTCTGTGCCGACCATCAACCACCCATTTATACTAACCCTACACTGATCCCATATCCTTACCACATCCCCACCTGTCCCTATATTTCCCTACCTCCGACCTATACGAGGGCCAATTAACCTATCAAGCTGCAAGTCTTTGGCATGTGGGAGGAAACCGGAGCACCCGGAGGAAACCCACGCAGACACAGGGAGAACTTGCAAACTCCACACAGGCAGTACCCAGAATTGAACCCGGGTCGCTGGAGCTGTGAGGCTGTGGTGCTAACCAGTGCGCCACTGTGCCGCCCATTTTCCATATTATTGTATTGACCTTGTTCACTCCTGGCATTTCTATTGTAAATGTAACTGATCTGTCTGCAGTGGACACTGAATCCAAGGACAAAAGCAATCCCGTTTCACTCTGTTCCTGCCTTTTCCCAGTTAAAATGTGAAATTTGAGTCTCTGATTCGGGACCATGTTCAGGGTTACATCCCAGAAACTACTGTGAGTGATATTTCGGGACACACACTGTTCGCATCCATTTGGGAGGCAGTTGGGTAGTGATAATATCAATGGTCACGTAATCCAGAGGCCCAAACTGATGGCCTGGGCACAGGGGTTCATATCCCACCACGGCAGCTATATAAAACAGAGGGAGCTCCCTTTCTGTGTATAAAGTAGAGGGAGCACATACTCTATTTATAAAGTTGGGGGCGATGAAGAAAAGAAGTGAAGAGGGAAACGGAAACAAATGGGGAAATGGAGAGAGAGGGACAAAGTGGAAGAAAGTGAGAGACAGAAGAGGTAGCGAAATGAGACCTTGATGGAACCCCATCAAGATAGATTGAAAGATAGAGGGTGGAGACGGAGATAGAGGGGGAGAGGGAGATAGAGGGGGAGAGGGTGATCGAGGGTGGAGAGGGAGATAGAGGGGTGTGATGGAGAGAGAGTGGGAGAGGGAGATAGAGGGGGAGAGGGAGATAGAGGGGGAGAGGGAGATAGAGGGGAAGAGTGAGATAGAGGGGAAGAGTGAGATCGAGGGGAAGAGTGAGATCGATGGGAAGAGTGAAATAGAGTGGGAGAGGGAGATAGAGGGGGAGAGGGAGATAGAGGGTGGAGACGGAGATAGAGGGGGAGACGGAGTTAGAGGGGGAGAGGGAGATAGAGGGTGGAGACGGAGATAGAGGGGGAGAGGGAGATAGAGGGGGGTGAGGGAGAGAGAGTGGGAGAGGGAGATAGAGGGTGGAGACGGAGATAGAGTGGGAGAGGGAGTTAGAGGGTGGAGATGGAGATAGAGGGGGAGAGGGAGATAGAGGGGGAGAGGGAGATAGAGGGTGGAGACGGAGATAGAGGGGGAGAGGGAGATCGAGGGGGAGAGGGAGATAGAGGAGGATTGGGAGATAGAGGGGGAGACGGAGATAGAGGGGGGTGAGGGAGATAGATGGGGTGAGGGAGATAGAGAGGGGTGAGGGAGATAGAGGGGGGTGAGGGAGATAGAGGGAGATAGAGTGGGAGAGGGAGATAGAGGGTGGAGACGGAGATAGAGGGGGAGAGGGAGATAGAGGGGGAGAGGGAGATAGAGGGTGGAGATGGAGACAGAGGGGGAGAGGGAGATCGAGGGGGAGAGGGAGGAGGATTGGGAGATAGAGGAGGAGACGGAGATAGAGGGGTGTGAGGGAGATAGAGGGGGAGAGGGAGATAGAGGGGGAGAGGGAGATAGAGGGGGGATTGGGAGATAGAGGGGGAGAGGGAGATAGAGGGTGGAGACGGAGATAGAGGGTGGAGACGGAGATAGAGGGGGAGAGATGGATGTGGTAGAGAATGGTGAACCTGTGGAATTCTCTACCGCAGAAGGCAGTGGAGGCCAAGTCATTAAATATATTCATGGAGGAGAGAGATATATTTCTTAATGTCAAAGGGATCAAGGGGTATGGGGAAAAAGTGGGAACAGGGTCCTGAATTAGACCATCGGTTATGATCTTTATTGAATGACGGAGCAGGCCCAAAGGGCCGAATGGCCTGCTCCTGCTCCTATTTTCTATGTTTCTATGAGAGAGGCGGATTGAGAGAGGGAGAGAAAGGAGAAACAGAGAGAGAAGGAGAGATAGAGATGTAGCGAGGTGACCCTGATATTCTCTCTCTCTCACACACACACATCCAGACACACACGCACATACATAAAGGGACACACACACACAGACACACACACACAGATACACACACACACACACACAGATTTTACAATCCACACTGATGTCAGTAAAAATGACCAACAGAACCTCAGTAACAATCCCCAGTGTCTGCCCAGTCCTGAGAGAGACAGAGAGAGAGATAGGGCAGTGACAGAGAAAGACAGTGAAAGAGGGAGGACAAAACAGCTTGCAGGAGAAACTTTACATTTCTTTGTGTTCCACAGATTTTATTAAAAGTTGAAAGGGACTGGACACTGGAAAAGCTGTCAACACACAACAACAACACTGAGAGACTTTAGATGTGAGGGAAGGGGAGACACACTTTCAAATCCACACTGATGTCAGTAAAAATCCCCAAACACAACCTCAGTAACAATCCACATTATCTGCCCAGTCCTGTATTGTGGGTTTCTTCTTTGGCCTCCTTATCTCGAGAGACAATGGGTAAGTGCCTGGAGGTGGTCAGTGGTTTGTGGAGCAGCGCCTGGAGTGGCTATAAAGGCCAATTCTAGAGTGACAAGCTCTTCCACAGGTGCTGCAGAGAAATGTGATTGTCGGGGCTGTTACACAGTTGGCTCTTCCCTTGTGCCTCTGTCTTTTTTGTGGGTTTAGTGTGAGGGTTTGAGGGGGGAGGGTTGGATCAGTGTTTGATATTTTGAAACTGCAGGGAAAGAACGAAAGTTTTAAAATGAACTAAGAGATGTCTGAAAGTATTGCTGTGCTGGGATTAACATTTCAATGGACTGTAAAAGTCAGGAAGATCCTGTCCTGGGATTAACATATCAATGGACAGGCCCCCTCCCCCGCCCCCGAGGCAGGACATTGAGAGACAGCCCAACATGTCAGAGGCTCTTGGGGTGGAGTTTGCAAACAGCTCAGTCAGGATAAAAACTGGGTTTGAAGATCTCAGTTCCAATCACAAAACCCACCTTTCACTCTCTCTCTGGAGAGAGTGGACACATTCCCCAGTCTGATTCAGTGTGTGTGTCTGTGTATCTGTGTGTGTGCTCTCTCTGTCTCAATCTGCTTCATAACTGTGATTTGATTGTATTTGAATATTGCTGATTGTCTGTGTAACTGAGAGAGGAAACTCTGGGCTCTTGATGTGCAATTTTGTTTTAAAATGTCCTCGCTTTGTATTTTAATCCAATTTTTTTCTCCTTCTTTCCCCTGAGGAATTGTTATTCTGAAAACTGCACGGTGAAGGTGAAAAGAGGGAAAGTTTGGGACGCGGAATCCTTGGACAGGAGCTTCCTCCAGAGGGGACGGACTGAGGCCTTGTCCACAGGCTGCACCCAAAGGGCCCACGTGAGTTGTGTCTGTTTATTAGCCTGAGGTTTAATTTCCTCTCTGCGGCCCTGGGTAAAACAGTTCATGTTGGATTGGGGCTCCTGGAGTTTTCAGCAGATTGAAAGCCTGGGGTTAAAGGAGCAGCCCCAGGAGGGAGTCCCATTTGCCAGTTGCTCCTTCCAGCCCTGTCTGTGAGGTTTGCTGGTGTTTTGGTCAATGCCATGAAGCTAACAGTTAAATAAGATGCTCGGTGCCCATTTTAATTCATTTTACTGCAGGTCTGAGCTTTCTCCCTGTCTCCACATTCTTTCCCTGTGTCTCTATCTCCCCCCATGCTTTCTCTTCTCTGTCTCTGTTTCACACTCACCTTCTCCAATTAAACCTTTAATGAATAAAAAACATGCCACACACAGCAATGTGATTTGTCGTTATTTGAAATGGTGAGACAAAATCAGCAGCTTGTTCCCAGTTTAAAGAGGGAGTTTTGCCCTTTCTGGGGACTGAAATCTAGCTATTATCACATTGCAGCTTGTGGGATCTTGCTGTGCATCTTGTGCCCTTAAGCATTTTTCTGCACAACAATGAGGACACTTTAAAATTCAGCTTCCTGAGGGTCAGATTGTAGATTTCTCTGTTTTCTCTCCATCTTCCTCTGCTTTTCTCTCCCCCGCACTTTCTCTATTTTAACCATTAATCAATAGGTGCCACAATGTGTGCACAGCAAGATCCCACAGGCAGCAATATGATAATATGCAGATTATGTGTTTTCAGTGATGTAAGTTTCGGGATCGCAGAGGGAGGGACTTTCCTGCAGCGGCTAAGTGGTTAGTACCGCAGCCTCACAGCTCCAGCAACCCAGGTTGGGTTCTGGGTACTGCCTGTGCGGAGTTTGCAAGTTCTCCGGTTGGGTTTCCTCCGGGTGCTCTGGTTTCCTGCCACATGCCAAAGACTTGCGGGTTGATAGGTAAATTGGCCATTATAAAAATTGCCCCTCGTGTAGGTAGGTGGTCGGAGAATTGAGGGAAGGTGGGGATGTGAGAGGGGGAAAAATGGCATGAATGTAGGATTAGCATAAATGGATGGCTGATGGTCAGCGGTGGGCCGAAGGGCCTGTTTTAGTGCTGTATCTCTCTATGAATCAAATGTGATGTGTGGTTATTTTAAACGTTGACAGAAACATTTCAGCAGACGTTTCAATCTAGATTAAATCCCAGATCGAGAGAAAAAGAAACAGATGTGGATGGGGTGCAGGGGGGAGGGAGCAGGAGAAAGACAGGGAGAGGGGTGTTTGAGATTTTCAAACTGCAGGAATGTCCCTCCCTCTGGGATCTCGAAACTTCCGTCACTGAAAACAGATTATCTGCATATTAGCATATTGTGGCCTTTGGGATCTTGCTGTGCACAGATTGCCTACAGGTTTCCTGCATTGCAACAGTGAGGACCACTTTAAAAATTAGTTCATTGATTCTCAACTGCTCCTGAGGGCCAATAATTACAAGAGCTGAACGTGAAGCTGCATAAAGTCTTGTGAAAAGTTTAAAGATGGAGTTCAGCATTTTCAGAGGCCTGTGATAGGATATCTGGCTATGATCACATTGTGGGATCCTGCTGTGCATACATTCCCTGCATCAATTCTTACATTACAACACTGAGGCAGAAACAGATGGAGAGAAAAAGAGGGAGAGAGAGAAACAGCTGGAGGTGGCAGGTTAATCAGAGAGAGAGAGAGAGAGAGACAGGCGGAGTGTGGATGAGGGACGAAAGGCAGAGAAAGATGGAGAAAGGCAGAGAGGGAGAGAGAGAGAGAGAAAGGAATCCACAATCAAAACTTCGGTAAACTGCATGTTGAAATGTCACCGTTACTGGGATCGTGCTGTGCACAGATTTATGTCTCTCTCTGAACGAGAGTAACAGGAGGGAGAGAGAGACGCAGGAGAGTGAGGGAAACATGGAGGGAATCAGAGGGGGAGAGGAGGGGGTAGCCGGCTGTAAGCACACTGCTGCTTGTGGGATCTTGCTGTGCATCAATGGCCGACAGCATTTCCAACGTTGCAACAGTGACGAGCACTTTAAAAATTAATTCATTGAGTGTCAAATACTTCTGTGAATCAGCAATGAAATGGGTGAAATGTGAAGGTTTGTAAAGGCTTGTTCTCATTCCCGAATATTGCTGGTGTTTTAGGCTGTGGGCTGAATTTGACAGTGAAATGAAACACCGGGGGACCATTTGAATTCAGATTTTCAGGGATGGGAATGTGGATTTCTCTCTCTATCCTTCGACAGAAGAGGGGATGGGGGTCACCCGTGTTTGTGTGCTTTTACAATGAGGCAGAAACAGATGTAGAGAGACACACAGAGAAATAGAGAGAGAGAGAGACAGCAGGAAATGACAGGGTAAACACATCTACACTTCCCAGTCTCTGGCTCTGTGTCAGGGGATGTGTTTGTAAGTCACTGAGAGATTGTTTTATGTCAGTGAGTTTCAGAGAGAGTCCTGGGCTCTCGCTGTGTTTTATTTCTGTGCAAAAATGCTTTGCTTTGTTTGAATCAATTTTATTTCTCTTATTTCCAAGGAGAATCTTTTCGGAAGCTGCAGCTGTGATGATGCAGAGGGAGAATCTTTTGTCCACGTGGAATTCTCCGACAAGAGCTTTCACCGGAGAGGGAAAGTAATAATAAAAATATATTTGTCATTGTCAAATTAATTTCTAGATCCAGAAAAGAAGACTGTGTGATTTCGGGACTGATAGAAAAACAAAGTGCTGGAAATGCTCAGTATTTCCAGCTCGGTTTTTATTTCAGATTTCCAGCATCCTCAGTATTTTGATTTTGTGTTTTCGGGGGTCTGTGGATTTTTTTTACCACAAGGGAGGGGGCTGGATGGTGTCCAAAGGGAATAGTTTGGGAATCGCTGCTCCAGAACAGTCAATGTAATCCCATAGATTTCCCTCTCTCCATCTCTTGCTGCAACTTGTTCCCTGCACCTTCCACTTTGTTCCTAACTCTGTTTCTTCACATCTTTAAATCCCTATCTCTGTATCTCTCAACATCCTTTCTATCTTTGCCTCTCTCTGGAGTCTCACAAGTTTCCAGTGTCACTCTCATTCTGCAACTCTCTGCATCTTTATCTGTCTCTCTCTCAGTCCATTTCTTCTCTCACTCACTTCCAAATCCCTGAATCTTTCCATCTCTGCTCCTCCTTTCCTGCAAGATTATCTCTGCATTTCCCTCCCACCTGTCCCGGGACACCCCTCTCTAATCTGTGAACACATCTTACTTTGTATCTCTGCCCCTCCACCTCTTTCTGTCTCTGCATATTCAGATGGTATTTAGATGCGGGTCTGTCCCCGGGGTTAGTATTTAGATGGGGGTCTGTCCCTGGGGTTAGTATTTAGATGGGGATCTGTCCCCGGGGATGTATTTAGATGGGGGTCTGTCCCCGGGGATGTTTTTAGATGGGGGTCTGTCCCCGGGGTTAGTATTTAGATGGGGGTCTGTCCCCTGGGTTAGTATTTAGATGGCGTCTGTCCCCGGGGATGTATCTAGATGGGAGTCTGTTCCTGGGGGGGGGGGGGTTATCTAGATGGGAGTCTGTTCCTGGGGGGGTATTTAGATGGGACTCGGTCCTGGGGGGGGGTATCTAGACGGGACTCGGTCCTGGGCGGGGTATCTAGATGGGTTGTCTTGTAACAGGGGGATGGGGATACTTAGATGGGGGTCTGTTCCTGGGTCTGGTGATAGTGAGGGTATTAGATGGGGGTCAGTTAACAGGAGATATCAGATAGGGGTCTGTAGATGAGGATTATTTAGATTGGGTGGGGGTCTGTACAAAAGGGGAATGTTATCCGGGATGGTGGGGGGAAATATTGCAAGGGATAAAATTTACATCGTGGATACAAATTGCGGTTGGAGGAAATTTTGCGGGGGGGGGGATAATTGCAGAGGAGGGGGAAATAATTGCGGGGGGAATAAATTGCGGGGGAGATAAAGTGCGGGGGGGGGGATAAATTGCGGGGGGGGATAATTACGG
Source organism: Heterodontus francisci (assembly GCF_036365525.1). Lineage (NCBI taxonomy): Eukaryota > Metazoa > Chordata > Chondrichthyes > Heterodontiformes > Heterodontidae > Heterodontus > Heterodontus francisci. The sequence goes on from NW_027141098.1 coordinate 898,356, forward strand.
GGGGATAATTGCGGGGGGGATAATTGCGGGGAGGATAATTACGGGGGGATAATTGCGGGGGGGATAATTGCGGGGGGGATAATTGCGGGGGGGATAATTGCGGGGGGGCAATTGCGGGGGGGGAATTATTGCGGGGGGGGAATTGCGGGGGGGGGTTATTGCGGGGGGGGGAATTGCGGGGGGGAAATATTGCAGGGGATAACATTTACATCGTGGATATAAATTGCAGTTGGAGGAAATTTTGCAGCCGGGGGGCGGGGGATAAATTGCGGGGGGGTGGAAATAATTGCTGGGGGCAAGATTGCTGGGGTGTTAGAAAAAGCAAGAGAGTAAAGAAAGAAAGAGAGAGAAAGAAGGAGAGAAATAGAGAGAATAAGAAAGATACAAAGAAGGGAGAGAAAAAGAATGAGATAAAAGAGAGAAACAGACAGTGAGAAGACAGAAAGTCAGAAACCCAGAAAAGACAAAGTCAGAAAAAGACAGAAAGTCAGAAATAGAGAAAAGACAAATTGTGGGGGGGATATTTTGTGATGAGGGATAATTTGTTGTGGGGGGGTTAAATTGTTGTGGGGGGGATAATTTGTGGTGGGGGGGGATAATTTGTGGTGGGGGGGATAATTTGTGGTGGGGGGGATAATTTGTTGTGTTGGGGGGATAAATTGTTGTGGTGAGGGGGATAAATTGTGGGGTGGGATAAATTTCAGGGGGGATTATTAACTGTGATTTGTCTGTATTAGGGTGTTGCTGAGAGAGTGTCTGTGTCACTGAGGGCAATTCCTGGGCTCTTTCTGTGCTATTTTGCTTAACAATGCCTTTTAATCAATTGTGGGATCCTGCTGTGCATCCATTCCCTGCATCAATTCCTACATTACAACACTGAGGCAGAAACAGATGGAGAGAAAAAGAGGGAGAGTGAGAGACAGCTGGAGGTGGCAGGTTAAATGCAGAGAGAGAGAGAGAGACAGGTGAGTGAGGGAGGGAAAGCAGAGAAAGATGGACAGAGACAGAGAGAGAAGGAGAGAGAAATCTACACTCAAAACCTTGGTAATCTGAATATTGAAGTGTCACCATTGCTGGGATCTTGCTGTGCACTAAAAGCAGATTATCTGCATATCAGATTTCTGCCTGTGGGATGTTGCTGTGCACAAACTGCCTGCAGGTTTCCTGCATTGCAACTGTGGATCACCTTCAAAATTAATTCATTGAGTGTCAACTGCTCCTGAGGGCCAATAATTACAAGAGCTGAACGTGAAGCTGTATAAAGGTTGTTTTCAGTTTAAAGATGGAGTTTAGCATTTTCTGAGGACTGTGATGGGATATTTGGCTATGATCACATTGTGGGATCCTGCTGTGCATACATTCCATGCATCAATTTCCACATTACAACACTGAGGCAGAAACAGATGGAGAGAAAAAGAGGGAGAGTGCGAAACAGCTGGAGGTGGCAGGTTAAACAGAGAGAGAGAGAGAGACAGGCGGAGTGTGGGTGAGGGAGGGAAGGCAGAGAAAGATGGAGAAAGGCAGAGAGAGAGAGAAATCCACACGCAAACCTTGGTTGAAGTGTCACCATTGCTGGGATCTTGCTGTGCACAGCTTGCAGGCTGTTATCAGACTGCTGCTTGTGGCATCTTGCTGTGTACCAATGGCCTGCAGCATTTCCAACAGTGACGAGCACTTAAAAAATTAATTCATTGAGTGTCAAATACTTCTGTGAATCAGCAATGAAATGGGTGAAATGTGAAGGTTTGTAAAGGCTTGTTCTCATTCCCGAATATTGCTGGTGTTTTAGGCTGTGGGCTGAATTTGACAGTGAAATGAAACACCGGGGGACCATTTGAATTCAGTTTTTCAGGAATGGGAATGTGGATTTCTCTCTCTATCCTTCTACAGGAGAGGGGATGGGGGTCACCAGTGTTTGTGTGTTTTTACAATGAGGCAGAAACAGATGTCGAGAGACACAGAGAGAAATAGAGAGATAGAGAGAGAGACAGCAGGAAATGACAGGGTAAACACATCCACACTTCCCAGTCTCTTGCTCTGTGTCAGGGGATGTGTTTGTAAGTCACTGAGAGATTGTTTTATGTCAGTGAGTTTGAGAGAGACCCCTGGGCTCTCGTTGTGTTTTATTTCTGTTCAAAAATGCTTTGCTTTGTTTTAAATCAATTTTATTTCTCTTATTCCCAAGGAGAATCTTTTCGGAAGCTGCAGCTGTGATGATGCAGAGGGAGAATCTTTTGGCCACGTGGAATTCACAGACAAGAGCTTTAACCAGGGAGGGAAAATAATAATACATATATATTTGTCATTGTCAAATTCATTTCTAAATACTGAAAAGAAAACTGATTGTGTTTTCGGGGCTGATAGAAAAACAAAGTGCTGGAAATGCTCAGTATTTCCAGAACAGTTTTTATTTCCGATTTCCAGCATCCACAGTATTTTGATTTTGTGTTTTTTTTTAGAGATACAGCACTGAAACAGGCCCATCGGCCCACCGAATCCATGCCGACCAACAACCACCCATTTATACTAATCCTACATTAACCACATATTCTTTCCGACATCCACACCATTCTCCTACCACCTACTAACACTGGGGGCAATTTACAATGGCCAATGTACCTATCAACCTGCAAGTTTTTGGAGGTGGGAGGAAACCGGAGCACCCGGCGAAAACCCACGCAGACTCAGGGAGAACTTGCAAACTCTGCACAGGCAGTCCCCAGACTCGAACCCGAGTCCCTGGAACTGTGAGACTGCGGTGTTAACCACTGTCCACTGGGGGTCTGTGGATTTTGTTTACCACAATGGAGGGGGCTGGAGGGTGCTCCAAAGGGAATAGTTTGGGAATCGCTGCTCCAGAACAGTCAATGTAATCCCATAGATTTCCCTCTCTCCATCTCTTGCTGCAACTTGTTCCCTGCACCTGCCTCCTTGTTCCTAGCTCTGTTTCTTCACATCTTTAAATCCCTATCTCTGTATCTCTCAACATCCTTTCTATCTCTGCCTCTCTCTGGAGTCTCACAGGTTTCCATTGTCACTCTCTTTCTGCGACTCTCTGCATCTTTATCTGTCTCTCTCTCACTCCATTACTTCTCTCACTCACTTCCAAATACCTGAATTTTTCCATCGCTGCTCCTCCTTTCCTGCAAGATTATCTCTGCATTTCCCCCATCCCGCAGCATCCCTCTCTATTCTGTAAACGCATCTTACTTTGTATCTCTGCCCCTCCACATCTTTCTGTCTCTGCGTCTCTCTCTTGGTCTGGGATCTTTCTCATTATCTCCATTTCTCTCTCTCTCTCTCTGCCCTTCTCAGTATTTCCGACCCTCTGTTCCCAGTTTCTCTCACTGGTTTCGGACTCCCTGCATCTCATTCTCCATCTCCCTTTCCATTTATTTTTCTCTCTCTCTGTTCTGTCCTCATCCCGGATCTGTTTTCTGTGTCTCTCTCCCTCTGTCAGGTGGTGGATTTGAACTCGCTGTCTTGGTGTTGCACAGGGTGATTGTGAACCGGGATCTTGCTTTCCATCTCTGCCCAGTTTTACTCCCATTGAGGTAAAAACAGGGGAGAGATGCTGAACGGACAGCCGATTCACAACCACCCTCCTCCCCTCCACCCTGGTTTGCACCATTGGCACCAAGTCCGAGTCCAGCCCAGTGTTTCTTTGACTCTCTGTGTATCTGCTCCCCGACAGTCTCTGCCTGTCTCCTTGTGGTTCAATGGGGGAAGGGACAAGTCAGCCATTATCTAACATGGGTGGGACAGGATCAAAGGCCTGAATGGCCACTTCCAGTCCCTGTTCAAAATCAATGTGTGAGTGTTTGTGTGTGTCTCCCTGTTTTTGATTCCCTGAAGCCGATGGGGAGAGCAGGTGAAACACCTTTCTGCAGAGAGGGCTGTGTCCTGTACGTTAAAGGCTCAGAATGCCAGTTAGCCTCTGAAGGTCCTTGCTCTATGCCAGGAACTGATTTTGGCCGGACAGGAGTTAAAGGTGCCGGGGATCTGGGAGCAAGTTGTTGGAATTCCAGTGGCTTATCCAGATCTGGAATTAAAATGAACAGAAGATTGTCGGGAGACGGAGCCAAACCCAGCAAAGTGATGGAGGTGGGAATAACACGGTGGGGAGTGAGGGGGGTAGGGGGCTGTTCACGGGGGTGATGATACAGGGTGGGAGTTAGTAGAGGGGGCTTTTACAGGACAGGGAGGGTATTTAGAAACCGGGAGAGTTTACAGTGGAGAGCGGGGGGAGAATTAGAATGGGTTCAGTTAATGGGGGGGTATTTAGATGGGAGTGATTTCACAGAACGGGGGGTTTTTAGATGGGGGTCTGTTGCGGGCGGGTATCGAGATGGGGGTCTGTTCCCGGGGGGTATTTAGATGGGAGTTTGTTCCTGGGGGTTTATTCAGAGGGGAGTTTGTTCCAGGAGGGTAAAGAGATGGGAGTCTGTTCCCGGGGGGTATTTAGTTGGGAGTTTGTTCCAGGGGGGGTATTCAGAGGGGTGTTTGTTCCAGGAGGGTATTTAGATGGGAGTTTGTTCCTGGGGAGGTATTTAGATGGGAGTTTGTTCCAGGAGGGTATTGAGATGGGAGTTTGTTCCTGGGGGGTTATTCAGAGGGGAGCTTGTTCCTGGGGGGGGGGGGGGTGTATTTAGATGGTAGTTTGTTTATGGGGAGGTATTTAGATGGGAGTTTGTTCCTGGGGGTGTATTTAGATGGGAGTTTGTTCTGGGGATGTATTCAGTTGGGCCTTTGTTCCCGGGGGGTATTTAGATGGGAGTTTGTTCCTGGGAGGGTATTTAGATGGGAGTTTGTTCCTGGTGTGTAGTTAGATGGCAGTTTGTTCTGGGGCATGTATTTAGATGGCAGTCTGTTCCGGGGTGGGGGTATGAAGATGGGAGTTTGTTCCCGGGGGGTATTTAGATGGGGCTCTGTTCCTGGGGGGTGTTATTCAGATGGGAGTTTGTTCCCGGGGGGGAATTTAAATGGGTGTTTGTTCCCGGGGTCTATTTAGATGGGAATCTGTCCTGGGCGGGTGGTAGTTTGATGGGTTGTCTTGGAACAGAGGAAAGTGGATAATTAGATGGGGGTCTGTTGATAATGAGGGTATTCGAAGGGGGTCATTTAACAGGGGATATCAGACAGTTGTCTGCAGATGAGAATTATTTAGATCGGGGGTGTCTGTAGAAGGGGGGGATGTTTTCTGGTGGGGGGAATTGCAAGAAAATGATTTGCGTGGTGGATAAAAATTGCGGGCGGTGGATAAATTGAGGGCGGTGGATAAATTGAGGGCGGTGGATAAATTGGGGGAAGTGGATAAATTGAGGGCGGTGGATAGCGTCAGGAAAAGACAGAAAAATTTGGAAATAGAGAGAGAAATGATAGAAAGAGAAATAGAGAAGACAGAAAGATACAAAGAAAGAGAGAGAAAAAGAGAAGGGAAAAAAGTGGAGGGAAATAACAGAGACACAAAGAAATTGAAGGCACCAAAGAGACAGACAGAAAGCCAGTGAGAAAGACACAGAGAATCACAGAGAGATTGAGAGAGAGGACAGAGAAACACAGAGAGATTGAGAGGGAGGACAGAGTAACACAGAGAGATTGAGAGAGAGGACAGAGAATCACAGAGAGATTGAGAGAGAGGACAGAGAAACACAGAGAGATTGAGAGAGAGGACAGAGAATCACAGAGAGATTGAGAGAGAGGACAGAGAAACACAGAGAGATTGAGAGAGAGGACAGAGAATCACAGAGAGATTGAGAGAGAGGACAGAGAATCACAGAGAGATTGAGAGAGAGGACAGAGAATCACAGAGAGAATGAGAGAGAGGACAGAGAAAGCCATTGAGTCAGAAAGACGCACAATCACTCAGAGAGAGAGAGAAACACAAAGTGAGGGGGAGAGAGAGAGATGGAGGAACAGAGAGATAGAGAGAAAAACAGAGACAGAAATACAAGGTGAGGGAGAGATTCAGAAAAAGAGAGAGTGAGAGAGAGATTCAGTGCGAGAGAGCGAGAGATTGAGAGAGAGAGATTGAGAGAGAGAGAGAGATTCAGTGAGAGAGAGATTGAGTGAGAGAGAGATTGAGTGAGTGAGAGATTGAGTGGGAGAGAGATTGAGTGAGGAGAGATTGAGTGAGGAGAGATTGAGTGCGAGGGAGATTGATTGCGAGGGAGATTGAGTGCGAGGGAGAGTCTGTGAGAGGGAAAGTCTGTGAGAGGGAGAGTCTGTGAGAGGGAGATTGAGTGAGAGGGAGATTCAGTGCGAGGGAGATTCAGTTCGAGGGAGATTCAGCGTGAGAGAGACTGTGCGAGAGAGACTGTCCGAGAGAGACTGTGAGAGAGAGACTGTGAGCGAGAGACTGTGAGAGAGAGAGATTGAGTGCGAGAGAGATTGAGTGAGAGAGAGATTCAGTGAGAGAGAGATTCAGTGAGGGAGAGAGATTCAGTGAGAGAGAGATTCAGTCGGAGAGAGATTCCGTGAGAGAGAGATTGTGTGAGAGAGAGATTCAGTGGGAGAGAGATTCAGTGAGAGAGAGATTCAGTGAGAGAGAGATTGAGTGAGAGAGAGATTCAGTGGGAGAGAGATTCAGTGAGAGAGAGATTCAGTGAGAGAGAGATTGAGTGAGAGAGAGATTCAGTGGGAGAGAGATTCAGTGGGAGAGAGATTGAGTGGGAGAGAGATTGAGTGGGAGAGAGATTCAGTGGGAGAGAGATTGAGATAGGAGAGATTGAGTGAGGAGAGATTGAGTGCGAGGTAGATTGAGTGCGAGGGAGATTGAGTGCGAGGGAGATTGAGTGTGAGGGAGAGTCTGTGAGAGGGAAAGTCTGTGAGAGGGAAAGTCTGTGAGAGGGAGAGTCTGTGAGAGGGAGAGTCTGTGATAGGGAGAGTCTGTGAGAGGGAGATTGAGTGAGAGGGAGATTGAGTGAGAGGGAGATTCAGTGCGAGGGAGATTCAGTTCGAGGGAGATTCAGTGCGAGAGAGACTGTGCGAGAGAGACTGTGAGAGAGAGTCTGTGAGCGAGAGACTGTGAGAGAGAGATTGAGTGCGAGAGAGATTGAGTGCGAGAGAGATTGAGTTTGAGAGAGATTGAGTTCGAGAGAGATTGAGTGGGAGAGAGATTCAGTGGGAGAGAGATTGAGATAGGAGAGATTGAGTGAGGAGAGATTGAGTGCGAGGGAGATTGAGTGCGAGGGAGAGTCTGTGAGAGGGAAAGTCTGTGAGAGGGAGAGTCTGTGAGAGTGAAAGTCTGTGAGAGGGAGAGTCTGTGAGAGGGAGAGTCTGTGAGAGGGAGAGTCTGTGAGAGGGAGATTGAGTGAGAGGGAGATTGAGTGAGAGGGAGATTCAGTGCGAGGGAGATTCAGTTCGAGGGAGATTCAGTGCGAGAGAGACTGTGCGAGAGAGACTGTGAGAGAGAGACTGTGAGCGAGAGACTGTGAGAGAGAGATTGAGTGCGAGAGAGATTGAGTGCAAGAGAGATTGAGTTTGAGAGAGATTGAGTTCGAGAGAGATTGAGTGAGAGAGAGATTCAGTGAGGGAGAGCGATTCAGTGAGAGAGAGATTGAATGAGAGAGAGATTCAGTGGGAGAGAGATTCAGTGGGAGAGAGATTCAGTGGGAGAGAGATTGAGTGAGAGAGAGATTCAGTGGGAGAGAGAGTCAGTGGGAGAGAGATTCAGTGGGAGAGAGATTGAGTGAGAGAGAGATTCAGTGGGAGAGAGATTCAGTGGGAGAGAGATTGAGTGAGAGAGAGAGTGATTCAGAGAGAGAGAGAGATTCAGTGAGAGAGAGATTGAGTGAGAGAGAGATTGAGTGAGAGAGAGATTCAGAGAGAGAGAGAGATTCAGTGAGAGAGAGATTCAATGAGAGGGAGATTGAGTGAGAGAGAGATTGAGTGAGAGAGAGATTCAGTGAGAGAGAGATTGAGTGAGAGAGAGATTCAGTGAGAGAGAGATTCAGTGAGAGAGACTTCGTGAAAGAGACTGAGTCAGAAGAAGCGAGAAAAGCAGAAATAGACAATAAAGATGTGATGCTCTCCATCCCACACTGTCTGCTTTCCATCGTTGGACTCTGACACCTTCCCGCCATCAGCTCATCCATGGGGAACAGATCCTGGAGAGGGGCATTGTGGTGGGATTTGGAGAATAGCGTCAGGACTGGGACAGAGAGTGTGGGGGATTCAGACTGGACTATCTCACACACACACTGTAATCAGTTCCAATTCACCTGGGCACAGAGATTGAGACACAGAAACTCACCTTCAGAAACCAGCTGCATGGAAGGAAAGAATGTGGTTTGATGTTGTCCGAATATATCCCAGAACCTGTCACTCAAAACAGACAGTCTACCGAAAATGCAGCTTAACCAACCAGCTCTCAGCTTCCTCCATCTGGATACTCGCTCCCAGGTATGGGACAGTCCAAGGTGAGTCTCTGTGTAAACAGCGAATGGGTGAGAGAGGGATATTCCAGACATATCCCAAATGGACCATTCCAGATAGAAACCTGTCTGCCTCTCTCTCTCTCTCCCTCCCCCAAAAACCCCATTAACAGAACAGAAAAACTGCTGTAATTTAAAACCTGGAGGGGCCGGTTTGGATAATGGCCATTTCACACTCATTGTATTAAATGTCTTTCACTATTCACCTCCACCTAACAGAAAGTTCAGAAAATGACTCATTGCAATTACCTTAAAATTCTGACAAAGTGTTATTGCTGGAGAGGCCTGTTTGAATGCAGTACAAACATGCGGTTTTTATTCGGTTTTTCATTTCCACTGTGTGACAAAGACTGAAACTAGAGCCAGGTTAATGAGGCAGCCAAGAGAACATTTATAACCAGTGACATTTCACACAACAATTCTTACCCATATTTACAGTTGTATTCGTCAATGATTCTTTGCCCTGTATTTGATGCTGCTGTATTTATGTATTAACTGTAATCAATCAATAAAACCTTCTTAACATTCACCAGTTTAATGTTACAAGGGTTCACAAAGCTGGGAAATGGCCATTTAACACAAATGGTATTAAAGATCTTCCACTTTTCACCTCCAGTTGATATAAAGTTCAGCAATAAAGACCTCCACATTCCTCAAAGGGTTTTTACTGCTGTAATAAAGTGTCACTTGTTTCCATTTGCTTCCAGACTGTTTCTATCCTCTGCTCTCCTGGGGGATTCAGAGGGATTTTGTTCATTGTTTGTCCACATTCAGGAGGTTCCAGATCCTCTGCAGCTGCTGTCCTGGAGAAATTAATTGCATTGCATTCAAAATCTTTCCCTCATTTTGGAGATATGAGGAGAGACTGTTTGCACTAGTAGAGGGGTGAAGCAATAGGCAGGGAGTTATTATGGTCTGGAATTCACTGTCTGACAGGTTTCTGAAAGCAGATTCAATATTAACTTTCAAAGGTCAATTGGAGTAAAATTTCAACTACTCGTAGTTATAGTAGAGAAGATACCAGCATAGAAAGAGAAGTGTGAGAGAGAGAGATGTCATAACGTAGGTGATCAAGAACTCAACACAACTTATATTGAGAGTTTTTATTTCTAAATAACTGTTTCAGTTTTATTTGATCCTGTTGTTTTATTTATACATTACCTTTAATCACTCAATATAACTTTCCAAACAGGAACGCGTTTCATGTTACAAGTGTTCACACAGGAGAAAAATAGCCATTTTACAAAAGTTGCATTGAAATTATTTTATTCAGCATCTCAGGTTGACAATAAAGTAAATTCTTCAGACTTGTGGAAACTTTCAAACTCAGCAAGGGAATCTCCCATCAGTAATGGCTCAGCATCGCCATCTGCTGGTGTCCCTGTCTCACTGCAGTTACTGTCCCTTCCTAACCATCTCCATCTGCTGGTGTCCCTGTCTCATTGCAGTTGCAGTCCCCTCTCATCATCTCCATCTGCTGGTGTCCCTGCCTCACTGCAGTTACTGTCCCTCTCTCACCATCTCCATCTGCTGGTGTCCCTGCCTCACTGCAGTTACTGTGACCCTCTCACTATCTCCATCTGCTGGTATCCCTGTCTCACTGCAGTTACTGTCCCTTCCTCACCATCTCCATCTCCTGGTGTCCCTGTCTCACTGCAGTTAATGTCCCTCTCTCACCATCTCCATCTGCTGGTGTCCCTGTGTCACTTCAGTTACTGTCCCTTCCTCAACATCTCCATCTCCTGGTGTCCCTGACTCACTGCAGTTAATGTCCCTCTCTCACCATCTCCGCCTGCTGGTGTCCCTGTGTCACTTCAGTTACTGTCCCTTCCTCACCATCTCCATCTCCTGGTGTCCCTGTCTCACTGCAATTAATGTCCCTCATACACCATCTCCATCTGCTGGTGTCCCTGTCTCACTGCAGGTAATGTCCCTCTCTCACAATCTCCATCTGCTGGTGTCCCTGTCACACTGCAGTTGCTGTCCCCTCTCATCATCTCCATCTGCTGGTGTCCCTGCCTCACTGCAGTTACTGTCCCTCTCTCACCATCTCCATCTGCTGGTGTCCCTGCCTCACTGCAGTTACTGCCGCTCTCAACACATCAGAATCACTGCGATTTGCAGCTTTGTCCACGGGATACGGTTGTTGACAAAGCACCCGCTAGGTGGCGCTGTACTCGCACATGCGCAAAAGTACACTAGTCCAGTTGAACGTCATGGTCTGCCCACGCTCAGGCAGCTGCCAGGACTAAAGCTGGCGCCGGTCAAATAATCACAGAGGCGGGTGGAGGGTCGGAGGTGGAGCTGGGGGTCTGGGGGAGGAGGAGGGGGAATGGGATTTAGTTCCAGTGTTTGAAAACCTTCAGCTCTTTCTTTGACTTCACGAATTTAACAATGAGATTGAGAGGTTATTTCACCCCCTTCTTCAGCTCCTGTCTGAATTTAGTCTGGGTCACAATGTAAATACATGTGTTGGTGCAGGAACTGAGAATCTGCAGCATCCTTGATGTTTGTTCTGTGATAAAGAGAGGGTCAGTGTCGGAGGAATAATAATAAATATCTGCAATTCGATTATAAATGTTAAACACAACCAGTGTCATCCATAACATTATAAAACTGCCGGATATACTGAAGAGTAAAATAATTGATTTCCTGCGATTCTCCATCTCTGGGTCCTTGTGATTCTCTGCACTGCTGTGGCGCCGGAATCCCCTGCGGACTTTACTGGAGAATAAAATCCGTCTGACAGTCAGAACATTGAGCAGCAAAATCAGAAAGACCGGGACACAAGGGGTTAAAATGAGGTTAAACAATTCAAATGCCCCCCATATGGGGGAAGTGAAGAAGCTCAGTTTATGAACACAACCCATGGGAACATTATCAATAATGTACTCTTGTTCCAGTGTAAAGTACCAGGGGAGAGACTCTAAACAGCCCAGCACACTCACTGTTCCCACAACCACAGCCGCCCTTTTCTCGCTGCAATATTTTGTTTTCAGCTTCTCACAACAAATGGCCACAAATCGATCAAAGGTGAAAGTGACTGTGAGCCAGACAGAAACAACTGTGGATGCAGAAAACAGAACGGCAATGAAAGAACACACAGGAGTAATGTTCAGGAATGAATATGGGAAATAAATTGAAACAATCCAGCTCAATATGGGATTAGTGATAACGACCAGGAGATCAGACACTGCCATTCCCACCAGGTAGACACTGATACATTTGGAGAAACTGCACTTTCCTCGGGACAGGATCACAATCGCCACCAAGTTAACTGGAAGAGAGAGAGAAAAGGAAGCAGAGAAATTACTAATCAGACCTGGAGACAAAGCAGCAGTTTGACAGGATTTGGGCTGAAATTTCCAGCTTTGTTGCTGCATCGAGCAGTGAAAACTGATTCATTGACCCGGGCAGTGCTTTGTCACAGTGAAATATTTGAAAACACAATTATTGATAATGAATTGGGAAATTGATGCAGAAAGTGAATAAAGTCATTACCGGATCTACTGGAAGTACTGAGTGAGCATGCAGTGTCAGTGGGGAAATGAGAAGGGGTTTTACAGAGATGGAATCCAATGGGTTAATTGGGAATGTGTCTCCAGACTGTTGGTTGGGAAGGTTTGGGGAGAGCGGGATGTGTAGCTGGTTTGTTGCTCTGGGTTCAGGGAAAAGACATGGACTGTCATCAAATGGGAAAACTGCAGCACTGTGTTCGAGCATCAGCAAAGATCAAGAATGGCAGAGCAGGCTCCAAGGACTGAATGGCCACCTCCAGCTCCCATGTTACTGTATTCCTATCAGATTGGACAAAGGACATGGAGGTGGAGACAGTGAGTGAGATTGGCAGGGAGAGAAGTAAAAGGACATGTTGGAGCAGGAGGGGAGACTGGAGCAGATGGTTTGGGAAAGTGGATAAACTGAAACAATGGATGAGGAGACTGAGGGTTCAATATCGTGAGAGGAGAGGCTGAGATTCACAGGGAGAGACTGCAGCAGTGTGTTCGAGGAAATCTAATCTGTAGATCCCAGTAATACAACTCAATTAATACATTCAAACAATAATCCCTGTGGTTATTGGTGTTGGAGAACCGTTCATTGTTTATGCAATATAGTCAATATATTTAGTTTGTACAGGCTAGTAAATATAAATGTAAATATATTTCTGATATAGGCCTCGCTCTTTATTGAATTCAGCAGTCACAGAGATTTTAAAGTGCAGTATTTAAATAATGAATTACCATCAGTGATGAACTGATTCTATTCTGTTTATTCTGTCACTAAGTAAGAAATAGGAACTTTCTGCAAAACAAAATGAGGTCCTGGCAGAAATCAACACAGAGGAACAAGTCCAACAGGAAAATGAACACAATCTGACAACAGACAATTTCAACTCACAGTTTCTCTCACTAATTGTTCTGGACATTCCAGCACTTTATGAAAGTGAATTATTTACACTGCTGCTTCTTTCTCTTTCTCTGTCGGACACACACAGAATGAAATAATATTTGATAACTGTGATAATCAATAAATACATTGAAATCCCAGTTAAACTAAGCCATGTTATTGTGGAGGGAGGACATTGTTCTGTCCCCTTGTAACACTGAAACCGTGAGATGTCTCATTATCAATCACTGAAAACGAAATCATAAAAATATTCCAGGACCGGTTAAATCCACATCATGAAACTGTTAAAAGCTCCTGATGGTCTGATTATTGATCCTAGCTGAAACATCTCATTCCAATACATTCCATACACAGAATGATCCAGTAATAATGCCACAGTTACTTAAAACAATACCATTAAGAACATAATACTGTTCCTGCAAGAATTAAAGAGTAGACAATGAGGAGATTCCGTCACTAAATTGCTGGAAAAGAACAGGCGGCTGTGTAACACACACATTGAGAAATAATACCGAGTACAGCAGCACAGTTAACATCGATTTACACCATGAACAGCTGAGATACTGCTTACCAGCAACTCCAATTGCTGCAAGTACAGGATAATAAATGTCTTCTATCTGATGCATTACTGGATATCCCATTTCTGTGAGAAGCAGGGACTTCGATTAGCCTGGAATCCACAGCTCCACCAGGCACTCTGAGCTGATCCATTCCAATGGGTCCTGATTTATACAGGGGATAAGTCTCCACTGACACGGTTATACCCCTGATCATTGCTATTAATTACACTCACCTGAACAAACACATTCCATCAGCAGCTTTGACTCTGATGTAAATAATGTGATGGATAAAACACAATCAATTTAATGTCAATGACATTTTCTGAGTAAGACCTCTCTCTGAAATAAATCTGAAATCTGTACTCATACTGGATGGATGGCAATTATGAGAGGCGTCATTTGCATTTTCCATATTATTGCATTGACCTTGTTCACTCCTGGCATTTCTATTGTAAATGTAACTGATCTGTCTGCAGTGGACACTGAATCCAGGGACAAAATCAATCCCGTTTCACTCTGTTCCTGCCTTTTCCCAGTTAAAATGTGAACTTTGAGTCTCTGATTCCGGACCATGTTCAGGGTTACAGCCCAGAAACTACTGTGAGTGATATTACAGGACACAAACTGTACGCATCCATTTGGGAGGCAGTTGGGTAGTGATAATATCACTGGTCACATAATCCAGAGGCCCAACCTGATGGCCTGGGGACAGGGGTTCATATCCCACCACGGCAGCTACATAAACCAGAGGGAGCTCCCTTTCTGTGTATAAAGCAGAGGGAGCTCGCTCTACAGCTATAAAGTGGAGGGAGCTCCCTCTCTATTTATAAAGTAGAGGAAGCGCCCTCTCTATGTATAAAGTGGAGGAAGCTCCCTCTCTATGTATAAAGTGGAGGAAGCGCCCTCTCTATGTATAAAGTGGAGGGAGCTCCCTCTCCATGGATAAAGTGGAGGAAGCGCCCTCTCGATGTATAAAATGGAGAGAGCTCCCTCTTTATTTATAAAGTTGGGGGCAATGAAGGAAAGAGGAGAGGGGGAAATGAAAACAAATGGGAAAATGGAGAGATAGGGACAAAGTGGAAGAAAGTGATAGACAGAAGAGAAAGCGAGATGAGACCTTGATGGAACCCCAGTAACAATCCCCATTGTCTGCCCTGTCGGTATTTGGGGTTTAATGTGAGGGTTTTAGGGACGAGTGTTAGATTAGTGTTTGATATTTTCAAACTGCATTGACATTCCCAACAAAAGCAAGAGTTAAAGATTCAAAATTAACCAAACAAATGGCTCAAAGCATTGCTGTTCATGTGCAGAGGGACGGAGAGATGGAGGGAGTGAGACACAGACGGAGAGAGACACAGACAGAGTGGGAAAGAGACAGTTGGAGAGAGAGAGACAGAGTTAGAATGATAGAGGAAAAAGGAGAAACAGAGACAGAGGGAGAGAGACTGAAAGGGAGGCAGGCAAATGCAGAGTGAGACAGACAGAAAGGGAGGCAAGCAGATGCAGAGGGAGAGAGACAGATGCAGAGGGAGAAAGGGACAGAGAGAGAGAGAGGGAGGGCGACAACTAGAGCTAGAAACAGAAACAACGGGAGAGACAGAGAGAGAGAGAGAGGGAGGGCGAGATTATAGGAAAAACATTACATCTAATAATGTTGAAAGAAGATAGAATTAAAAAGTCAAACTGACTGTGTGCAAGAACTAATTTTGAAAGGAAAGATCAGGGATTTAGTGTGAGTGTTTTGGGGGCAAATGTTGGAACAGTGATTGATATTTTCAAACTGAAGTAACATTTAATATTATTGAAAAAAATATTATTAAACACTGACAAACTTTAGAAGCAGGAGAAATGGGATATAGTGTGTGAGGGGACCTTGACAGAACCTCAGTAACAATCCCCATTATCTGCACAGTCCTGTATTGGGGGTTTAGTGTGAGAGTTTCGGGGGCGAGTGTTGATCAGTGTTTGATATTTTCAAACTGCAGTGACATTCCCTGCAAGATCAAGATTTAAAGTTTCGAAATTAAGCAAGAAATGGATAAAAACATTTCAGTCCAAGGAGAGAGAGATGGTGTTAGAGACAGAGTCATGGAAAGAGGCAGAGAAAGAGGGAGAGGGTGAGGGAGAGAGAGAGAGAGAGAAAGATGGGAAGAAACAGACATGAGAGGGAGAGACAGAGAGAGGATGAGACAAGTTGTAAAAATCATTAACAATCCTCATTATCTGCCCAGTCCTGTTTTTGGAGTTTAGTGTGAGTGTTTTAGGGGTGAATGTTGGATCAGTGTTTCATATTTTCAAACTGCAGTGACATTCCCAACAAGGCTGTTAAAGTATATAAGAGCAGGGAGGTTATGCTGGAAGTGCATAACACATTGCTTAAGCACCATAATGAGACCTCCCAGGGCAGGTACAGTTTGAGTTTAGATACAGAGTGAAGCAGTGGATTTAGAGAAGGAGGGAGAGACGGGCAGAAAGAGTGAGGAGATACGGGGAGGCAGGCAGATTTTAGGAGAAACTTTACATGTAACCACGTGAAAAAGATATATAATTAAAAATTTAAATAGACTGCGCACTGAAATTACTGTCCGCACACAACAACTAAAGTCACACACCATCCTAACTTGAAATTATATCACCATTCCTTCACTGTTACTGGGTCAAAATCCTGGAACTCCCTTCCTAACAGCACTGTGGGTGTACCTACACCACATGGACTGCAACGGTTCAAGAAGCAGGCTCAGCACCACCTTCTCAAAGGCAATTAGGAATGGGTAATAAATGCTGTCCTGGCCAGTAACGCACACATCCAACAAATAAATAAGGCAAATAAAAAGTTGACACCGAGTCACTTAAGGAGATATTACATGAGACGAACAAAGACTTTGTCAAAGAGGTTGGTTTGAAGGAGCGTTTTCAAAGAGGAAAGCGAGTTTGTGAGACGGAGAGGTTTAGGAAAGGAATTCCAGGGTTAGGGCCTTGGCAGCTTGAACGCACGGCCACCCTCTGTATTTCTGAATTGTTTCTGAAATGTTTCTGAAGTGTTTCTGAATTTCATCTTTGAAAGGGCATTCGACTAATTTTTGATTTTTAGACAGTCCCCCCCCGTCCGAAACTTTCCCCATCGAAAACTCACAGGACAGGTACAACACGGGGTAAGACACAGAGTAAAGATCCATCTACCAATGCCAGACTCACTGTTCCTCTGTCTCTTTCTCCTCATCTCGCACTGCCGGCGACACCCTTTCTCTGCCTCTCTTTCTCCCTCTTCCCATCCTGAGAGCAAGAGGGAGAGATTGAGATAGTGTGCAGAGTGAGATAGAGAGCGAAAAGGGAGAGATAGACTTGGAAAGTGAGTAACAGAGAGAAGAAATTGGGTTTCAGAGTGTCGAAGAGAGGGGAAGAGAAAGTTAGAGATGGAGAGAGATTACCAGCAAGAGAGTTTACCAGAGATTCCCTCTCTCTCAGTCCCTATCACTCCTTTCCAATTTGTTACCATCTCCATCTATTTTTCTCCCTCTACCCCGATGTTTCACACTCCATGCCTCTCGCTCGGATGTCTGTGTATACTGCAGTGAAGGATTACATCAAATTATTATGTTTTACATTTGCTCTTTCAAACTAACTGAACAATCGCTCTGTCTGGGAACAGAGGGTCATTGGTGTGACTGTCCACTGATTGCTGAGGGTAACACAACAGGTCGATAAGGTGGATAAGAAGGCTTATAAAATACCTTCCCTTCCTGGCCGATGTATCGAATATAAGCGCAGGGAGGTTATGCTAGAACTGTAGAAAACACTAGTTAGACCACAGCTAGAGCACTGTGTACAGATCTGGTCACCACAATACAGGAAGGATGTGATCACACCAGAGAGTGCACAGAGGAGATTGACAGAGGATGTTGTCAGGAATGGAGAATTTTAACTATGACTAAAGATTGGATGGGCTGGAATTGTTTTCTTTGGAACAGAAAAGAGTGAAGGGAAGATTTAATTGAGGTGTATAAAATAATGACGGGTCCAGATGGAGTGGATAGGAAGGACCAATTTCCCTTAACAGAGGGGTCAATAACCATGGGCATAGATTACAAGAATTCCACACCAATATCATGTGGGTGTGATGGATTCCATGGTGGAATACCTGGCTGGATGTTTACAATGGAGCGTTTTCCTTCCTGATCATCAAAACGGGCCGCCTAGGGCCCAACTTCATCCACATATCTCCCACTCGACCAATATTTCACTCTGCATCCCTATGTTTCTCTGTTTGCGTACAGAACAGTGAATACATTGAATAAATAGATCTTACATTCTGCCTTTCAATCCACCCCAGCAATCTCTCTCTCTCCAACGTTGTCCCTCTCAACAGCACTCTCTCTATCTGCATATCAAAGCCTCTCTCCCTCTGTCTCCTTCTTAGTGTCAGAGATAGCAGGAGGCAGAGACAGAGAGAGACACAGAGAACAACCCCAGCTTCTCCAATCTATCCACGTAACTGCAGTCCCTCATCCCTGGAACCATTCTTGTGAATCTTTTTTGCACCCTCTCTAATTCTTCATTCTTCCATTCATCATTCACAGTCTTCCTGAAGTACGGTGTCCAGAATTGGACAATGCTCCAGTTGAAGGCAAACCAGCGTTTTACAAAGGTCATAATGTCCTTGCTTTTGTATTCAATGTCTCTATTTATAATCTCAGGACCCCTTCTGCCGTTTAACCACTTTCTGAACCTGCCCTGCCACCTTCAGTGACTGGTGCACAAATACCCCCCAGATGTTTCTGTTCCTGCATCTCCTTTAGATTTCCATCCTTTCCTTGATAGCGTTTCTCCTCCTTTTTCCTAAATGTGGAGGCGGAAGATGCGGGCATGGTTCTGAATGAATACATTGCGACTGTCTTCACAAAAGAGGGGACACAGACATTGTAGTCAATGAGGAGGGGTTTGAAATATTGAATGGGATTAACAGTGAGAGAGGAT
Organism: Heterodontus francisci; assembly: GCF_036365525.1. NCBI lineage: Eukaryota > Metazoa > Chordata > Chondrichthyes > Heterodontiformes > Heterodontidae > Heterodontus > Heterodontus francisci. The sequence goes on from NW_027141098.1 coordinate 916,732, forward strand.
ATATTAAGGGGTTTAGCATCTTTGAAAGCTGATAATTCACCAGGCTCAGGCTGTTAGGAGGTGCAAGGGAGGAGCTATCAGTGGATCTGACCATCATTTTCCAATCTTCTCTGGTTATAGCCATGCTGCCAGAGTACTGGAGGACTGCGGATGTTGTAATATTGATTAACAAGGGAGAAAGTAAAAGACTGAGTAATTACAGGCCACCCAGCCTAATTACTGTGGAGGGCAATTTATTGGGCACAAGGGAATGATTAATTCCTTTCAAGTACTGTGTCTCTCAGTGTCTCCATGTCTGTGTCTCTGTAACAATTTGAGCACCACCTTTACATTGGTGAGGAGTCCGTATCTGGAATAAATGTCCCAGTGTTGTTGTAACATAAAATGGCCACCGAGAACCAGCCTAAAATGGCTGACTAATGTTTGTGGATTTCCACAGATATTTGAGAGAGGGGAGAGAGAGAGACAGACAGACAGAAAGAGAGACAAAGAGAGAGACACAGACCAAGACACAGAGAGTGATACCAAGATATTTGTCATTGGACAGAGGAAGAGGAGGAGGCCATTTGGCCCCTCAACCCTCTTCTGTCATTCAATGAGCTCATGGCTGACGTGTGATCTAACTCCATGTACCTATCTTTGCCCCTCAATACCTTTGGTTAACAAAACTCTATCAATCTCAGATTTAAAAACTAACAAATGTCTCAGCATCAATTACTGATTATGGAAGAGAGTTCCAAACTGATACCACACCTGGTATTTTGAAGTGTTTCTTCATTTCACCCCTGAAAGGTTTTTCGACTGCGTTTCTATCTTTAGACTATGCCTCCAAGTTCCTGACTCCGCAGCCAGTGGGAATTGCTACTCTCTGTCCTCCCGTTCAGTTTCCCTTATTATCTTGAAAACATTCATCAAATCACCCCACAACCTTCCAAATTCCAGGAAAAGGACATGTTGGAGCAGGAGGGGAGACTGGAGCAGATGGTTTGGGAAAGTGGATAAACTGAAGCAATGGATGAGGAGACTGAGGATTCAATACAGTGAGAGGAGAGGCTGAGATTCACAGGGCGAGACTGCAGCAGAGTGTTCGAGGAAATCTAATCTATAGATCCCAGCAATACAACTCAATTAATACATTCAAACAATAATCCCTGTGGTTATTGGTGTTGGAGAACAGTTCATTGTTTAAACAATATAGTCAATATATTTAGTTTGTGCAGGCTATTAAATATAAATTTAAATATATTTCTGATATCAGCCTCGCTCTTTATTGAATTCAGTAGTCACAGAGATTTTAAAGTGCAGTATTTAAATAATGAATTACCATCAGTGATGAACTGATTCTATTCTGTTTATTCAGTCACTAAGTAAGGAATAGGAACTTTCTACAAAACAAAATGAGGACCAGACAGAAATCAACACAGAGGATCAAGTCCAACAGGAAAATGAACACAATCTGACAACAGACAATTTCAACTCACAGTTTCTCTCACTAATTGTTCTGGACATTCCAGCACTTTATGATAGTGAATTATTTACAATGCTGCTTCTTTCTCTTTCTCTTTAGTTCTGCTTTTCTTTTTCCATTGGTTTCGTTCTCCCTGCTCCTTTTTTCCTTCCCTATCTCTCTGGAGCTAGCAAACACTGGAAATTGTTACTTAACGCTACTTTTCACATATGATTTATTCCTAACATTCTGCGTCTGTGTTCTGTTCACCAGCCCCAGGTTCACTGATTCAATTCTCAGAGTCAGATTGTTCAATGGTGAAACCTCTGTGAATAATTTACTGTATCTACAGAACACTCAAGTCTCCACCTGTTCACCTGCACTCTTCACTTCATCGACAATACATGGAATAAACAGGATCGAAAGCTACTTCCAGACAAACCTCACAATCATTGAAATTCATTCTCCTGGAATTATAAAGTAATCTGTTAGAATGTGGGATTGTTTAATTAATAAAACAGCAACATCAGCGCTGCATCTGATAATCTGAAGATCAATGGAAAGACTCTTGATTCCAACTGACAGAGTGAAAACCAATAAATCATCACATCAATACTTTCTATTTTACAATGTAGTCCAGTGACAGTGAAGGTCCACAGTGAAGCAGAGAAGGAGACGTGAAAGTGTCAGCAGCAAACTCAGTTCAGTAGCCAGACTTCTGAGGCAGCGTCAGACACACACAGAGTGAAATAATATTTGATAACAGTGATAATCAATAAATACATTGAAATCCCAGTGAAACTGAGCCATGTTATTGGGGAGGGAGGACATTGTTCTGTCCGTTTGTAACACTGATACCGTGAGATGTCTCATTATCAATCACTGAAAAAAAAAATCATAAAAATATTCCAGGCCCGGTTAGATCCACATCATGAAACTGTTAAAAACTCCTAATGGTCTGATTATTGATCCGAACTGAAACATCTCATTCCAATACATACAATACGCAGAATAATCCAGTAATAATGCCACAGTTACTTAAAACAAAACTATTAAATACATAATGCTGTTCCTGCAAGAATGAAACATTAGACAATGAGGAGATTCCATCAGTAAATTGCTGGAAAAGAACAGGCGGCTGTGTAACACACACAGAGGGAAATAATACCGAGTACAGCAGCACAGATAACATCGATTTACACCATTAACAGCAGAGATACTGGCTTCCCAGCAACTCTAATTGCTGCTAGTACAGGATAATAAATGTCTTTTATCTGATACATTACTGGATATCCCATTTCTGTGAGAAGCAGAGACTTCTATTAGCCTGGAATCCACATCTCCAGCAGGCACTCTGAGCTGATCCATTCCAATGGGTCCTGATTTATACAGGGGATAAGTCTCCACTAACACAGTTATACCCCTGATCATTGCTATTAATTACACTCACCTGAACAAACACATTACATCAGCATATTTGACTCTGATGCAAATAATGTGGTTGATAAAACACAATCATTTCAATGTCAATGACATTTTCTGAGTAAGACCTCTCTCTGGAATAAACCTGAAATCTGCACTCATGCTGGATGGATGGCAATTTTGAGAGGCGTCATTTATATTTTCCATATTATTGCATTGACCTTGTTCACTCCTGGCATTTCTGTTGGAAATGTAACTGATCTGTCTGCAGTGGACACTGAATCCAGGGACAAAAGCAATCCCGTTTCACTTTGTTCCTGCCTTTTTCCAGTTAAAATGTGAACTTTGAGACTCTGATTCTGGACCATGTTCAGGGTTACAGCCCAGAAACTACTGTGAGTGATATTACTGGACAGACACTGCACGCATCCATTTGGGAGGCAGTTGGGTAGTGATAATATCAATGTTCACGTAATCAAGAGGCCCAAGCTGATGGCCTGGGGACAGAGGTTCAAATCCCACCACGGCAGCGATATAAAACAGAGGGAGCTCCCTCTCCATGTATAATGTGGAGGGAGCTCCCTCTTTATTTATAAAGTTGGGGTGATGAAGGAAAGAGGAGAAGAGGGAAATGAAAACAAATGGGGAAATGGAGACAATGAGGACAAAGTGGAAGACAGTGAGAGACAGAAGAGATAGTGAAATGAGACCTTGACGGAACCCCAGTAACAATCCCCATTGTCTGCCCGGTCCGGTATTTGGGGTTTAATGTGAGTGTTTTAGGAATGAGTGTTAGATGAGTGTTTGATATTTTCAAACTGCATTGACATTCCCAACAAAAGCAAGAGTTAAAGATTCAAAATTAACCAATCAAATGGCTCAAAGCATTGCTGTTCATGTACAGAGGGACGGAGAGATGGAAGGAGTGAGACACAGACGGAGAGAGACACAGACAGAGTGGGACAGATACAGAGGGAGAGAGAGAGACAGAGGGAGAATGATAGAGGAAAAAGGAGAAACAGAGACAGAGAGGGAGAGACAGAAAGGGAGGCAGGCAAATGCAGAGTGAGACAGACAGAAAGGGAGGCAAGCAGATGCAGAGGGAGAGAGGGATGGCGAGATTATCGGAAAAAGCTTACATCTAATAATGTTGACAAAAGATAGAATTAAAAAGTAAAACTGGCTGTGTGCAAGACCTAATTTTGAAAGGAAAGATCAGAGGTTTAGTGTGAGTGTTTTGGGAGTGAGTGTTGGATCAGTGATTGATATTTTCAAACTGAAGTGACATTTAATATTATTTAAAAAATATTATTAAACACTGACAAACTTTAGAAGCAGGGGAAATGGGATACAGTGTGTGAGGGGACCTTGACAGAACCTCAGTAATTATCCCCATTATCTGCACAGTCCTGTATTGGGGGTTAAGTGTGAGCGTTTAGGGGGCTAGTGTTGAACAGTGTTTGATATTTTCAAACTGCAGTGACGTTCCCAGCAAGGGCAAGATTTACAGTTTCAAAATTAACCAAGAAATGGATAAAAATATTTCTGTCCAAGGAGAGAGAGATGGTGTTCGAGACAGAGTCATGGAAAGAGGCAGAGAAAGAGGGAGAAGGCGAGGCTGAGAAGGAGAGAGAGAAAGTTGGGAAGAAACAGACATGAGAGGGAGAGACAGAGAGAGGATGAGACAAGTTGTAACAATCATTCACAATCCTCACTATCTGCCCAGTCCTGTTTTTGGAGGTTAATGTGAGTGTTTTAGGGGTGAATGTTGGATCAGTGTTTCATATTTTCAAACTGCAGTGCCATTCCCAACAAGGCTGTTAAACTATCTAAGAGCAGGGAGGTTATGCTGGAAGTGTATAACACATTGCTTAAGCACCATAATGAGACCTCCCAGGGCAGGTACAGTGTGAGTTTAGATGCAGAGTAAAGCAGTGGATTTAGAGAAGGAGGGAGAGACGGGCAGAAAGAGTGAGGAGATACGGGGAGGCAGGCAGATTTTAGGAGAAACTTTACATCTAACCACGTGAAAAAAATAAATAATTAAAAATATAAATGGACTGCGCACTGAAAATACTGTCCGCACACAACAACTAAAGTCACATACCATCCTAACTTGAAATTATATCACCGTTCCTTCACTGTTACTGGTTCAAAATCCTGGAACTCCCTTCCTAACAGCACTGTGGGTGTACCTACCCCACATGGACTGCAGCGGTTCAAGAAGGAGGCTCAACACCACCTTCTCAAGGGCAATTAGGAATGGGCAATAAATGCTGGCCTGGCCAGGAATGCACATATCCAACAAATAAATAAGGCAAATAAAAAGTTGACACCGAGTCACTTAAGGAGATATTACACGAGACGAACAAAAACATGGTCAAAGAGGTTGGTTTGAGGGAGCGTCTTCAAAGAGGAAGGAGTGTTAGTGAGACAGAGAGGTTCAGGAACGGAATTCCAGAGTTAGGGACTTCGCAGCTTGAAGGTACGGCCACCAATGTTGGAACAATTCAAATTGGGGATGCTCAAGAGGCCAGAATTAGAGGATCACAGATGTTGGTGGATTGTGGAGCTGGAGGAGATTGCAGAGATAGGGAGGGGTCATTTGTGGAAGACATTTCCAAACGTCTGCCACCCGATGCATGTAGAAGTGTTTCTAAATTTCATCTTTGAAAGGGCTTTCGACTAATGTTTGATTTTAAGACAGTCCGCCCCGTCCGAGACTGTCCCCATCAAATACTCACAGGGCAGGTATGCACGGGATTAGATACATAGCAAAGATCCATCTACCAATGCCAGACTCGCTGTTCCTCTGTCTCTTTCGCCTCATCTGTCACTGCCTGCAACACCATTTCTCTGCCTCTCTTTCTCCCTCTTCCCATCCTGAGAACAAGAGGGAGAGATTGAGATAGTGTGCAGAGGGAGATAGAGATCGAGGGTGCAAAGTAGAGAGATAGACTTGGAAAATGAGTAACAGGGAGAAAAAATAGGGTTTCAGAGAGTAGAAGAGAGGGGAAGAGAGAGATAGAGATGGAGAGAGATTACCAGCAAGAGAGTTTACCAGAGTTTACCTCTCTCTCAGTCCCTATCACTCCTTTCCAATTTGTTACCATCTCCAACATGTTTTCTCCTTCTAACCCGATGTTTCACACTCCATGCCTCTCGCTCGTATGCCTGTGCATACTGCAGTGAAGGATTACATCAAATTATTATGTTTTACATTTGTCCTTTGATTCTAACTGAACAATCTGTCAGACTGTGAACAGAGGGGCCTTGGAGTGAATGTCCACTGATTCCTCAGAGTAACAGGACAGGTGCATGAGATGGTTAAGAAGGCTTCCGGAATACTTCCCTTTATTGGCCGATGTAGAGAATATAAGAGCAGGGAGGTGATGTTAGAACTGCATAAAACACGAGTTCGACCACAGCTAGAGTACTGTGTACAGTTCTGGTCACCAAATTACAGGAAGGATGTGATCACACTGGAGAGGGTGCAGAGGAGATTTACGGAGGATGTTGTTAGGAATAGAGAATATTAACTATGAGTAAAGATTGAATTGAAAGGAATTGTTTTCTTTGGAACAGAGAATGTTGAAAGGAAGATTTAATTGAGATGTATAAAATAATGACGGGCCCAGATAGAGTGGATAGGAAGGACCCATTTCCCTTAACAGAGGGGTCAATAACTGTGGCCATAGATTACAAGATTTCCACACCAATATCATGAGGGTGTGATGGCTTCCATGGTGGAATACCTTGCTGGATGTTTACAATGGAGCGTTTTCCTTCCTGATCATTAAAACTCGCCGCCTGGGCTCCAACTTCATCCACATTTCTGCCACTTGTCCAATATTTCACTCTACATACCTATCTTTCTCTGTTTGCGTACACAGCAGTGAAGGATTGCATCAAATTAATATATCTTACATTACCCCTTTCAATCCACCCCGACAGTCTCTCTGTCTCAAACCTTGTCCTTCTCCACAACCCTCTCTCTGCCCGCACATCTAAGCCTCTCTCCCTCTGTCTCCCTCTTAGTATCAGAGATAGCAGGAGGGAGAGACAGAGAGAGCAAGGCAGAGAGAGACACAGAGAACAACCCCAGCTTCTCCAATCTATCCACGTAACTGAAGTCCCTCATCCCTGGAACCAGGCTAGTGAATCTTTTCTGCACGCTCTCTAATGTCCTCACATTCTGCCTAAAGTACGGTGTCCAGAATTGGACAATGCTCCAGTTGAAGGCAAACCAGCGTTTTACAAAGGTCATATTTTCCTTGCTTTTGTATTCAATGTCTCTATTTATAATCTCAGGACCCCTTCTGCCATTTAAACACTTTCTGAACCTGTCCTGCCTCCTTCAGATATTGTTGCGCACATACATCCCAGATGTGTCTGTTCCTGCACCTCCTTTAGAATTATATCCATTACTCTATATCGTCTCTCCTCCTTTTTCCTAACCGTGGAGGCGGAAGATGGGGGCCTGGTTCTTAATGAATAAATTTGCAACTGTCTTCACAAAAGAGGGGACGACACAGACATTGTAGTCAATGAGGAGGGGTTTGAAATATTGAATGGGATAAATAGTGGGAGAGGAAATATTAAGGGGTTTTGCATCTTTGAAAGCTGATAATTCACCAGGCTCAGACTGTTTAGTGGTGCAAAGGAGGAAATATCAGAGGCTCTGACCATCATTTTCCAAATCCTCTCTGGTTACAGTCGTGCTACCAGAGGACTGGAGGACTGCGCGTGTTGCACTTTTGATTAACAAGGGAGAAAGTAATAGACTGAGTAATTGCAGGCCACCCAGCCTAATCACAGTGGAGGGCAAATCAATGGGCTCAAGGGAATGATTAATTCCTTCCTAGTATTGTGTGTCTCAGTGTCTCCATGTCTGTGCATCTGTCATTGATGAGGAGTCAGTCTCTGGAATAAATGTCCCAGTGCTGTGGTAACATAAAATGGCCAACGAGAACCATCCTAAAATGGCTGACTAATGTTTGTGGATTTCCTCAGATGTTTGAGAGAGGAGAGAGAGACAGACAGACAGACAAACAGAAAGAGAGAGAAAGCGAGAGACACAGACCAAGACACAGAGAGTGATAGCAAGATATTTGTCATTGGACAGAGGAAGAGGAGGAGGCTATTTGGCCCATCAACCCTCTTCTGTCATTCAATGAGCTCATGGCTGATGTGTGATCTAACTCCATGCACCTATCTTAGCCCCTTAATGACTTTGGTTAACCAAAATCTTATTATCTTTAAAACATTCATTAAATCACCCCATAATCTTGTAAATTCCAGGGAAAGGACATGTTGGAGCAGGAGGGGAGACTGGAGCAGATGGTTTGGGGAAGTGGATAAACTGAAGCAATGGATGAGGAGACTGAGGATTCAATACAGTGAGAGGAGAGGCTGAGATTCACAGGGAGAGACTGCAGCAGAGTGTTAGAGGAAATCTAATCTATAGATCCCAGTAACACAACTCAATTCATACATTCAAACAATAATCCCTGTGGTTATTGGTGTTGGAGAACAGTTCATTGTTTCTACAATATAGTCAATATATTTAGTTTGTACAGGCTATTAAATATAAATGTAAATATATTTCAGATATCAGCCTTGCTCTTTATTGAATTCAGCAGTCACAGAGATTTTAAAGTGCAGTATTTAAATAATGAATTACCATCAGTGATGAACTGAATTTATTCTATTTATTCAGTCACTAAGTAAGGAATAGGAACTTTCTACAAAACAAAATGAGGACCTGACAGAAATCAGACAATTTCAACTCACACTTTCTCTCACTAATTGTTCTGGAAATTCCAGCACTTTATGAGAGTGAATTATTTACACTGCTTCTTCTTTATCTTTCTCTTTACTTCTGCTGATCTCTTTTCCTCGTTTCGTTCTCCCTGTTCCTTTTTTCCTTCCCTCTCTCTCTGGAGTACTCACACCCTGTGAATTGTTACTTAATGCTACTTTTCACTTGTGATTTACTCCTAACATTCTGCATCTGTGTTCTGTTCACCAGCCCCAGGTTCAATGATTCTATTCTCTGTCAGTTTGTTCAATGGTGAAACCTCTGTGAATAATTTAATGCATCTACAGAGCACTCAAGTCTCCACCTGTTCACCTACACTCTTCACTTCATCTACAATACATGGAATAAACAGGATCGAAAGCTACTTCCAGACAAACCTCACAATCATTGAAATTCCTTCTCCTGGAATTATAAAGTAATATGTTACAATGTGGGATTGTTTCATTAATAAAACACCAACATCAGCGCTGCATCTGATAATCTACAGATAAATGGAAATACTCTTGATTCCACCTGATAGAGTGAAAACCAGTAAAACATCACATCAATACTTTCTATTTTACAATGTAGTCCAGTGACAGTGAAGGGTCCACAGTGAAGCAGAGAAGGAGAAGTGAAAGTGTCAGCTGCAAACTCAGTTCAGTAGCCAGACTTCTGAAGCCGCATCAGACACACACAGAATGAAATAATATTTGATAACAGTGATAATCAATAAATACATTGAAATCCCAGTTAAACTGAGCCATGTTATTGGTGAGGGAGGACATTGTTCTGTCCCCTTGTGACACTGAGACAGTGAGATGTCCCATTATCAATCACCAAAATAAAAATATTTATATAAATATTCCAGGACGGTTTATGTCCACATCATGAAACTGTTAAAATCTCCTGATGGTTCGATTTTTGATCGGAACTGAAACATATCATACAAAAGCCTTCGCTGCACAGAATAATCCAGTAAGAATGCTTCGGAAACCAATACCATTAAAGACATGATACAATGCCTGCAAGAATGAAGGAGTGGACAATGAGGAGATTCCATCAATAATTTGCTGGAAAATAACAGGCGGCTGTGTCACACACACAGTGAGAAATAATACTGAGTACAGCAGCACAGTTAACATTGATTTACACCATGAACGGCTGAGATACTCGCTTACCAGCAACTCCAATTGCTGCAAGTACAGGATAATAAATCCTTGCTATCTGATACATTACTGGATATCCCATTTCTGTGAGAAGCAGAGACTTCTATTAGCCTGGAATCCACAGCTCCAGCAGGCACTCTGAGCTGCTCCCTTCCAATGGGTCCTCATTTATACAGGGGAAAAGTCTCCACTGACACGGTTATACCCCTGATCATTGCTATTAGTTACACTCACCTAAACAAACACATTACATCAGCAGCTTTATTACATAGATAGAACATAGAACAGTACGGCACAGTACAGGCCCTTCGGCCCACGATGTTGTGCCGTACCTTTAACTTACTCTCATATCAAACTACCTACCTACCCTTCATTCTACTGTCATCCATGTACCTATCCAAGAGTCGCTTAAATGTCCCCAACTTATCTGCTTCTACGACCACCGCTGGCAGTGCATTCCACGCACCCACCACTCTCTGTGTAAAGAACCTACCTCTGACATCACCCCGAAATCTTCCTCCAAATCACCTTAAAATTATGCCCCCTGGTGATAGCCCTTTCCAACGTGGTAAAAGGTCTCTGGCTATCCACTCTATCTATGCCTCTCATCATCTTGTACCCCTCAATCAAGTTACCTCTCATCCTTCTTCGCTCCAATGAGAAAAGCCGTGGCTCCCTCAATCTTTCTTCGCAGGACATGCCCTCCAGTCCAGGCAGCATCCTCAAGATCCCTCTGTTCCACCACATTACCAAGAATCCTGTCTTTAAGCCTGTATTCCGCATTCAAATTGGGCATTCCAAAATGAATCACTTCACACTTTTCCAGGTTGAATTCCATTTGCCACTTCTCAGCCCAGCTCTGCATCCTGTCAATCTCCCGTTGCAACCTACAACAGCCATCCACACTATCCATAACTCCAGCAATCTACATGTCATCAGCAAGCTTGCTAACCCAGCCTTTCACTTCCTCATCCAAGGCATTTAAAAAAATCACAAAGAGCAGAGGTCCCAGAACAGATCCCTGCGGAACACCACTGGTCACCGAGCTCCAGGCTGAATACTTTCCATCTACTACAACCCTCTGTCTTCTATGGGCCGGCCAATATTTTATCCAGACAGCCAACTTTCCCGATATCCCATGCCTCCTTACTTTCTGAATGAGCCTACCATGGGGAACCTTATCAAACGCCTTGATAAAATCCATATCCACCGCATCCACTGCTCTTCCTTCATCAATGTGTTTTGTCACATCTTCAAAGAATTCAATAAGGCTTGTGAGGCATGACCTGCCCCTCACAAAGCCATGCTGACTGTCTCTAATCAAACCATGCTTTTCCAAATAATCATAAATCCTGTCTCTCAGAATCCTCTCCAATAATGTTTCCACTACCGATGTAAGACTAACTGGTCTATAATTCCCAGGGTTATCCCTATTCCCTTTCTTGAACAAGGGAACAACTTTTGCCACCCTCCAATCATCTGGTACTACTCCAGTGGACAGTGAGGACGCAAAGATCATCGGCAAAGGGGCGGCAATCTCTTCCCTCGCTTCCCATAATATCCTTGGGTATATCCCGTCTGGCCCCGGGGACTTATGTGTCCTCATATCATTCAAAATTTCCAGCACATCCTCCTTCTTAACCTCAACCTGTTCGAGCATATCAGCCTGTTCCACGCTATCCTCACAAACGACCAGGTGCCTCTCAGTAGTGAATACTGAAGCAAACTATTCCTTCAGGACCTCCACTACCTCCTCCGACTCCAGGCACAAGTTCCCTCCACTATCCCTGATCGGCCATACCCTCACTCTGGCCATCCTCTTGTTCCTCACATAAGTGTAGAACGCCTTGGGATTTTCCTTAATCCTACCCGCCAAGACTTTTTCATGTCCGCTTGTAGCTCTCCTAAGTTCATTTTTCAGTTCCTTCTTGGCTACCTGGTAACCCTCTAGAGCTCTGTCTGATCCTTGCTTCCTCAACCTTAAGTAAGCTTCCTTCTTTCTCTTGACTAGCTGTTCCACATCTCTTGTCAGCCAAGGTTCCTTCACCCTAAAATCCCTTCCTTGCCTCATTGGGACAAACCTAACCAGCGGTCGCAGCAAGTGCTCCCTAAACAACCTCCACATTTCTGTCGTGTATTTCCCGGAGAGCATCTGTTCCCAATTAATACTCCCCAGTTCCTGCCTAATAGCATTGTAATTCCCCCTCCCCCAATTAAATATTTTCCCATCCCGTCTGCTCCTGTCCCTCTCCATGACGAGAGTAAAGGTCAGGGAGTTGTGATCACTATCACCGAAATGCTCTCCCACCGAGAGTTATGCCACCTGGCCTGGTTCGTTGCCAAGCACCAAGTCCAACATAGTCTACCCTCTAGTCGGCCTATCTACATATTGAATCAGGAAACCTTCCTGGACACACCTGACAAAAACTGCTCCGTCCAAACTATTTGCACTAAGGAGGTTCCAATCAATAATAGGGAAGTTGAAGTCACCCATGACAACAACCCTGTTACTTCTGCACCTTTCCAAAATCTGCCTCCCAATCTGTGCCTTCGTGTCTCTGTTGCTATTGGGGGGTCTATAGAAAACTCCCAATAAAGTGATTGCTCCTTTCCTGTTTCTGACTTCCACCCAGAATGACTCAGCAGACAAATCCTCCTCGACGACCTCCCTTTCTGCAGCTGTGATACTATCCCTGATTAGCAATGCCACTTCCCACCTCTTTTACCTCCCTCCCTATTCCGTTTGAAACATCAAAACCCCGGAACATCCAACATCCATTCCTGTCCCATGATATCCAAGTCTCCGTAATGGCCACAACATCGTAGCTCCAAGTACTGATCTATGCTCGAAGATCATCACCCTTATTCCTGACACTTCTTGCGTTAAAATAGCTTTGACTCTGATGTAAATAATGTGGTGGATAAAACACAATCACTTCAATGTCAATGATATTTTCTGAGTAAGACCTCTCTCGAGAATAAACCTGAAATCTGTACTCATACTGGATGGATGGCAATTATGAGAGGCGTCATTTACATTTTCCATATTATTGCATTGACCTTGTTCACTCCTGGCGTTTCTATTGTAAATGTAATTGATCTGTCTGCAGTGGACACTGAATCCAGGGACAAACGCAATCCTGTTTCACTCTGTTCCTGCCTTTTCCCAGTTAAAATGTACACTTTGAGTCTCTGATTAGGGACCATGTTCAGGGTTTCAGCCCAGAAACTAGTGTGAGTGATATTACGGGACAGACACTGTACGCATCCATTTGGAAGGCAGTTGGGTCGTGATGATATCACTGATCACGTAATCCAGAGGCCCAACCTGATGGCCTGGGGACAGGGGTTCAAATCCCACCTCGGCAGCTATATAAAACAGAGCGAGCTGCCTTTCTTAGAAAAAGAAGAGGGAGCACCGCCTCTACGTATAAAGTGGAGAGAGCGCCCTTTCCATGTATAAAGTGGAGGGAGCTCCCTCTCTCTTTATAATGCTGGGGGCGATGAAGGAAAGAGGAGAAGAGGGAAACGAAAACAAATGGGAAAATGGAGAGAGAGGGACAAAATGGAAAACCGTGAGAGACAGAAGAGTTAGCGAAATGAGATCTTGACGGAACCCCAGTAACAAACCCCATTGTCTGCCCTGTCGGTATTTGGGGTTTAATGTGAGTGTTTTCGGGATGAGTGTTAGATGAGTGTTTGATATTTTCAAACTGCATTGACATTCCCAACAAAAGCAAGAGTTAAAGATTCAAAATTAACCAAACAAATGGCTCAAAGCATTGCTGTTCATGTGCAGAGGGACGGAGAGATGGAAGGAGTGAGACACAGACGGAGAGAGACACTGACAGAGTGGGACAGAGACAGAGGGAGAGAAAGAGAGAGACAGAGCTAGAATGATAGAGGAAAAAGGAGAAACAGAGACAGAGGAAGAGAGACAGAAAGGGAGGCAGACAAATGCAGAGTATGACAGACAGAAAGGGCGGCAGGCAGATGCAGAGGGAGAGAGACAGATGCAGAGGGAGAGAGTCAGATGCAGAGGGAGAAAGGGACAGAGAGAGAGGAAGAGAGACAAACAGAGCGGGAAACAGAGACAGAGGGAGAGAGTCACAGAGAGAGAGAGGGAGAGCGAGAATACAGGAAAAGCTTTACATCTAATAATGTTGAAAAAAGATAGAATTAAAAAGTAAAACTGGCTGTGAGTCAGAACTAATTTTGAAAGGAAAGATCAGGGGTTTTGTGTGAGTGTTTTGGGGGCATGTGTTGGATCAGTGATTGATATTTTCAAACAGAAGTGACATTTAATATTATTGAAAAAAAATTATTAAACACTGACCATCCTTTAAAACAGGGGAAATGGGATACAGTGTGTGAGTGGAGCTTGACAGAGCCTCAGTAACGATCCCCATTATCTGCACAGTCCTGTATTGGGGGTTTAGTGAGAGAGTTTAGGGGGCGAGTGTTGAACAGTGTTTGATATTTTCAAACTGCAATGACGTTCCCAGCGAGGGCAAGATTTACAGGTTCAAAATTAACCAAGAAATGGATAAAAACATTTCTGTCCAAGGAGAGAGAGATGGTGCTTGAGACAGAGTCATGGAAAGAGGCAGAGAAAGAGGGACAGGGCAAGGGGGAGAGAGAGAGAGAGAAAGATGGAATTGAACAGACATGAGAGGGAGAGACAGAGAGAGGATGACAAGTTGTAACAATCATTAACAATCCTCATTATCTGCCCAGTCCTGTTTTTGGAGATGAGTGTGAGTGTTTTAGGGGTGAATGTTGGATCAGTGTTTTATATTTTCAAGCTGCAGTGAGATTCCCAACAAGGCTGTATAAGTATGCAAGAGCAGCGAGGTTATGCTGGAACTGTATAACTCATTGCTTCAGCACCATAATGAGACCTCCCAAGGCAGGTACAGTGTGAGTTTAGATACAGAGTAAAGCAGTGGATTTAGAGAAGGAGGGAGAGACGGGCAGAAAGAGTGAGGAGATACGGGGAGGCAGGCAGATTGTCGGAGAAACTTTATATCTAACCACGTGAAAAAGATATATAATTAAAAATTTAAATGGACTGCGCACTGAAAATACTGTCCGCACGCAACAACTAAAGTCACACACCATGCTAACTTGAAACTATATCGCCGTTCCTTCACTGTTACTGGGTCAAAATCCTGGAACTCCCTTCCTAACAGCACTGTGGGTCGACCTACCCCACATGGACTACAGTGGTTCAAGAAGGAGGCTCAACACCACCTTCTCAAGGGCAATTAGCAATGTGTAATAAACGCTGGCCTGGCCAGTAACGCACACATCCAACAAATAAAGAAGGCAAATAAAAAGTTGACACTGAGTCACTTAAGCAGATATTGCACGAGATGAACAAAAACTTGGTTAAAGAGGTTGGTTTGAGGGAGCGTCTTCAAAGAGGAAAGAGCACGAGTGAGATGGAGAGTTTTGGAATGGAATTCCAGAGTTAGGGTCTTGGCAGCTTGAAGGCACGGCCACCAATGGTGGAACGATTCAAATTGGGGATGGTCAAGAGGCCAGAATTAGAGGATCGCAGATATTGGTGGATTGTGGAGCTGGAGGAGATTACAGAGATAGGGTGGGGTTTTTCGGGCGGCACAGTGGCGCAGTGGTTAGCACCGCAGCCTCAAGGTTCCAACGGGTTCAATTCTGGGTAGTGCCGGTGTGGAGTTTGCAAGTTCTCCGTGTGTCTGCGTGGGTTTCCTCCGGGTGCTCCGGTTTCCTCCCACATGCCAAAGACATGCAGGTTGATAGGTAAATTGGCCCTTATAAATTGCCCCTAGTATAGGTAGGTGGGAGGGGAATATAGGGACAGGTGGGGATGTGGTAGGAATATGGAATTAATGTCGGAATAGTATAACTGGGTGGTTGATGGTCGGCACAGACTCGGTGGACCGAAGGGCCTGTTTCAGTGCTGTATCTCTAAATCAAATCAAAAAAAAATATTGTGAATGACAGTTCCAAACTTATACCACGCTTTGTATGTAGAAGGTTTTCTGAATTTCATCTCTTAAAGGGCTTTCGACTAATGTTTGATTCTTCGACAGTCCCCCCACCCCCCCCGTCCGAGACTGTCCCCATCGAATACTCACAGGGCAGGGACGCAGGGGGTTAGATACAGAGTAAAGATCCATCTACCAATGCCAGACTCACTGTTCATCTTTCTCTTTCTCCTCATCTGTCACTGCCTGCAACATGTTTTCTCTGCCTCTCTTTCTCCCTCTTCCCATCCTGAGGGCAAGGGGGAGAGATTGAGATAGTGTCCAGAGGGAGATAGAGATAGAGGGAGAAAAGTAAAGAGATAGACTTGGAAAGTGAGCAACAGAGAGAAGAAATCGGGTTTCAGAGAGTAGAAGAGAGTGGAAGAGAGAGATAGAGATGGAGAGAGATTACCAGCAAGAGAGTTTACCAGAGATTACCTCTCCCTCAGTCCCTCTCACTCCTTTCCAATTTGTTACCATCTCCTTCGATCCCGATGTTTCACACTCCATGCCTCTCGCTCATACGTCTGTGTATACTGCAGTGAAGGATTACATCAAATTATAATGTTTTACATTTGCTCTTTCAATCTAACTGAAAAATCGCTCTGTCTGAGAACAGAGGGCCCTTGGAGTGAATGTCCACTGATTCCTGAGGGGAACAGGACAGGTGGATAAGGTGGTTAAGAAGGCTTACGGAATATTTTTCCTTTATTGGCTGATGTAGAGAATATAAGAGCAGGGAGGTTATGCTAGAACTGTATAAAACACTAGTTAGACCACAGCTAGAGTACTGCGCACAGTTCTGGTCACCACATTACAGGAAGGATGTGATCACACTGGAGAGGTACAGAGGAGATTTACAGAGGTTGTTGTAAGGAATGGAGAATTGTAACTATGAGGAAAGGTTGGATAGGCTGGAATTGTTTTCTTTGGAACAGAGAAGGTTGAAGGGAAGATTTAATTGAGGTGTATAAAATAATGACGGGCCTAGATAGAGTGGATAGGAAGGACCCATTACCCTTAACAGAGGGGTCGATAACCATGGGCACAGATTACAAGATTTCCACACCAATATCATGAGGGTGTGATGGATTCCAATGTGGAATACCTTGCTGGATGTTTACAATGGAGCGTTTTCCTTCCTGATCATCAAAACTGGCCGCCTGGGCCCCAACTTCATCCACATATCTCCCACTCTGCCAATATTTCACTCTACATACCTATCTTTCTCTGTTTGCATACACAGCAGTGAAGGATTACATCAAATGAATATAACTTACATTCTCCCTTTCAATCCACCCCAACAATCTCTCTGTCTCCAACATTGTCCCTCTCAACAGCCCTCTCTCTGCCTGCATATCTTAGCCTCTATCCCTCTGTCCCCCTCTTAGTGTCAGAGATAGCAAGAGGGAGAGACAGAGAGAGGAAGGCAGAGAGAGACACAGAGAACAACCCCAGCTTCTCCAATCTATCCACGTAACTGAAGTCACTCATCCCTGGAACCATTCTTGTGAATCTTTTCTGCACCCTCTCTAATGCCCCCACATTCTTCCTGAAGTACGGGGTCCAGAATTGGACAATGCTCCAGTTGAAGGCAAACCAGCGTTTTACAAAGGTCACATTTTCCTTGCTTTTGTATTCAATGTCTCTATTTATAATCTCAGGACCCCTTCTGCCATTTAACCACTTTCTGAACCTGTCCTGCCTTCTTCAGATATTGGTGCACAAATACTCCCCAGATGTGTCTGTTCCTGCACCTCCTTTAGAATTGTATCCTTTACTTTATATCGTCTCTCCTCCTTTTTCCTAACCGTGGAGGCAGAAGATGCGGGCATGGTTCTTAATGAATACATAACGACTGTCTTCACAAAAGAGGGGACGACACAGACATTGTAGTCAATGAGGAGGGGTTTGAAATATTGAATGGGATAAATAGTGGGAGAGGAAATATTAAGGGGTTTAGCATCTTTGAAAGCTGATAATTCAACAGGCTCAGACTGTTTAGAGGTGTAAAGGAGGAAATATCAGAAGTTCTGACCATCATTTTCCAAACCCTCTCTGGTTACAGTCGTGCTGCCAGAGGACTGGAGGACTGCGCGTGTTGTACTATTGATTAACAAGGGAGAAAGTAATAGACTGAGGAATTACAGGCCACCCGGCCTAATCACAGTGGAGGGAAAATCATTGGGCACAAGGGAATGATTAATTCCTTCCTAGTCTTGTGTGTCTCAGTGTCTCCATGTCTGTGCGTCTGTCATTGATGATGGAATAAATGTCCCAGTGCTGTGGTAACATAAAATGGCCAACGAGAACCAGCCTAAAATGGCTGACTAATGTTTGTGGATTTCCTCAGATGTTTGAGAGAGGAGAGACAGACAGACAGACAGACAGAAAGAGAGGCAAAGAGAGAGACACAGACCAAGACACAGAGAGTGATAGCAAGATATTTGTCATTGGACAGAGGAAGAGGAGGAGGCCATTTGGCCCCTCAAACCTCTTCTGTCATTCAATGAGCTCATGGCTGATGTGTGATCTAACTCCATGTACCGATCTTTGCCCCTTAATACCTTTGGTTAACAAAAATCTTATTATCTTGAAAACATTCATTAAATCACCCCATAATCTTGTAAATTCCAGGGAAAGGACATGTTGGAGCAGGAGGGGAGACTGGAGCAGATGGTTTGGGGAAGTGGATAAACTGAAGCAATGGATGAGGAGACTGAGGATTCAATACAGTGAGAGGAGAGGCTTCTTTCTCTTTCTCTTTACTTCTGCCGATCTCTTTCCCTCTGTTTCATTCTCCCTGCTCCTTTTCTCCTTCCCTGTCTCTCCGGAGTACTCACACCCTTCAAACTGTTAGCTAATGCTACTTTTCACTTGTGATTTATTCCTAAAATTCTGCGCCTGTGTTCTGTTCTCCAGCCCCAGGTTCAGTGATTCTATTCTCAGTCAGTTTTTTCACTGGTGAAACCTCTGTGAATAATTTCATGTATCTACAGAACACTCAAGTCTCCACCTGTTCACCTACACTCTTCACTTCATCTGCAATACATGGAATAAACAGGATCGAAAGCTACTTCCAGACAAACCTCACAATCATTGAAATTCCTTCTCCTGGAATTATAAAGTAATCCATCAGAAGGGGGGATTGTTTAATTAATAAAACAGCAAAACCAGCGCTGCAGCTGATAATCTACAGATAAATGGAAAGACTCTTGATTCCAACTGATAGAGTGAAAACCAGCAAAACATCACATCGATACTTTCTATTTTACAATGTAGTCCAGTGACAGTGAAGGTCCACAGTGAAGCAGAGAAGGAGAAGTGAAAGTGTCAGCAGCAAACTCAGTTCAGTCGCCAGACTTCTGAAGCAGCATCAGACACACACAGAGTGAAATAATATTTGATAACAGTGATAATCAATAAATACATTGAAATCCCAGTTAAACTGAGCCACGTCATTGTGGAGGAAGGACATTCTGCTGTCCCAGTGTAACACTGAGATTGTGAGATGTCTCATTATCAATCAAAAAAAATCATAAAAATATTCCAGGACCGGTTAGATCCACATCACGAAAATATTAAAAAGTCCTAATGGTCTGATTATTGATCCTAACTGAAACATCTCATTCCAAAACATTCAATACACAGAATAATCCAATAACAAAGCCACAGTTACTTAAAACAATATCATTAAATACATAACACAACTCCGACAAGAATGAAATATTGAACAATGAGGAGATTGCATCAGTAAATTGCTGGAAAAGAACAGGGGGCTGTGGAACACACACACAGAGAACTAGTACCGAGTACAGCAGCACAGTTAACATCGATTTAGACCATTAACAGGTGAGATACTGCTCACCAGGAACTCCAATTGCTGCAAGTACAGGATAATAAATGTCTTCTATCTGATAGATTACTGGATGTCCCATTTCTATGCGAAGCAGAGACTTCTGTTAGCCTGGAATCCACAGCTCCAGCAGGCACTCTGAGCTGATCCATTCCAATGGGTCCTGATTTATACAGGGGATAAGTCTCCACTGACACGGTTATACCCCTGATCATTGCTATTAGTTACAGTCACCTGAACAAACACATTACATCAGCAGCTTTGACTCTGATGAAAATAATGTGGTGGATCAAACACAATCATTTCAATATCAATGACATTTTCTGAGTAAGACCACTCTCTGGAATAAACCTGAATTCTGTACTCATACTGGACCGATCCTGCAATTATGAAAGGCGTCATTTGCATTTTCCATATTATTGTATTGACCTTGTTCACTCCTGGCATTTCTGTTGTAAATGTAACTGATCTGTCTGCAGTGGACACTGAATCCAGGGAATAAGCAATCCCGTTTCACTCTGTTCCTGCCTTTTCCCAGTTAAAATGTGAACTTTGAGTCTCTGATTCGGGACCATGTTCAGGGTTACAGCCCAGAAACTACTGTGATTGATATTATGGGACAGACACTGTACGCATCCATTTGGGAGGCAGTTGGGTAGTGATAATATCAATGGTCACGTAATCCAGAGGCCCAATCTGATGGCTTGGGGACAGGGGTTCAAATCCCACCACGGCAGCTATATAAAACAGAGGGAGCTCCCTTTCTATGTATAAAGTCGAGGCAGCTCTGCCTCGACGTATAAAGTGGAGGGAGTACATTCTCAATGTATAAAGTGTGGAGAGCGCCCTCTCCATGTAAAAAGTGGAGGGAGCTCCCTCTTTATTTATAAAGTGGAAGGAGCACCCTTTCTTTTTATAAAGTTGGGGGCGATGAAGGAAAGAGGAGAGAGGGAAACGGAAACAAAAGGGGAAATGAAGAGAGAGGGACAAAGTGGAAGACAGTGAGAGACACAAGAGATAGCGAAATGAGACATTGACGGAACCCCAGTAACAATCCCCATTGACTG